>NC_090938.1:614503514-614806545 GCF_040938575.1 Ambystoma mexicanum
CTTCGAGGAAGCGGCCTCGACCCCCTCGAAGACAGCTGAGGGTGATACCCCGGGTGAAAAACCCAAAAAATCAAAACGCAGTGAGTCACTGCACCCGGCGAAACATTCCACCCGAGAGCGCCATGAGCCATCGGGTAAGAAGGCACCATCTTTGCCGTCGTCGAAGATTCCTTCGACGCATCGGTCGGTCGATCGACTCGACATCGACGCCGGCATCGGTCGATCGACTCGACGCCATCGTCGACGCCGACATCGACGCCGATGAAAGAGAAGACCAAGGCTACTCCACAGCCAACGGTGGTTCCAAGGGCCTCCGGCTCGACGCCGAGACTGTCGTCGACATCCTTGAATAGGATCCCGATCCTCTCGAGTTCTTAGAGACCTCTTCCAGTCTTCTCGACGGCGTTCTCGGTGCCTTCAAAGCCGGTCACATCGGTGTCGACATTGACGTTTTCTCGCCCAATAATGACGAGTTTGGCTCCTCTGCCTTAGAGATGGGTTTTACACCATTTCAGAGGTCAGAATACCCTGGGCTTTCTTCAGTTTATGAAGAGGGGGAAGATTCTGACCAGGAAACATTTGGGTTGCAGAGGACCACACTGCCTATTTCAGAGGATTTCACCTCTGAGGAAAGAAGATTGAAGGACCTACAGGAGTCACTACATGAGGCAAGTGGGCTGGACACTTCCCCAGAAGTGGAATTTGTTAAGCCAGACCCAGGGGAACATGCCGAAACACCCTATAGAACCCTTATGGCAAGAATTATAAAATTTATGGGTTGGTCTGCGCCTTCGCCTGTTTTTCAAAAGGATGACCTGACAGACATATTAGACAAAGGTCCACAGGAGGACCCTGTGGTCTACTTCCATGCAGCCTTACAAAGGAAAAATAACATCTAATTGGGAAACTCCTGAAGTTATCCCTGCGGTCAATAAAAGATTGTCAGCCAAGTAAAGGGTAGCGGCTGCTGACCCTGAATACTTATCAAAACACCCGACTCCAGAGAGCCTGGTGGTCCAAGCGGCAACCTCATCTAGCAGTAGGACCGCTTACCCTACTGTCCCACAGGATAGAGATGATAAGAGGTACGATTCTATGGCGAAGAAAGTCTTCTCTGCTTGTAGTATGGCGTTGAAGTCCATCAACGCCACCTGTACGCTCGCCAGGTTCAGTCCCACACTGTGGGAGTGTGCTTCATCAGTGGCTGACTGCATACCCAAAGGAGAGGAAAAGGAAGCCTTCCTTAACATTATTAAAGATGGCAAAGATGCCATGTGCGAATCACTTCAAACTGGTATCGATTCTGCCGACAGTATCAGCAGGGCCATGGCGGCAAGTACAACAATCCGCAGGCATGCGTGGTTGCGAAAGTCTGGCTTTGCTCCAGATGTACAGGCCAGACTTTTGAATATGCCCTTTGACGGCTCTTCGTTATTTGGAAAGAAGGCTGATGACAGTCTGGAAAAGTTGCAGACATCTAAAGCAGCGGCAAAATCGTTAGGAGCTGCAATCCGCCAAACTCCTTTTCGCCCCTCAGGAACCTCTGGAAGAGGAAAGTCCTTTCGCTATTATTCCACATTCGGGAAAGGCAGAGGACAGCCGGCTCAAAGAGGCCAACCCGAGGTGGACGGGTCAAAAGTACTAAAGCCGCAGCAGATGCCTCTTTACCCTCGGCATCTGCATCAGCCGCCCCCAAACCACTCTGAGGCCTCTCCACACAAAACACCTGTAGGGGGCAGGTTAACTCACCATCTGACGGAATGGCAGGCTATAACGTCAGATGCTTGGGCATTGGAGACAGTTGCCCAGGGTTACTGCCTACCCTTTCTACACATCCCTCAGAGTCATCCACCGGGGCACAGCTCTTTAAAAGTTCCAGATCCGCTCCTCTTGCAGGAGATCATAGACCTGCTAGAGAAAGGTGCCATAGAACCGGTACCTGTAGCGGGCAGGAACAAGGGCTGGTACTCCCCCCTACTTTCTCATACCAAAGAAAGACTGAGGACTGAGACCCATCCTGGACTTACGAGAATTGAACAAGTTCCTCAGGATGGACAAGTTCAGGATGGTAACTCTCTCTCAAATCCTTCAGGCCCTCCAGCTCCAGGACTGGCTGTTATCTCTGGACCTTCAGGATGCTTATTGCCATGTGCCAATCCATCTCAAACACAGGAAATACCTGAGGTTCGCAATTGGCGACTCATCAATTTCGAGTTCTGCCATTTGGCTGACCTCCACCCCGCAGGTCTTCACCAAGCTAATGTCGGTAGTGGCTGCAAGTCTAAGGAGGGAAGGGATCCACGTCTACCCCTACCTGGACGATTGGCTGATCAGAGCTGTATCTTCGGAACAAACTTGGATCCAGCTAGATTATGTCTGCCACTTCCTTCACAAGCTGGGCTTCTCCCTCAATTGAAAGAAGTCACAGATGATACCATCACAGAGATTCCAGTTCATCGGAGCGGTCCTGGACACTTCCCTGGGAAAAGCCTCGCCACCAGAGGTGAGGGCTCAAGATATTCTGCAGATGGTCAACAAATTTCAAAATGCCCAACATTTCCTAGCCTTCGACTTTTTGAGGTTGCTAGGCCTCATGGCATCCTACATCTTCCTTGTGCCAGAGGCTCGCCTGAGAATGAGATCTCTTCAGTGGGCACTGAAAACTCAGTGGTCGCAATTCTCAGGGAGAATGACAGACCTCCTTCAGGTTCCGGGCAAGGTGGCTCGAGACCTTCAGTGGTGGGCCTATCCAGAGAACATCTTGAAAGGAGAACTGTTTTGGCAACCATGGCCGGAGATAACAGTAGTCACAGCCGCCTCACTCACGGGGTGGGGAGCCAATGCCAACGACTTGACCATCAGCAGTCGTTGGTCTCCATCGGAGTCCAGACTACACATCAACCTATTGGAACTGAGAGCGATCAGACTAGCGCTGAAAGCTTTCCTGCCATTAGTACAGGGAAAGAAATGTCATGATAATGACGGACAACACGGTGCCCATGCACTATCTCAACAAAAGAGGCGTAGGATCACTGCCACTGTGGAGAGAGGCAATGCAGCTCTGGTTTTGGGCAATTCAGGAAGGAATCTCCATCGGCCGTCCACCTAGCCGGAGAGAAGAACTTGACAGCGGACGCTCTGAGCAGGCAGAGCAGTCTCCCACGAGTGGGAGCTAGCTCAGGAAGTCCTTTAAGAGATCTTCGCCCTTTGGGGAACCCCTCAGGTGGATCTGTTCGCCACTAGCACCAACAGGAAGTGCGATCTGTTATTTTCAAGGGAATTTCCCCCGAGAGGAGCTCTAGGAGATGCGTTCGTAGTGGACTGGGAGTTTCCACTCCTCTACGCGTTACCACCAGTCCCTGTTATTCCTCAAATGATCAGGAGGTTGAGAAGATTCCGGAAAAACATGATCCTAATTGCCCCGGACTGGGCCAGGAGAACGTGGTACCCGGACCTTCTAGATATGTCCATCTGCCCTCCAATCTGTCTTCTCTTGCAGAAGGGAGGTCAGGTTCTCCATCCAGACACCAGAACCCTCAAACTTCACGCTTGGCTTCTGAAAGGGTGAGGTACAAGGATTGGGACCTCCCTGATGATGTCATGGAGGTGTTGCTTTCGGCCAGAAGGCCAGCAACAAAGTCTTTATACCGCTGCCGTTGGAACAAATTTTGCAGCTGGTGTAGCGAAGAGAATATCGACCCTTTTTCATGTGGTACACCAACAGTGTTATGGTTTCTACTCTACTTGGCAAACTCAGTCCTTCAAGTTGGCACTGTAAAAGGCTATCTTGCAGCGCTTTCTATCTTCAAGCGCACTGCGGAGGAACCATCGTATTTCAAACTACCTCTAGTGATACAATTTCTCAAGGGAATCCTCCAAAACCATTCCAGGTTCCCTTATGGGACTTAAATTTAGTCTTAAGCTTCCTAATGGGCACTCCATTCGAACCACTTCACTCTTGTTCGCTGAGATTTCTCGCGCTTAAAACTGTCCTATTGGTAGCACTAACATCTGCTAGGAGGGTGAGCGAGCTACAAGCTCTCTCCTGTAAACCCCCACATACAATTTTCCACAAGGACAAGGTTGTCCTACAGGTGAAGCCTAATTTCCTCCCAAAGGGGGGTTTCTGAATTTCATATTACTCAGAAAATTGCCTTACCTTCGTTTTACCCTCCTCCCCATCCGGGGAAAGAGGAAGAAAGGCTACGTAGGCTGGACCCAAGGCGAGCTCTCAGCTTTTACATCAGCAGAATGGCTAGGATCAGGCAAGCAGACTAACTGTTTGATACTCAGGTCACAAGTTGGGACTACCCATAACTAAACCATTTCCTGTTGGATTATTTTGGCCATTCTGGAATATTATAAACTGGCAGGGAAAGAGCCACCCCAAAATCTTATGGCTCATTCAACCAGGGGTATCGCAGCCTCTTCGGCTCTCCAAAGAGGGGTACCGGTCAGACATATGTGCGGCTGCCACATGGTCGTCCGCACATACATTCACAAAATTTTACAACCTGGATTCCTCCACTAGTCAAGAGACCAGATTTGGCAAGGCCGTATTACATTCGGTCCATCCCTAAAGGGATACATAACATTCTTACTCCCACCTCCAATCACATGCCACTGCTATGGGAGTCTATCAAAGATGAGGAATACGTCGGAGGACAGAATCCCTTAGAAGAACAAGTTACTTCTTACCTTTGTAACGTTCTTTCGATGGGATGTTCCTCCGACGTATTCCTTATCGCCCCTCCCATCCATCCCTGCAGTAATAGTTCCCTTGTGGTTTGCAGTTTACGATCCTTCAAGGTAAATAACCAATTCAGGCATGACTTTTCTTATGCTACAAAACGAACTGAGCAACGGACGCAGCGCGTGGCTATGGGCATGGTGACGTCGGCGCCGATATGGTGGCCGTCGAGGGACATCGACTCGGCAGACGTCGACGCGCAGCGCCCTCTACAGAAAAAAATTCCGAGGCCAGCAAGCTGGAAACGTATTATCAAAGGTAAGGAATACGTCAGAGGAACATCCCATCGAAAGAACGTTATAAGGTGAGAAGTAACTTGTTCTTCTCTGATGAATACATTACTCCCAAGAGGCCTACGGAGGAAGACTCCTGCCCCATTCCACCAAAGCTGCAGAAGCTTCGTATTCCTTCACAAATCCATCAAGAGGGAGGTCTTTGATTATTCACAAGAGGAGATCTATGAGGACAATCATTTTGATCAGAACACAGCTGCCCAGGACCCAGACGGGAATCCAGATCAGCCAGCAGATCAGGGCCTTGGCTCTCACCCACTCATACCCCAGACATTGTTTGTCTAGACCTGCCTTTTTCACCTCAACAAAGGCAATCCTCACCAATGAAGGACCAAATGCTTTTTAATGCCATCCCAAAGAGCCGCACATCATTTTGTGATCGTTACACCGGAGGCTGTCCAGGACTCTGACTTAGTTTTGGACATTCTCAAAGACAAACCTCCCAGTAGTCAGGCTATTCCACTTTT
This sequence comes from Ambystoma mexicanum, assembly GCF_040938575.1. NCBI lineage: Eukaryota > Metazoa > Chordata > Amphibia > Caudata > Ambystomatidae > Ambystoma > Ambystoma mexicanum. Next base: position 614,509,025 of record NC_090938.1, read on the forward strand.
TAACTCAATAACGAAATGCCTAGCTCCTTCGTTGTCTCCTTCCCTTACAAGGGCAGTCAACCCTCGGGTTGAGAAGTTGTTTCACCACTCTCCATCTGACCCTATGTATATTCGAGGTCATGCCACACTGGACTTGCTGATCACCAGAAAGAGGGCAGTGGTGCCACTTTCCATGGCAGAGGATCCCCCAGACAAGGATTGCAAAAAACTCTATGCCCTCAGGAAATGTATTGCCACATATGCGTCCTATTCAACTACGATCGCGAATAATACGACCCTTCGCCAGCATTGGATCTTTCATGAATTCACATGCTGTGAATATTTCCCATCGTCAGGCTGCGAAACCTTGGTAACTTTAACCTAGCGTTTTCCTATGGAAAACTTCGACACTTTAGTGTCCTATCGATGTCTTTTGGGGTGCTTTAGGCTACACCAATAGGACGTGCGGTATAAATAGCCCCACCTCCGCGGCTTCCCTTCAGATTTCAACCATCTTCAAACTGTTGGGATCATCTCATGTCTACTCTTCGCGTTCTACACATGCTTTTTGTACTTTGGCCATAATGTCGTCTGTGGTCCAGAAGAAATCGCTGTATAGGCTTGTGCAACCTGCAGCCTAAAGGTGGTCTTCGAGGGGACAGCCATGCAGATTCGCTGTATTGTCTATACCCCAATCATTCTGCGGACGCCTGTGGGATCTGTCGTGGATTTTCACAGAAAACGTCGAAAGACCACAACCGCTGGGATTTTTGGGCTCAACGAGGGCACTTACCCGGGCTCAGAGGTTTCATCCCGGGTAAGCAAATCTTTGGCTCCGTTGGAGAAGGAGTCTACGCAATGAAGTCAGTGTCTGCGGAAGCCCCCACCAAGAAGCAGCGCATGGAGGAGCCAGCGTCTGAAGTGGGGAAAGGCGGTTCCTTTGAATCCAGATCGCATTTGTCTAAAGGGGCGAGTGGCTCCTCAATGGCCAAGATGGCGAGACCGGACAAGTCCAAGGTGTCGAGTGATAGGCCCGAGAAGTCGGGGCAGAAGTCTGCGTCGGTGGAGAGGGAGGTGAGGACGCGAGAGTCCTCCTCGAAGCACTCGTCTAAGGACCGTCATAGGTCCTCTTCCAGCCGGGACTCGTTGAAACACCGTTCTGGCACTTCTTCCAAGCAGTCCGCTTTGCCGTAGAAGGCCAGGCCTGTGGAGGACCTAGTACCGACGACAAGGTCGTTGATGGGGGTTCCATCGCCGACGGTTGTGGCAAAGTCCTCACTTCTGCTGTCGACTGGGAGTGTCATTGGCTCAGTCTACGGCTATGACTGTCAGTGGGCCGCAATTGCTGTTGACGGTTCAGCTGGAGATGGATGGTGGTTTGTTGCCGACGGGAGCTCCGTGGCAGTCTGGGGCCGGTTTTGGGCCGTTGCTCCTGGTGGACATTCTTCAACAGGATCCGGCTCCCTATTCTGTGTCCTCTGGTCTGAAGGAGGAGCATGAACCAGGTTTCCTTCCATCGCCGCTCGGTCTGCGGGAGGCAGGTCCATCTATGTCTAGTGGGGTTGGGGCACCCCTGTACCCGTTGGTGAACCCACACTCTCTGATGTCCATGCAGGTGTTAAGTACGCTCCAGTTGTTGGGACAATTGGATGCAAGACTTCCAGCGACTCGGAGCCCGGTGGCTCCAGTGGTGCGTAGTGTACCTGTTGAGGCCCCTCAACGGGGACCCCCCAGGAATTTGCCTGAGGTGCGGCTGCCACTGCAGTCACCGGTGGGGGTTGGGCCTTCCACAAAGTCAACCAGAGGAAGGGGAGCTAGTCAATTTGGATCCGGCGAGTGGACCTCGTGACCCTCTGACTGTGTCCACATCACCCAGGAGAGACGATACCTGGGATACAGACCCGGAGGTGGAACCACCTAGTAGCCCAGCTCAGCCGTCTCCGCCGGATGATGTTGGGGCATTTCACGCTATGATGGCGAAGGCTTGCCAAGAATTTGGCCTTGCTCCTGAGGAGAAGCGATAACTGTTTTCTCTTCGATCGCATGGGGAAGCGACGGAAGGCAGTCTTCTCGGTCCCCATTTTGGACCATGTGGGTCAGGAGGGCCTGCGCACGATGCGTCGCCCTTTTTCGGAACCAGCCGTGGAGGGGCGTCTGGAGAAGAAGCTTAAGGCACCTGAATTGACCCCCAAGTGCCTCCATGTCTCAGCCCACGCCAGAGTCTCTGGTTTTGGCGGCGGCTAGTCGGAAGGCGAGGAGCCAGCACAAGTGTGTTACGCCCCTGGACAGTGAGGCCAGAAAACAAGATGCTTTTGGGAAAAAAGTCCTCACGGTGGGCGCTACAATGGTGAAAGCGGCTAATTCGGTATGACAAGGAGATGTGGCACTGGATGGCACCTCTCTTGAATCATCTCCCGGAGCAACAACGCAAGGAGGCTATGCTGCTGGTTCGAGAGGGGGGGTGGGGGCCTCCAACCACAGCATCAATATTGCAGTAGACTTGGCAGAGACAGGCTTCAAACAAATAAATATTGGTGTTGTTCCCTGGAGGCAGGCGTGGCTGCGTTGCACTGACCTTCGTCCAGAGGTCCAGCATAAAGTAATTGATATGCCCTTTGAGGGGGAGCAGCTCTTTGGCGATAAGATTGACGAGGCGCTAAAGGGCATGAAGGAAGATTCTGAGATGGCAAAGTCCCTGGGGGCTCTGCAAATGGGCTGTTCTTTTCACCCCTTTCGGGCGTTTCAAGGAGCCAGATTTGCCGCTTCCCGCAACAGAGGTTAGTTGCTCCAGTTAGTCTTCCCAAGGCTTCAGGCGCTCGTTCCAGTCGGCGCAGAAAAGAAAAGCAGGGACTATCGGGCGCAACGTAAGAAAGGTCCTGCCGCCTCAGCTGCTAAGGGATGGCAGTCTAAGTATCAGCAATGACTGCCATGCGGGCAGTCAACTTGGGGGCAGAGTGTTGCGGCACGTCAACAAGTGGAATCTTATTACTACGGACCGCTGGGTGCTGGATATGGTACGTCTCGGCCACTCAGAGTTTTGGTGTCCCCAACTCCCAATTCCACCTGTGCAGGTGGTGCAACCACACTGTCATGATTCCTGCCCCTCATGTTCCCAGCCCTCCAAGATGTCAGGCTGAAGCCAGGCCACGATCACCTACATGGGCCTCTCCATCCCTCCAAAGACCCACTTGGAGTCAGACTTGGCGCTTGTGGCACCAGACTCACTCACTCCATAGGATAACATTGGGGATGGGACTTGTAGTGCATTGATGGGGACAAGATGGATGCCTCTACATATTTCGGTTCCCAGAACTGCATGTGCAGTCTAGTCTTTTGGGTGTGGTTCAGCCCAGAAACACCTGGGATACCCAGAGACTATTTAAGCCACGCCCAGGCTGAGAAACATGGTTTCTGTTTTCTGCACCTGCAGCGTGACACTCGCCGTGTTCGGATCGGTCTCCAGTAGGCCTGCATCTTAAGAACAAGAACACCGTTGGGAACAGCCTTACCTTGCGGCGCTTCTGTCCATCATTCATCGCTCCTTCTGTTCTGCGGGCATCTTCGGCGGTGTCATTCCCATCCCGGCACGCCGCTTCTTAAGGAAAATGGAAAAGAACAGAAAAAAGGCATTAGTAAGCATTCGGCAAATCTTCGCTTATTTTTAAATACTGTACGAGCTTCAAACGCTTACCTGAATCCCAGCCGCTCTGGGGGAACTCTGTCTCCGGAACTTCTCATCCATCTGTAAGAGGGAAAAGACACTCCAGGTTAGCGTGGAAACCTCTAGAGGTGCTGCATACCGCGCTTACTCACTGCATTTGTTCTTCATAACCGGCATCCACGCTGAAAACGCCCCGGCACCTGAAAGACACAGGAAAAGAACTCAAGTTCAATACAAATACGAAAGGGGTGCATCGCGCAGCACACTCACTCACCTTCAGCGCTACTCATCTCAGCAGTACGCCGCCATCCCCGGATGCCGGCCATCATCTAAGGAAGGAAAGGAACGAAGTTGGAGAACTGTTCAAAAGACTCATTATACTTACCTGTTGGACTCTTGCCAGTGAAGTAACTAGGCAGCAACAAGCCCGCATCAATCAACGTGCCCCTGCGCTGAAAGCAGGACAGAGAGCACACTATCCAAGAAATCAAGGTGAGCTGTGGATCTAAGGGAAGGGTTGGACCCCGGGGAAGAAGGGGTTCATGCACACAGACAAATAGGGAGTTAAACTCTACCAATCCTGTGTTTCAGGCCCAGTCTTCAGTCGAATAGCCTCCAGGGAAGGGTTCGAGGTCGTAAGAGGTCAGAAAAGGCTGAGTGGTGTCCCCGTGGATACCAGGTGAGCGTTACACACACCTGCCAGTCTTGCGGCAGGAGGTAGAACTCATGTTGGCGAAAGGGGCGATAGAACCAGTCCCAGTGTCGGAACGGGGCCAGAGGTGTACTCCTGGTATTTTGTCATCAAAAAGCCCAATGGAAAGTGGATGCCTATTCTAGATTTTCGGCCGGTGAACAAGAATCTGCAATGCCTGAAGTTCAAGATGCTTACGCTGCAGGATGTGAAGCTGGGAGAGTTCCTGGCGTAGTCCGGTTTGAAGGATGGATGCTTCCACATCCCGATGATGCCAAACCATCGCAAGTTCCTGCGTGTTCTGGTCGGGGACAATCATTACCAGTTCTGTGTCCTCCCGTTTGGCCTGAAGTCAGCTCCCAGAAAGTAAAAAAAAATGCCTCGCTCCAGTCGCTGCCTTCCTTCACGGGGGATTAGGGGGGGGGCATCATGTGTACCCGTATCTGGACGACTGGTTGGTATGGGGGCTATCTCCGGAAAAGACGCTGGAGACTCTCCATGCGTCCTTGAGCCTGTTACAACGGCTGGGGTTCACAGTCAAGTTCACAAAATCCTATCTGACGCCATCCAGGGAGTTGGTTTTTCTCAGTGCTCCGTTTCTCACACAGGACAATCTGGTGAAGCCTTCGGACAAAAGAGTGGTGAAGTTGCAGTCCAGGGGGGGCGAATGGGGCCAAGGAAGTGTGATCTCAGTCCGCAGTTACATGTCGCTGCTGGGTTCCATGGCGTCCTACATTCCGCTTATCCCGAATTGCCACCTGTTCATGAGGCCGGTGCAGGAATTTCTCGCAGACAGATGGTCGCAGAGTCAGGGGTTATGGTCGGACAAGGTGGTCCTCTCCAGAGGGCTGGTGGAAGCCCTGAGATGGTGGGCGTGCACAGACAATCTTGTGCGGGGCATGCCCCTGCTGGAATTGAACTTTCAGTTCACTATAGTGGCGGACACTTCCTAGGTGCGTTGGTGGGGCTGGGGGGTGCACCTCGCCCAGTCGCAGGTCCAGGGCCTGTGGTCTCAGGAGGAGGCGTTATTGCACATCAACGTACTGGAGTTGAGAGTGGTGCACTGGGGCCGGCAATCCTTTCTACCTCTCATCCAAGGCGCAGTGGTTCGAGTGTTGCTGGACAATACCACCACAATGTTCTATTTGATGAAGCAGGGAGGCACGCATTCTCTGCTCCTGTCCAGAGAGGCTCAGGAGGTGTGGCATTGGGCCATTGCTCAGGGAATTCACATTACAGCTTATCTGCCGGGGGTCCAGAATGTGCAGGCAGACGCTCTCAGCAGAGACTGGGGGCAGTTGCACGAGTGGAAGCCGAAGGAAGAACAGGTGACGAGGATCTTCCAGAAGTGGGGGTTTCTTCCTCTCGACTTGTTTTCCATGCCAGAGAACAAGCAGTGCCCATTGTTTGCAAGCAGAGTGGCTCACCCAGAGTCGAAAGGAGATGCGTTATCGTTCCTGTGGACGGTCCTCTTTGGGTATGCGTTCCCTCCGTTTCTGCTCATTCAGAGGACAATCCAGTTGGTGCGCTTGTACTTGTGCAAAGTGATCTTGGTCGCCCCATTCTGGCCCAGACAGACGTGGTTCTCAGATCGCCTTCATCTCGCAGCGGATGTGCTGCTTCGTCTGGGGGCAGAGCAGGATCTGCTGTCGCAGGACTGGAGAGTGTGGCATCACGATCCGGCATCTCTCAGCCTCGCTGCATGGCTCTTGACCACTTAGTTCGGTTATCTAGGTATCTCACAGGAGTGTCGTCAGATACTGGAGGCAGCAAGGGCGCCTTCCACTAATATCTCTTACAGTAGAAAATGGCTGATATTCTGTGCCTGGTGCGAGCGGCAGCCGGACGTGTGGCTGTTGGAGGTTTGCCGGCCCAGGTTCTCCAATACCTGCTGCTTCTGGCGCAGGGGGGGGGCCTGGCATTGTCTTCACTCAAGGTTCATTTAGCACCCATTTCCAGATTCACCAGATGGCGCCATGCTACTCCTCCGTTTAGTGACAGATTGGTTAAGCCAGTTCTGAAAGGTCTTTTTCAGACATTTCCCCCGGAGAAAAGGTTTGCTCCCATATGGAGTCCCAATGTGATTCTCGCTGCTCTCATGAAACTGCCGTTTGAGCCCATGCTAACTGCGCCCTTGAAGTTCCTCTTGTGGAAAGTCGCATTTCTAGTGGCAATCACATCTGTCAGAAGGATTTCAGAGCTTCAGTCACTGGTCATTGACCTGCTGTACCTGCGGTTCATTAGAGACAAGGTTCTTCTGTCTACTAATCTGCACTTCATACCAAAAGTGCCTTTGGCGTTTTACAAACACGCTACAATTGCCTTGCCCTCGTTCTTCGCTAAGGCGACCACGCCGGCAGAAAGAACCCTGCATTCCCTGGATGAGGGTGCTGAAGTTTTATCTGGCCCGTACTCGGGACTTCTGGAAGTCGAAACAGCTGTTTTTGGCTTTTGCTCCCCCCAGCAAGAGACGATCCATTTCCAAGCAAGGACTTTCCCGTTGGGTCCCATCGACAATTTCATTTTGTCACGGGAAGGCTGGCAAGCCCTTGTGGGGCACTCCTAAGGCTCATTCTACAAGGTCCACTGCGCCGTTGCCGCTCTGGGCTGGATTCCGCTCAGTGATATTTGCCAGGCAGCTTCTTGGGCAGTGCTGCTTACCTTCACCAGACACTGTCTGGGACAGCAACATGTGGAAGATGTGCAGGTGGGATGGGCGGTCCTCCAAGCCTGTATGAATAAGGTAAGCCCTGCAGCTTCCAGGGTTTGTTTTTTACTCTCACTTGCTGGTTCTGTTATCATGCATGTTGTTGGATGTTATTCTTTGCGTTCATGGTTATGGCCTGGGGGCATGGGGTTGGTTTGCCTGTCATGCCCCTCCAGTGGTTGGTCATACTGCTATGTAATCTATTCACAGCATGTGAATCCATGAACGATTATATGCTGGAGAAGGGAGTAGTTTCTTACCTGTAACTCCAAATCTCCAGCGTTGATATCTTTCATGGATTCACATGTGCCTGCCGGCCGCCCCTGCAAGCAAACCTTGATTCGGGTTACTCTACTTTGTGGGTTAAAACTGAAGGGAAGCCGTGGGGGCAAAGCTATTTATACCTTACGTCCTATTGCTGTAGCCTAAAGCATCCAAAAAGACATTGATAGGACACTAAAGTGTTGAAGTTTTCCATAGGAAAACGCTAGGTTTAAGTTACCGAGGTTTCCCAGCCTGACTGGAAATATTCACAGCATGTGAATGCATTGTTAGGCAGAATCCTGTGCAGTTCCCTTGGGGATCACTGCAAGAAGATTAAGACTAGAGGAGTAAGCAGTAAACCCAATTGGTAGCAGTCTGTACCACCCAGATTTACCTGGTAGCTGTGGCTGAGCAGTCAGACTTCTCTCAAGAAGACTTAGGCAGTATACACAATAGGGCTAAAAACACAGTAGAACAAGCAAACACTGACCAGAGCTTTGTATCAAAAGTATATAATTATTTAACACACACTTTAGGAAATAAACTAGCACTATTAATCAAAGCAAGTTCAAAACACAATCAGAAAAGTATTTACACCTCCCTTAGCAATTACTAGACAAGTCTAAGGTAAAACACCACTTTTTGTCAAAATGGAGGTGAGCGCGCAACTTAGATGGCACTCCAATAATTAGGTTAAATGGAGAGAAAAAGGCAGGTCATAAAAATAAAACAGTTCCCAACACTTTTGAGACAAAATCAAGTTACTGAAGCCAGGGTATACTGTAGTGCCAAAGTTCATAGGCCAGGCCCACTTTGAATGGAGCAAGGCGAAATGTGCCCAAGATCACACAGTTGCAAAATGCATTCAAATCTTTGTAGAAATGTTCAAAAGAGGTTGGGGTGGTTCAAAAGATAAGGTTAGAAGGTCTGGGGGCCAACCCAGTTGGAAAGCCAAGGATATAAGAGTCCCCTTGGGCAAACCGAAATAAGTGAGGCCAGGTGGAACACAGTACCTTTAAAGTTGAGGAAGCTCCAGCGGTGGCAGTTGTTCCTGGAAGCGGGTGCAGTTCGTGGTTTCGACCAGGGGAAGAGAGGATCTCGTCTAGGAGGGAACTTGGAGTCGTTGCACTGCCCAGGGGAGAAACCAGCCGCGGAGTTCGTCGGTGAAAAGGTGCGTTCCTGGTATTCGCGGTCACAGTGGTGCAGCTTGGCTATCCGGTCGCCGGGGTGCTTGGCATGGACGATTCGACCAAGAGACGTCGTGGAAGGCGAAATGGCAAACTGGTTGATCCCACCAGCTCAGAGGAAGAAGACTTTCAGCAGAAGATCTTCTCTTGTCAGGAAAGTGGTGAGGTCGTTGCAGCAGGGCTCCACCGGTGGCGTTGTCGTTGCAGATGGCTCGGCTTCTCCCCTCTTTCTTGGGTCCTGTGGCGACTTCTGAAGTTCCACCCCCCATTCAACAGCCTATCTGTCACTCAAACATGCTGAGTGGTGAGCCGGGCGGCTCACCACTGGCCCAATCAGAACAGAGTTTGACTTGGGTTGCTAAGGCAACGTAGTCCAGGGTACCAATTCCTCCACCCACATATCCTGTGGAACCCAGACAGAGTGTCACCAGTTGGAGGGCTTCTGTGGAGAAGCCTGCCAAAAAGTGGAACAAAGGGCCTGACCTTGGTTGGATTTAGAGACGGACACAAACGCCATTTTAGAAAAGAGTTCTGGCAAAAAGACCCAACCGGTGATTTAATATTAAATAAACCAGCGGTATCTTTAACATTGCACCAAAAAGTGGTGCGTTTAAAATCAATGGGGAAAATCCCATAGGAAATATTGCGGTGGAATATTTTGCATGGTAACCACTGCCACCAGCCAGAAACTCGACAAGTGGGGACTGGACAGTGCCCCCTTGAAGACAGACCCTGGGGCAATCGAATTAACCCCTTCCAGTACTTCCACAATATGATGGTTTGTACGGGTTCTGATCACATTTTTGGACTAGAGAAGTCAATGGTGACTTTACATGCCCTGGCAGACAGTAGTCAGTCCCAGGGTATGGAGTCTGTTTGGGGTCACTATGACACCCCTATGTTACTGCACTGAGGGTGCTGTGTAACGCATACACAAAAACAGATATGGAGTAAAAAAAAAAGCCATAGCCCATACGCACACAAAGTCAAAGACATACCTCAAATCATGCCTAAGACTGGGAGGAAAAAAGTCTCACTTTTAGCAGGAGAAGAAAAAAAAACCCAAAAATCCAGCAAAGCTGCTGGGTCACTCACTAGGTTTGGGAAATGAGCCTTATAAGAGAATTCTCCCTAACATGCATGAAAGATACCGACGCTGGAGTTACAGGTAAGAAACTACTCCCTTCTCCCTAGTTAAAGCGACGTACAATGGGGCCTACTCCAAGAAGGCCTCCCAAGAGGTCCCTGAACCCACGCTATGTTTGCTGGCGGTCGTCACAGAGGGCAGACAGGTGACGCATAATATATTAAAGAAAACTCTAGTTGCTGCTGAAACTGCCGGACACTCTAGCACAAGGGACTCTACTTGAGGCATGCCTACCTGAACAATTTAGGCTTAAAACCAGAGACTCCAGTTTCCCTGATAAAACCCGTAGAAGAGTCCAACCTATTTGGTAAGGCGGTCGATGACGCCTTGGAGACGGCTAAAAAGAAAATGATACTCTGAAATCGTTTAACCAGATTACAGCTAAGCCTTTCCAACAGCGGGAGGTTCAAAGTCTTGTTACATTTCGAGTGCGTCCTTCTCCTGATTTCCACCCCCCACCCCTCTAGTCAATATGGTGCTGGGGGTACCCCATGGTCCTCCGGACAAGGTTCATCTGGCGACCGCCAGTATCGGCAAAGAGGGCAGCGCAAAGGCAAGGGTAGAGGCAGAAACTACTCCAAGAGGCTCCCCGGCCTCCACATCAAAGTAATTCACCACACCGGGTTCCCTTACATGCCTCCTGGGTGGGGGACGTTTGTCATAATTCTTTCACGCCTGGGAGGGGGGGGTTCCATCAGACCAGTGGGTGCTTTAGACCGTCGCCCACGGTTATTGCATCGAGCTCCACCGGCCACCTCGATATCGCCCACCAAAGAGCAGACTCCTATAACCAGCCCACCTGTAAATCCTGCTGGAAGAGGTGCAGATTCGTCTTGAAAAGGGCGCCATAGAAGTCGTCCCCATTCACCAAGTAAACAAGGGCATTTATTCAATATACTCCCTTGTACCCAAAAAGGACCTGCGCCCAGCAAAAAAATATGTCAAACTGCAAAAATTCCAAATGACAACATTGCAGGAAGTAATCCCACTGCTGGTTAAGGGCGGGTTACATGGCCACATTGGATTTGATAGATGCATAATTGTTCACTGTTGCGAGCGCACACAGTATAAAGGTTCATGATAGAGGACACGCACTATCAGTTCAAGGATCTTCCCTTCGGCATTGCCTCAGCTCCGCATGTGTTCACGAAGGTACTATCGGTAGTAGCTGCTCACCTGCGCTGGCAGTCCATCCCAGTCTATCCTAAGAGGAATTTGAAAAGAGTTGCGGCCAACAAAGCACTCCCTTGGTGACTGCTATTACTAATTTATAAAAGAATAAAGTATTAGGTAGTTTTAAGAAGATATGCGAGGTTGTCAGCACAAGTACCTCCCAAGGACTGTGTGGCTGCTACACAGATATACTGTAAGTGAAGGATTGGGAACAAGTTACTCAAGTGCGCCAACCTAATTCCTATAATATTCAAAGGTGAGCCATCCAGTGAGTACTGTATAATTGAAATAAAGTCCAATTTAAGATTTTGAACGAATATAGCAAAAAGGAGACTATTACCAGCCAAAGGTTTAATGAACAATTTAGTTTGAATTTACGCATTTTCCACAAAAAGTTCTAGGTCCAAGAATTCAATGTTCGTTGTACTGACTGATTTTGTAAAAGATAAGTTATAAAGGTTATTGTTGAGATGGGTAACATAAATGTCAAGATCTTGAATATTGCCTTCCCAAATAATCAAAAAAAGACCCCAGAATTTAATGTTGCTGTGAAAGAGAGGATGTTTCCAGGCATGTGGCAATAAAAAAAAAAGAATTTGCATAGGACGGAGCAAATTTGGACCCCATGGCGGTGTCTTGGAGTTGTTTGAAAATGTTATTGTCGAATGTGAAAATATTGTTATGACGACAGAAATGAATCATCTCTATAATCATTTTGTTTTGATCGAGAAACTAGTCTGATCTTGTTTGAGAAAGAACAATGTGCTTTCCAAGACTTTATTGTGCTGTATGCTGGTATGTAGCTGTACAACGTCTAAAGTATCAAACAGATAGTTTTGTTCCCATGGGATGAGGTTAATCTGCTGAATTATATGCACATATTATGGACCCCCAAACTGTTTGCTTTTGTTTGGCTATCCTAACCTGACTTTCAAGTGGAGCGCAGCCTTCAGCTACACTCCCCTGTGCTTTTGCTCATTTGTTATCGGGTAAACTAACACGTCCTTCCGACTGTCAGTACTGGGAAACTGTTTCCCTTTGTCTTTTACTTTGCCATTTCTTGGTAACTTAATCAGTGTGCAAAGTACATTACTGTACCGTGCATTTGGGTCCTTTTTTGTTCTATGGCCCTTGACACCCCCTAAGGAATTTTTGGTCAGTGTACAAGTGTGCCTAGGACGAACTGGTGGCAGCAGTTCACGTGCTTTAAGGACAAGACCTGGTGTACAAATATACAAACTGCACTACGCGCCCGGATGCCCGCGAGCCTGGTGCGCTCTATAAATAAAACAATACAAATACACTATCTAACAAAATTGCTCTGCTACGAGAAAAAATTGAAATTCTAAAACTCGATCCCTCCAAGGACCAGCATTTGCCAAAAATATTCACAACCCCCACGAAACCATGTGACAGTTTCAAATTCTCCCCTGTGTCCACCCAGGAAGTAGTGGAAATAATATTTTCTTTAAACCATCCAGATGTCAGGGTGACACTTGTCCAGCACCTATGATCAAGGAGGCAGCTAGAGAACTAGTGCCATTCATTACCACAATTAACTCCTCATTTGCCTCATGTGCCGTCCCCGCTAACCTAAGAGGCTTGGGTCCTCCCCCTTCTAAAAAGCAAAAAAACAACCTTAATTCCAACATACCTACCGATTACCGGCCTATTGCTACTGTCCTCTTTCTTCTGAAAACTTTAGTTAGGGCAGCCTACCTCCAGATACAGACTTACCTCGAAACCACCGATCTCCTTGGTCTGCGCCATTCTGGTTTCAGGCCTAAACATGGGACAGAATCTGCCTTAATTGACCTAAAAAATCAAATGGACGACTTAAGGGACAGTAGAAAGATGGCCCTCCTTCTACTCTTGGATCTCTCGGCTGCATTCGATTTAGTTAACCACAAGGTCTTATGTAATCACCTGACCTCAGCAGCACACTTCTCTGATGAAGCCACAGCTTTGATTCAAACTTCCCTAGGTAATAGTTCTGTTCTTTCACTTAATGCCTCAGCTGAACCCATTCATATTACTTCTGGAGTTCCACAAGGGTCATGTGTCTCGCTCACTATGTATAACAAATTCACTAAGCCCCTTTTCGACGATCTCGATAATCTGGGTGTCATCTACACCAACTATGCAGATGACACTCAGATTCTCATCCCCATCACTGGTGATCATGAAACGGATTCAACCTTATTAAACAAAATGTATCTGATCATCCAGGCATGGATGGCCACTTGGAGCCTCTTCTTGAATGACGAGAAGACCGAGCTCCTCTGCATCAGATCGACAGTTAAACTAAATCTGAGCAATCAGTGTAAATCTTTCACTATTGATGGCATTAATATTAGGTCTCCAAGGAGGTGAAAACTTTAGGTTTCTACCTCGACTTTGCTCTAAACTTAGAGACAGGTCAATGCCACAGCCTTGGCAACAGCATACACCTGCAAATTAATTAATGCATGTAAACCCTACCTCTCTACAACTAGCTTCACCACCCTAGCTAGAACTCTAATTTTATCAAAATTAGACTACTGCAGTGCCCTATACTTAGGATCCAGCAAACACAATGTGAACAAACTACACATTTTGCAGAATAACACCTTAAGAACTGTGTTCAACATTTCCAGAACCCAGCACATTGCAGATGTCAGACACAGGACTAATCGGCTTGCAGTTAAAGATGGAATCAGATTCAAATCCCTAACCCTCATACACAAATGTCTCTATAAACCATGCCCCTAAATACCTAGTGGATACATTTGCCAAAGAAACGTCTGAACACCCTACCAGAACCATGCATTCACACTGTCTGAATATCCCCAGATTCAGACTGCAGAAAGCAGGCGGAAGTGGTTTTCCAGTGATGACCTCTAAACTTTGCAACTCACTGCCTTTTGACTTAAGAGTAGACCCATCCTGCCATAGTTTTAGGAACAAGACGAATCCTTGGCTCCTAGCTCTTGATGTATAACTAAAGTTCTAGTCTGAAATAATACATGCTTCTCCCTCAAATACCTTCATTCTACTGTAAATACCAATATTGTTGTACATATCTGTAATTTCTGAGGCTTGTGGAATCTGCTAGATCACATGCTATGCATAGGCCGACATCTAGTGGAAGCTGCAGAGTATTACAGTTGTTGTTTTCGAAACTCGAAAAGGGACGTCGGCAGTGCGTGCCAGTAATACTATCTCTAGTGTGACGTACACAGTACCCATGGTCCTTCACGTCTCGAGGTCCCTCCGATTGTTTTTTTCCGCCATCGTGAGCGGACGCTTATCGCAGAGCTCAATTTCGGCATAATGCCATTTGCTTATGACAAGTCTAAAAATAGTTTACTCTCTGTCCTTTCCTTCCGACTTCGACCAATTCATCGGCGCAGTGGAAAAGACAGTGCCGCCAGACGAATTCAAGATTCGACAGACCCTTTCGGCCTTGAAGGCCCACCGGGCCTAGGCCCTTACAGTAAGGAAATGGGGGGGGGGGTCATTGTACAATGCATTTTCCCACCCTTTCCCTTTCTCGCCTGGTTGCCTTTCCCAGACATGGATAGAACACCTTTTAAATTCTGCCCCACATGTAATAAAAAATGTCTGTGGATCGACAGTGTGCAACCTGTGTTTAAACTGCGACCACGACGAAGGGCATTGTCGAGCCTGCAAGCTCTTTAAATCTAAGACTTTTAAAGATTGTAGAACCAAGTGCTGGCCCCATCCCACAATGCAGGCCGAGGCCGCCATTGACTTGGAGGGGAGTTTCCAGTGACGGCAGCGTCACCGTTTTTTCGGAGGGCGATGGGGGATCAGCCAAGTTCCCAAGTGCAGGCCCCTGACCCTAAGAGACAGGCCGGCAGCTCTGTTACGGGGACGACACCCGGCGGCAAGAGCACTTCCACTAAACACGCCATTAAACATACATCCTGGGGCAATGAGTCGGCGCTGTCTACCAAACGCCCAGATACGGCGTCTGGGGGAGATCTGAAGATTCCCTGTCCTCTGGGCACTCGAGGTCCCAATCGCCCCACGACAGGCTCCTGAAACCAAAAGACGCCGCTACCGAGAGTCGACATCCTTCGTCGAAATCAGCGGGAGGATCAAAAATCACTGGGTTGTCGTACCTGGTAAAGAAACATGTCCCTGAGAGCCTGCTAAAGGCTACTCATTCCAAAAAACATAAAGAAAAGTCTCATAAGGACAAGTCTACCCCTTCTAAGGAGACTATACCTGCCCCACAAAGAGGGATTTTTGGCTGAAGTCTTACATAATAAGGGCATATCCACACCTACACCCTTAGTACAAGTCCTTACCTCCCAGTACCCTAGGGTCATCCCCAGTTCATCCCTATGGGCTGCGGAAGACATTGATAGGGTAATGTCAAGAATTACCCTTTTCATCAATTTTAAACTCTCAGGCTTTCGTAAAAGTTCAGGTTACACATCCTACTACTCGGGCTTCCAGTTCACAGCCCCTGGCTTCATCTCAGCCCCCAGCAAAAAGGTCTTGTGCAGCAGCTGATCTTTATGACATTTAATCAAGACACTGAAGGGGATAATGAGGACTACCAGCAATCTGACCATTACTATGGTGATGATGATGATGAAGAGGCGGAGGTGTATACCCTGGCCTCACCAATTCAACAAGATTCCCCAGTGCCTGATTCTCCGGTGGATAATCGGCCCCTCCACAACGACATATTAATCAAAGCAGCTGAGCACTTTGGCATCCAGACACAGGAGACTCAGCAAGACAAGGACTTTGTGGAGGATATTTTGGGTGACAAGAAGGCTGCCACCCAATTCATCCCAATTTTAAAATCCAGAAGAATCCAACCTTCACTGGAGACACCAAATTAAACACGGGCAGTAAACCTGCAGGTAGAGCAACTTTTTCACGCAGCGCCGTCTGACCGCTCTATATCAGGGGCCAACTTAAGCCGGATTCGCTCGTGGTAACAACTACCCGTAAAAGGGCTGGGACACCACTAGCCTCTTCAGAGGCTCCCCCCAGGCAAGGAGAGCAAGAAGCTCTATACCATGGGAAGGAAGGTAGCGACTTCGGCAGCGTTTCAAGCTAGAATCGCCAACAACTCTACACTGTTGGCAAGTTATGATTGCCAAAAAAATGGGATGAAATAACTACCCTAATAGATTCTGCTCCTGAGCTTTGCAAGTCTCAACTTGCATAAGTAGCAACTGAAGGCAAAGCTACTTCCAGCTGCATTCTCAAGAATAACCAACGCTGCAGATAATGCAGGCCGAATAATCGCTGAAGGAACCATAATCGAGCGCCACGCTTGGCTGTGCCAGTCTGGCTTTAAGCTTGAGACCCAGGCGACGTTACTTAACATGCCAGTGGAACCAACTGTCTTGTTCGGCAAAGCGGAAGAAGACGCCCTGAAGTCCGCCAAGGAGGAATGACACCCTCAAGTCCCTCGGCCAAAAAAATCTGATCACATCTCGAATATCAGAAGATCAATCACTGGCTCCCTATTCAAGCAAGAATATTGTTCAAAGCCCATAGCATCACACATAAATGTATCACAAACAATGCCCTTAAATATCTCCTCAACGCAGTCAAGAGGAAACGTCACACTAGACTCCTTAGATCTAATAACAGTGATAATCTCGACATCTCACGGTACAAAAGAGAAAAAGCAGACGGTAGTAGCTTCAAGGTACTCGCCCCCAGGCACTGGAATACCTTACCCACCAACATCAAGATGCAAACTTCCTTCCCAGCATTTAAAAAGTCACTAAAAACCTGGCTTTTCAATCAATACTGACATGAGAACTGAACCTAACCTCTATGCCATTGTATACAACCGCTCGAAAATGTTCTACTGCTTTACCTCTGTTTTTCCTTATGCTAAAATTGTATTTTCCATGGTCTGTAACTATGCCGTGATACCTCAGTGTCTGGGTATATAATAAATGTAATTAAATAAACTAACTAATAAACCATCTGGCCAAAGAGGCAGGAACAATTTTTGCCGCCTTCGTGGCCAAAATTCCTAAAGAGGCTCTGGTTACGGACGAGGTCAAAATTCGTCCTGCAAAAACAACCAAGGTCGGGCGTCGCAAGGTTACCAGAGAGGCCAGCGCAGATCCCGCGGACCTGCAAGGTCCTCCACTTCTCGAGTAATGACAGCCCACTAAAGGTCCCCTGCCATGTCTGCGCAATAGGGGGGCGGATTTCACACTTCACCCACGCATGGGAGGGAATAACCACAGACAAGTGGGTGTCTGTCGACAGTAGCGGGAGGTTGTGTGGAGCTCCTCCAAAAACCATCGAAACAACCCCGTGCCAAAGGAAGACAAAGGAAGAACAGCTCATCCTTCTCGAAGAAGTCAACGCGTTGCTTCTCAGAGACGCCATAGAAATTGTGCTGTCCGAGGTAAACAAGGGTATTTATTCAACCTATGTCTTGTGCCAAAAAAGATCTAACTATGCGCCCAGTGTTAGACTTACGCCCTGCAAACACTTAAGTAAAGCCACAAAAATTCTGCCTGATGACGCTACAAGAGGTAATCCCCCTGCTAAAACGGTGAGATTACATGGCAACACTGGATATGAAAGATGCCTATTTTCATATTGCAATGATCCCAGCACACAGAAAACACTTGCATTTCAAAATGGCAAACCAGCACTACCAATTCAAGGTGCTATCCTTCGGTATAACTTCAGCTCCAAGGGTATTCACCAAGGTACTGACTATGGTGGCAGTGCACCTGCGCAGCGTGGCAATCCCAGTGTACCCTACCTGGACGACTGGCTGATCACAGGGAATCACCCCATCTTTGCAAACTAAACACGCAAAGAACCATAGACCTTCTCTTCCAATTGGGTTTCTCAATAAACGAGAAGAAGTCAAGTCTTGTACAGAATACAACAAAACAGTTCCTGGGAGCTGTCTTGGACACAAGAACAGGCTTGGCCTTTCCATCCATGGAAAGAGTGCAAAACATTCTTCAGCAAACACCTCAGTATCGAGCTAGTCTCCAGATAAGCATACACAAAGCAATGCGTTTACTAGGCATGATGGCATCGTGCATATACCTGGTCCCTCACGCACGTCTGCGCACGCGACCAATGCAGGAGTGGTTGGTGAAAGTGGTCTCAGGCAAGCGGTCAGTGGGAGGATCTAGCGGTCGTTTCGCCAACACTAGTTCAAAACCTACTCTGGTGGACAAAGGAAAATCTGTTAAATGGGAAATCCCTTCCACGATCCGGAGGCGCAAGCGATCGTTACAACAGACTCATCACTCACCGGGTAAGAGGCTCATTGCCTTCACCAGACAGCTCATGGTCTGTGGACTCACATCATAGCACAGAACCACATCAACCTGTTGGAACTATTAGCGGTATTCAAAGCTCTTCAAGAATTCGAAGTGCAGCTGACGAACCAGAAGCTTCAGATCTTAACAGACCGCACCCCTGCTATGTTCCATATAAACAAACAAGGTGGCACACACTCTCCAAATCTGTCCAGGCACTCAAATGGGGGATATTGCCATCATCCCAACACATTCCAGGGGTACTCCACACCCTAGCAGACTCTTTGAGCAGAGATCCCCTACCAGAAGAACACGAGTGGCAACTAGACCCAGGTGTAGTAGACCAAATGTTCTCCCAGCGGGGTTACCCCACACTGGACTTTTTCGCTACTGGAGAAAACAAGCAATGCCCAGACTTTGCGTCCAGGTTCCCCCAAACAGGCTCTAAGGGTAACCCCTATGGATGAACTGGTCAGGGTAATTTGCATACTCGACCCCCCCCCTCACCCATATTCCCATAATGAGCAAGGCAAGATAGTGAACAAGATTCATAGGGAACAAATGACGCTCATCCTAGTTGCTCCCATGTGGGTAAGACAGCCATGGTATCCACATCTGCGCAAACTGGCGATGTGCAACCCCATCAAACGCCTGTGTCAGAAGAAACTATTGACCTAACACGGGGGAATGACAGTACACACTCAACCACACTCAATGAACCTGGCTGCTTGGCTCCTGAGGTCAGAGTTCAGACCCCTTAATCTACCACAACGGTGTATGGATATCCTCAAGGAGGCTTGTAAACCAAACACTAGACACTGTTATTTTTTTGACAAGTGTATAAGATTTGTAATATGGTGCCAGTCTAAACCAATAAACCCTGTAGAATGTACTCCATCCCACATTCTAAACTATATGCTCTACTTTAGACTCTGGGTTAGTATTCAACTCTATAAAGGTCCACCTGGCGGCTTTATCACCAGTCATTAAGGCTTTCAATGAAGGAGTAAAAAAAACTACCCCCCCCGCATCCCTGCATTGACACCCATTCCAAAGCAGATACATAGGTGGGACAAGTGGTTCTAAAACATCTGTTTGTTGCCGCTCCTTCTCACAACCCACCACCTTTTCCTAACACTGCTCGCTAATCTATGCATAGCATGTGATCTAAGCACATTCCACAAGCCTCAGAAGGGATAAATTACTCGCCGTAATCGTATTTCTGATGCTTGTATCTGCTTAGATTCACATGCATCCACCCTTCCTCCCCTGAGAGAAGGTGCATAGATGTTTTATGAGCTTTTCTGAGATTTATCTGCTTGGATACACATGTACTCGCGATACACTTCATGCTACCTCATGTCGGAAACAAAGCAATCTGTGGGACCTCGACGCATGAAGGACCATGGGTACAGTGGACGTCACACTAGGGATAGTATTAATGGCACATCCTGTGGACGTCCCTTTTCGAGTTTCGAAAACAACTGTAATACTGCAGCTTCCACTAGATGTCGGCCTATGCATAGCATGTGAACCTAAGCAGATACAAGCATCAAACACGATTACGGTGAGTAATGTATCCCATATATGTTGCACCTGTAAATACCTATATTCGATTGTAAATAGTCCCAACTGTTATGCTATCCTGCCTTTCTGATGCTTGTTAATCTGCTTAGAATCACATGCTGTACATATAGTCCGACATCCAGTGGTCACTGCAGAGTATTGCATCTTTTCTTTTGAGAATCGAAAGGGGACATCGACATGGGCATGCCTGTAACACTATCCCTAACGTGACGTGTAGTGTACCCAAAATCCCTCACGCGTCGAGGTCCCTCAGATTGTTTCTTTCCACCCAGCATACTGGTCTCCTTAAGTGGAGCTCATCCAGAGACATTGCCAATTGTTCCATCGACCCTTGGTTGAATATATTATATTAGTATTTAAGATCACCCTGACCGTCCTTCCTATCGACGGCTGTTCCAGATTTCTGCCGAAACCTCTACGGAGCTTCGACAGACGGTGATCCAGTCAGCGTCGCCGACCACGTGGCGGGCCTTCCAGCCGCCTACACAGTAGGGAGAGTGGGGTCGGGGTGGACATTTCTGTAATATCTGAGAATGCCTTTTTCCTCCCTCTTTCCTCTCTGGTCTTTGTCATTTTCCGTATCCTCAGCTATGTTGAGGACTCCATTTAGGTTTTGCCCCATTTGCGAGGGCAAATTTCCTTGGGGAGATGAGCATCGATGGTGTAACCGTTGCTTGCCCCTCGATCACGACAAAAAAGGTTGTGTGGCTTGCTAGCTTCTCCGTCCGAAGACATTGAAGGAGCGCCGTGTCAAGTGGTGGGCAGTCTACGTGATGTCGAAGGCTGAGTCAAGTTCTGCCACTGCCTCAACCGCCGAGTGCATCAGTGGCTAGCAGGCCTCCGACTCGGAGGTCGTTGACCTTTCGGCAGAGCGCTCCCGCTCTGCGACGTCTGCCCCCTGCCCCGCCAGGCACAGCTCAGGCACTGCTATGGGGAATGTACACCCCGGCGACCAAGACAAACACTTGCAACTCAAACATATAACTCCTGGCCAGTCTTCGACAAAGTCGAAGAAGACCACAGGGCCAACGGACACACCGGAAGTTTCGGCTGTGCCTGCCGACTGTCACGATCGGCAGCCCTGCCTGCAGCCGCAGATGCGCCTAGCGACTGGGCACTCCAAATTGAAAGGCGCTGCCCCCAATATTCCAAAAAACGTCGAGACGCATCGTAAGAAGGCGTCCGCTAACGAGGCCCCGGCTCTGCCGAAGACTGTACAACCGCAGGCCCAGGCTATGCGTCTCCCTACTGCAGAGGACGTTACCGAAAGCATTGCAAGAATAGTTTCTACCGACGCGCAGGAGCGTCAGTCAAGGGATTCGCCGACGCCCTCGGGAAAGCCCAAGGATTCGTCTAAATCCTAGGAGAGGCTTAAGGAAATACCGGAACCCTCCGTCGAGCCTAGGGAGAAACACAGGGACACGCAACCTCTGCCGGTACCCCGGGAATAGTTTTTGGAAGGCGAAGAAGGTATTTCTTCGGCGTTGAAACAAAAATCTCAGCGTTTGGCGTCAGAGGATTGTTGAGCCCTCTCCACCTCTAGACCCCTCTTGGTCTTCTGTTTGAACTAAGGAAACTTTTGAACCCTGTGGCTACATTTCCAAGACTCTTTGGTCTCCTCTCATGAGGAGGATGTGTACACTTGCGACCTCACTGAGGAGGAATTTCCTGCAGACACTCAGGATGATGATGATCACTTCATTGACACTGAGGATATACGTGACCCCATAGAGGGGTGGGGGGAAAACTCGAATATGGGTGAGCCTTGGCAGTCTCCAAATACTTCTCCAGATCCTGATGCCCTGTGGATTCCCCCCAGACCACTCCCACTAGACAGCCCTTTCCAGTGGACGATCAAATGACATTTAACGCCATGTTGCGCAAAGCAGCAGTGCATTTCAAGATCGCCATCGATGAAGCTGTTCCTGAGGCTGACTTTGTAGAGGACATTCTTAAAGAGAAACCGTTGGCCAGCCAGGCTATTCCTCTTTTAAACTCCATTAAAGCGGCTAGCTCCCTCGTTATCAACACCTGCACTCACAAGAGCAGTTAATCCAAGGATTGAAAAGCTTTTTCCACCTTCCCCCTCAGATGCCCCTTTATATCATAGGTCACTCCACACTCACACTCACTGGGGTGGTGACCACTACAAGGAAGAGGGCAGGGGGTTCCCCTGTCTACCGTGGAGGCACCCCCTGACAGAGTGTAAAAGACTACGCCCTAGGAAAGATGGTCATGGCTGCAGCAGCTTTTTCTACATGCCTTGCTAACAATACTACTTTGTTAGCCAGCTATGCGGACGCTCAATGGGCCATGTTACAAGAAGGCCTGCAGGACGTTCCTGAACTGATACGGACTCGTCTTCTGTCTACAGTCACCGAGGGCAGACAAGTAAACCAAAGTATACTCGAACACTTTGGATTCCGCTGAGACAGTGGGTCGATCTTTAACTCAGGGCACCCTCCTTAAGAGACAAGCTTGGCTAAAACTCTGGGTTTAAGCCAGAAACTCAAGTGTCACTTATTAATAAAGCCTTGGCAGAATCCAACCTATTTGGAAGAGCGGTCGACGAAGCTCTCGAGACCGCAAAGCAGCATGACACCCTGAAAATGCTAGATCAAATCGCACAAAGGCCCTCCACAAGGCGAGGAACTGGATCCAGACATTTTTTTTCGTGGCCAACGCTTCCCTCAAAACCAGTACACATCGGGAAATAATTGGTCCTCTCCACAAGGAACAAGCGGATACACCACCCCGTATCCCCAAAGGGGTCAGTGTCGTGGGAAAGGAAGGGGCTGGAACTCTAACCCCAGAGGCTCCCTGGCCTTGGGTTCAAAATGACCCGAAGATCTGGGTCCCCTCCCATGCCTCCCCGGTCGGGGCCGGCCAACATCCTTCCTTCAGGCATGGGAGGGGATAACTACAGACCAGTGGGTGGTGAAGACCGTTGCCCACGGGTACTGTATAGAGTTCTGCCGGTCCCCAACGTTCAGACCTCCACGCGCAAGACTGACGCCACACCATCTCTGTATCCTTCTTCAGGAAGTCAAGACACTACAAGAAAAGCGAGCCATAGAGTTCGTACCTCTTTCACAGGTAAACTAAGGTATTTATTCAGTGTATTTCCTTGTACTCAAAAAGGATCTCACCATGCGCCCTGTATTAGATCTGCGCCCAACGAACAAATTTGTAAAGCCACAAAAGTTCTGCATGGTCACTCTGCATGAAGTAATTCCCCCGCTCTCACAGGGGGAACTACATGGCAACACTGGACATGAAAGATGCCTACTTTCATATTTCAATGTTGCCGGCGCACAGAAAATACCTCAGGTTCATGATACAAGACAAACACTATCAATTCAAAGTACTACCCTTCGGCATTGCCTCCGCACCAAGGGTATTTACAAAGGTACTAGCAGTGACAGCCGCACACCTGCGCAGGCAATCCATCCTGGTCTATCCTTACCTTGACGAATGGCTCATAACGGGGGACTCTTAAACCTGTCAAATGACCAAAGAATAATAGCTTTTTTATTCAGTCTGGGATTCTCCATCAACGAGATAAAATCCAGCCTAGAACCCAGTCAGGTGAAGCCGTTCTAAGGGCCTCTAATTCGAACAAAGGACAGCCTCGTCTTCCCCTCCAACAAGCGGGTCCAAAACATGTTGTTTCAAATCCCTCAATATGTAGCCAGTCGAGAGGTGATGGTACGCAAGGCTATGCGACTGTTGGGAATGATGGCGTCATGTATTTATTTGGTTCCTCACGTGCGTTTTTGGATGCGTCCAATGCAGGAGTGGCTCAACATCCATTTGTGTCAGGCCAGCGGACAATGGGACGATCTAGTGGTTGTCTCGCCAGCCCTCGTTCTCTCGCTGTGGTGGTGGTCGAGGGAGAACCTCTTGAAAGGTAAATCCTTCACCACCCCCACAGTGAAGGCCACTCTACGCATCTCACAGGGTGGGGAGCTCACCTGCTTCACCAGACAGCCCACAGAGTTTGGTTGTCAAACATAGCATCCAACCACATAAACCTGTTGGAACGGTTAGTGGTATTCAGAGCTGAAAGCTTTTCAAACCCAACTGCAGGGAAAGACGGTCCTGATCCTCACAGACAGCACCACGGCCATGTACTATCTAAACAAACAAGGGGGCACTCGCAATCCAGGGCTGTCCAAACTGTCACAGAACGTTTGCAAGTGGGCTCTCAAACACATTGTTTCTGCTGTCTCCACATGGTACAGGGGAAATCAATCTTGTGGCAGACGTACTCAGCAGAGATTTCCCACTACCAATGGAGTACAAATGACGATTACACGAAGACAGTGTCCAACGTTTTTCGCACAATGGCTTTTTCCAGAGATCGACTTGTTCGCAACTCTGGAGAATGCTCAATCCTCCAAGTACCCCCACAACCGTTCCAAGGGGTACGGACTCTGGATAACATGGTCAAGGAAATTTGTTAACGCCCCCCCCCCCCTGCACCATATCCCCCCCCCCCCCCGACTCCCCTACTCACCAAGATAGTGCACAAGATGCACCAGTAACCAGTCACGATGATATTGGTGGCCCCCATGTGGGCCCGCCAACCCTGGTTCGCTCATCTGATGGAGATGTATCGATATCCTCCAATGAAACTGCCTTGCCCGTACAACATGTTGTCGCAAGACAAAGGGGAGACACTTCATCCATGCCCGCAAACATTGAACTTAGCGGCCTGGCTCCTGAAGTCATAGAGTCTGGGCACCCGCAACTCCCTCAGAAATGTATGGACATACTCGGGGAAGCAAGAAAACCTAGCACTCGATATTTCTATTCCAGTAAGTGGAAGCGTTTGGTCATCTGGTCCAACTCTAAGAGCATCAACCCCATTGGCTGCTCTCCTACTCGTATTGTTTTGTACCGGACTCATTTACTTGACTCAGGCCTAGTCTTTAACTCTCTAAAAGTTCACTTAGCTGCTCTTTCAGCCTACACTAAATCACAACAAAAGGTGTTGTGGTGGAAGATACCAGTTATTAAGGCTTTCATGGAGGGAGTAAAGGGAATTCACCCTCCCATTTCTAACCCAGCTCCCGGATGGGACCTGAACGTGGTGTTGACTAGATTTATGGAATCTCCTTTCGAGCCAATGCATAAAGCAAGTCTCAGAGATCTTACCTACAAGACTGCCTTTTTAATAGCTATTACTTCCATTAGGAGAGTAAGTGAACTAGAAACGATCAGTTCTAGACCCCTTTGTAACAGTTCAGAGAGAAGGTGGTTCTGCACACTCGCCCTAGGTTTGCGCCTAAATTAATTTCAAAGTTCCATGTGAACCAATCCATAGAACTAGCAACGTTCTTTCAGAACCCCTCAAACATCGGAGAAAGAAGCTTGTACACACTTGATGTACGCAGAGCAGTTATGTTTTACATGGAAAGAACTTGACCACTAAGAAAGACAAATCAGTTTTTCGTTTCATTGGCAGCAGGTAGAGTAGGAGACCCCGTCTCCAAATTTACTATCTCTAGGTGGATTGTCAAATGCATCACACTCTGTTACTCTCTTGCTAAGAGAGAACTGCCCTTCAAGCCTAAAGCGCATTCTACTGGGGCGTCCATAGCATTCATTGCAAATGTTCCCCTAGTGTCCATTTGCAAAGCGGCAACCTGGAGTTCTGTACATACCTTTTACAAAACACTATTAGGCCTAGACACTCATTCTAGGTCTCATTCTCAGGTGGGACAAGCAGTACTAAGACATCTTTTCACTACTGTTCTTTCTCACATCCCACCTCCAACTCTGGGTACTGCTCGCTAGTCTATGCACAGCATGTGATTCTAAGCAGATTAACAAGCATCAGAAGACATGCATTACTTACCGTAAAAGCATTTCTGATGATTGTATCTGCTTGGATTCACATGAGCCCACCATTCCTCCCTGCTCGGATGGAAGGAACATGGACGTCTTACTACTTCTCTCTTTTCTGTACTCGCTCACGATACTCTTAGGTTCCCTCACGACAGAAAAAATGCAATCGGAGGGACCTCAACATGTGAGTGATTTTGGGTACACTACACATCACGTTAGGGATAGTGTTACAGGTACACCCATGTCAACGTCCCCTTTCGATTCTCGAAAGACAAGATTCAATACTCTGTGGTGACCATTGGATGTGGGATTATATGCACAGCATGTGAATCTAAGCAGATACAATCATCAGAAATGCCTTTACGATAAGTAATGCATGTCATATGTAAAGTGCCCAGATACCTCCTGGTTTGGTGCGCTTTATCAATAATCAAACAAGCAGTTTACTGTAATGGTATTTTTACTTCTTTTTAGCTAACCATACCACACTTACCGCGGATAGCTCATGACTGTGGATAGTGCCGAAAATGGCCATGCCACGTAGCCTTTTGTTCTGTCGTTTGGCCATCTTGTCCTTTGGCCTTCCCCCTGGACGAGCTGACCCAGGACTTCCTTATTTGGGCATGCTAGTGCCCAGGGAGAGTTTGGACTGTCTGATCCCAACCCACACTACTGGTGCCAGTATGTCTGGTATGAGGACCACCGTGGATGGCTGGTGTGCATGCGAGGGAGCAGATCTTCTATTGGTTGTCCAGATTCGATCACAAATTGATATCTTGATAAGAGAAGGGGCCATGCATCCATTCCACTTTGATCGGCTGTAGTTCATACCGAACTACAGAAGATGGCAAGTATTCTCTGAGCTGACGCAGACCTGTGGAACCTGCCGGAGACGAGCTGGAAATGTTGGTACCCTGAGCTCGCTGCTGTCCCATCTGACCCCTTTTTATTTATTTGATATATTTGTAAAGCGCTGAGACACCAAGCCCTAAGGCATGAGAGGGCTGAGACTGACGAAACAAAAATCAACATCGAGAAAGCCGGAGAAGTCCTAAGGGGAGAAAACACAAATGTTTGGGTTATGTAAAAAAGCAGAAGGAAGGGTATCCACAGGTTGTGGACCCCTCACGTCCCCTGCACACTCGAATACTGTCAATAGACAGACAAAGGGTATTGTTTTCTAGGTAAAATTCTATGTAATGATATAAGTCAACATATTGGGGTAAAGTTTTTTAACACAAAGTTCGGAGGATGATTCTTTTGATAATGAGTCTAAGGTCTGTTCTACAAAGAAGGAGAAAGTGATATTCCCACAGGCATTCACTTATTGTCAATGTTTATGACGGATTGTCTTCACTATGATTTCTAGACAACAAATATTTGTTTATTCACTAATATTATTCAGTTTGAAGTTGTACGGTTGCCCGTATTCACATAAGTCAACTTGTAACAAATAAATTGTACATGATTCAAAATTATACACATCGTCAGTTATTTTTCACAGTTTGTTACATAACACTCAACAAACGAGTTTCGGGAAAAATCCATTCATCAGGAGTGGGTAATAGGATTTCTCAAAGTATATTAGTGTCCTTAAGGTTTCTCAGTCTATTAATATCCATAGAACTTCTTCATTTTCAAAGCTTCACTGTTGCTGTTACGAGAAATCATAATTCTCAGAATATATCATCTTCATATTGTACAACTGCTTTTCTATAGGTGAGACTGACATTCATTATACAGTTTCCTACCTCGCATAGGTGCCCCGAGGTTGTCTCTATTGCTGCAGTAAAAGCTGTTAATCCGGATAAATTTCCAGTTACTTCTCTAGGTAAATATTTCACCTACAATTAAAGAGCGACTCCCCTTAGTGTGAAGGTATAGACATGTTGGCTCGTTAAATAATAGCGGGGATATCAGAGAGATACCTTCAACATCTGTGTATCTGGAAGTCTTGCATAAAAACTTGAGTGGCACAAATTCCAGTGTTTCTTGATTGAGTTTCAGAATTGAATTTCCATGAGCTATAGGAGGTAAATGCGAGACCCATGAGAGTTCTAGTTGCATAAGAAATGGGAGTTCAGGGTGAATTCATACGTACATTATGGATAAGTAAACTAGTGGCAGTTTACCTGCCAAATGGGAGCCTTAGGATAGGCGGAATCCCAGGGACCTTGGACAGATTGTTCAATCTCAGAGAAGTCACCTAAAATGGAGAGACAAAGGTGGGGTAGAGAATGGTAAGTAAGTCTTGTAGCAACGTAATGGGATTACAGAGTTTTAAATTAAAATCCTGCTGCAAGGCTTGCCTTCTTCGAGTCAATGAAGAGAAACACAGGAGGTCACTCGTGGCCTTCAATTCAAAGGGAAAACGCTCATTTTCCATGGTACCTGCTGTGGAGATGACTCGCGAATGCGAGCGCTAAAATGGCGTATAGCGTCATGTGCTTGATGACGTCACGCACGTTGTGACGTCGCATGTAAACACGTGACGTCACTACGTTGCGCAACACCATCACGGACCACTGACGTGATTGTGATCTGTTTTGAATTACAGGCAGACCCTTCCAATGTAGGATGCGGTCTGCCTTCCAGGTAATAAATGGTATAGAAAAATGAATTTACATTGTATGTAATTCACTGCTATTCATTAGAATTATGGTCAATCCCATCTGTAAAAAAGCACAGTTTTCAAAAGATGCTTGAAAGTGACCAGGCTTGCACCTAGTCACATTCCTACCATTTGGTATTCCAAAGACGTGGAGTCGAGAAAGGGAAATGCCCCCTTTCAACAAAGGACAGTTTGATTTTTGGTGATTCATGCAGACCGGTGTGGTTAGACCGGAGGCTGCATCTGCCTGGTAGCGATTTTTGTCGCTAGATCAGACCTTTTCCACGGAGACAGGCGTGTGCAATGCACAGGGTACGAAACAAAACCCTCTTGGCTATGGGAATCCAATGAAGCAATCACATTGCTGCAGATACATTTCCAATTTTTTTTTTTTATCAGACCTGCTACTACCCTTACTGCATTGTTCTGAACAACTTGTAGGCGATGGATCTCCCCCTTGCCCACACCCAGTAGAAAGCTTGCACAGTAGTCCAATCGACTGCCTCTAATTGCTCTAGCCAGGGCAGCACAGCTGGACACTTCAAGAAAACGTCTGAGTTGAGCCTGGAGCTTGATATAGTAGGAGGAGTTAGACACCAAGCAGCTAATGTGGGCCTTCATAGAGAGTACTTGGATCGATGGGGACTCGCAGAGTTTTTACCTTCTTGAGAGCGGGCAGCAGACGGTCTGCGATTTGAATGGAGGAGTATGCTTGATCTAACTGACGCAGCTTGGCGGGAGTGCCTAAGGTTATAAGCTCCGTTTTGGAATTGTTCAGGGCAAGACCATTGTACAACATCCAGCAATGAATGCTATCCTTGGTGGTATTGATGATTTCAGTTTCCTTGATGTAGTTACCAGTGAGTGGGAATCTACACTGAGTGTCATCTGAATAGTTGGCGTAACAGCTGTCTTTCGCATCCAATTGATCAACCAGTAACAGCATAAATGTTAGAGAGTCTGTGTTGAGCACGAGTCCTGCGGCACTCCAAAACATAACCCCAGACATGGCCTCCTCATGAAAGAACTTATCTGTACGGTGAGCTTTGTTCTCAAACTTGGAAGGCCTGCAGGGGTGCATCGACCCATTTCAGTAGTGGGAAGTACTACTCTCTTCGTCTCCTGATTTCCCGCCGCAAGAGCCTTCTCCGAAGTGTTCTGGGCCATGCAGTGAACTGACCCGCTCTTTCCCAGGACATCGCATAGGAGTGCTGCCGTTTAGAGATGGGACTTGAAACTTTGGGAATCCTGAGCTTGTGGTTCTTAACACTCTTCTGCCAAATTTCATAGGCCTAGCTCCTCTGGGTCATGAATTATGAGAGTGCGTCACGCTGCAAGCCTATGCAGTCACTGCATTGTGGTGACAGTCGTTGTGGGTGACTTTCCGCCTTCTCTGCCCAGAGTCCTGCAGCACCAGGATTTTCTTCCTCTTCTCTTCGTGGGCGAAGTTGTGGCTACTGTCCTGTCATGGACTACTGTCCCATCCCACAGCACCCGAGAGCCGGATCCGAGAAGTAAAGGTGGAATTTACAACCTCCGACGACCTCAACGAAACTGGCATAGTTTGGTCTGGATTGAAGCAAGGGGCAGTGAGTACTTCAATAATTTACCGGTGGCCCCTGGCTCTGTCCTCGGGGGCAGACCCTGCCCATGCGATTGGAACTCCTTTTACCCCCTTCAGGACCCTTGCCTAACTGTCCCAGCATCTTGAAAAGGTACCGTCTTCAATTTACGCACAACTGCATGTTTTTACGCACTGCTGTACATTGAGCACAAGGCTCCCCACTTCGTAGGGCTGAACTGAATAAGTTAGGGTTTCCATCCTAAAGACTGCCTAATGCCACCCCTTGCACTGGGGCCTGTATCTGTACCCATACAGCCCCCCCACCCTTCTGCAATTATCAGATACACCCTATCTGACTAACCTTGCACTTTGCTACTCACAGGCTGCACTACCACTGTTTTTTTATCACCTTATTTATTTACTAATTATTTATCTTGTTCTCTCCTATGCTCTACACTTTCCAATTTCTCCCCCCTCCGTGCACTTCCCCCCTTTTCCCCTTCCCCCATGCACTTCCGCGTTCTCAATGTCACTGGGCCTAGTAAGATTGTTTGTTTTTCGCTTTCTCCCTTGTTGCCCCTCCCTTTGCCTGGTCGCGCTCTGAAACACCTGTATATGAGCGTGATACAAATAAAATATATCAAATCATTCTCAACCTTCCGTTTTTCAGCCACTGGGATGAGTTCTGATGCACCCGAAAAGATGGCTCCAACTGAAAATGACTGAGGAAAGTGGCATCTGCCCAAGATCACATGGGCCAAGAAGGAATTTTGATATCTAGGGATTCTAGTTTCTCAAGCCCTTCCTTCTCCTGACACAGCCGGCACACAGTTTTCAAGCCTTGAAGAGCCCTTTACTTGCGGGAGGTGACTTCCTGCATGACTGTCCATGTTCGCACTCGAGAGGTGCGGCCCTGAATGATCAGGGCTGGTAATGGGCAGAGCAAGTGTCTTACGTTACAATATAACCTATTAAATAAAGACCGGCAACAAGACCTTTAAAAAAATAAAATAAAAAAATAAAAACACTTTAAATTGCAGGAAACGCAAGCTTACCTGATATGCACTTTTGGACTACTGCATGCATCTCCCAGAATCCAACCTTCAACACCTGCTAACGAGCAACTGTACCGTATCCCAGCTGAGGCCTCTTTGTCTCCTGCAGAGCATCATCTCCTAGTAGTTCCAAAGTCAACATGTATGGAAGTAATCTTGTTCGCACAACCTCTACCTGTTTCCAGCATTTATATTTGTAACTGCACAGGGAGTATATTTTAACTAATAGATTTTTGGAACGTTTGCCCTATTGAATGTTATAAAGTATTAAACTTTTCTTTAAACCACTAAGAGTTTCACTTTAGCTAATCTGCCTTGTTTACCACTAGCCGAGTCAGATTGACTTAAAGGAAACGGTGTTGCATTGTTGTAGTTACGTCTTTTTCACTCGCAGCCTGAAAACACGGTATGGGGAAACCCTCTTAAAATGCTGTACCTGGGGGTACACTGCAGCTCTCCAGTTTGCTGAAGGTACACCGTGTCCAGAAGAGCGAGTTCTGGTACACATTTTAGTCTCATTATTCCATTTGGGGTTCTTTGGCTTGTAACATAGTTCTTATTTCTCGCCCCAATCTCAGGCTATTGTGATGGCATACAGTTGTTTTGCTGCCAGGTTTTTTTTCCAGAAAGATATTCATTAAAAAACCTCATTGAAAAATAAGTGGGTAAGAGATGGGTGTAGGGGGTTAGGGATATGGATTAAATAGGGAAGGGGGGGTTGGGGCGGGATTCCCCCAATTATACAAAACGAAATTCAGTGAGTTTTTTTATTTTTTTTATTTGAAAACGTTTAATTAAAAAAACGAATTGGGGGGAGGGACCCGGCCTGCAAAAGAACATAGTATGATTGTGACAATCCTTCAGATAGTGTCACTTCTCCCTAAAGGGGGGGGGGGGGTGGAGTCCCCTTTCCATGAGGCTAGGGAGGTGAGGCAGCTAACCAATAGTCCCCTTAGGGGTGTAACATGCCAGAGGATCTCATGGGGAGGGATTCCTCTCCTGGGGACAAGGGCGTGATTGGGAGATATTCCCCTTTAAACACCAACCCCGCAGCAACCCCTGATGCTAATATCAGAATCCTCTACACCTGAGCTCTAGTCCGAACTGTCATTGTAAAATATCAAACTACCTTGATGTTCTAGGTACAGGGACAAGGAAGAGCTTGAGAAAGCTACAATTAAGTGGATGGAATGCTCGATCAGCTGCCGTCAATTGGACTGAAATTACGCTGGTGCTGTCCCCGCTTTTAAACTAAACAGCAAAGAAGCACTTGGTCTTCGTCTTCTGACACGTCCGGCAGTGTTCCGTGTGGTTCTGGTATGCTGATTTGTTGTTTGTCCGGAAAGAGAACCTGGCGAGCGAGGATGCTGCATCCAAGCCCGGAAGGCTGAACTTGGAATTTGAGACTGCAGCAAGGTACATCTCCAAAGTTAAACAGCTTGATGCCCAAGAAGAGTCTGAGTTGTTTGGTAACTGGCACAGTAAACCTGGAGAGATGGACAGGTGGTGGCGTGACCTGTAGTCGGACCATTGGGGTCCAACAATGGTTCAGAGACCGCCTAGCGTAGCCTACAGCAGAGCCCCGTAGGTGAATTTGCAGAGAGTACAGGAGACTGGTGGTGGCATGACCTGTCGTGGGTGGACCGAGGGGTCCAACAACTGCGCCAAGATCGCTATCAGTAATTGGCCGTGGAGCTAAACAGGCCGCAGAAGTATAGAGGGATATCAGCCCACGACGATTTCAGGCTTCTCCGTTAAGGAGCAGCTAGCTCATGTGCGTTATCATGCAACAGAACTACTAGATGTTTTTGTCAACGAGTGGCACATTCCCCACAGGAATTAATTAGACTAAACATGGATCAGCCAGCTCATGTGTTATAATGAGCATTTCCCAACAAGCGCGCCATAACAGTTACATGTTTTGGTCAACGAGTGTTGCATTTCCCAAAGGAGTTAACTCAGCATAGCAAACTTAAAATTCTGATTGCATTTCAATTTGGGAGTCATCAGGAACAGCCCTTCGGCTTGAAACAGCAGTTTGCTCAAGCACTATTTCACCAGTTGTGACTCAAGATCAACAAGGTTTTTTTCTTTGCAACACCTAAACAATAAGAACTGTACAAGAGTTCATGTGTTGATATCTTTGTACATTCAACCCAGCATTTGTATTTTCGGTTGGGGAGTGCGCTTTATGGAACCTAGGAACCAATTTTTGTTTTGTAGGCAGCAGATGTAGCGTGAAGGAAGAGGTTGAAGTAGACAGTGGACCTGCGACCCCTGGCAATGCCTTAGAAGGTAACAGGAACAAGTAAAAGTCCTGGATGGGGGCCAGGAAGATGCGAGACTGTAAGTCCTCAAGAAGCAGAGGAAGTAGCAAATCACTTTGTAGCACAGTTCCACACGAGTGTGGTGTTGTAGAGTTGAGAGGGGCTTGGTTGGGGAGCCAGCTAGGAGAAGGTAGTCATTCTTCTAGCCCCATGAGTATCCTGTAGAACAGTTTTTTTGTTGTGGGTTACGAAAAGCCCAGAACTTTAATGGTACTTTTACCTTGAGACAACGTGTTGTTTTTGGAGACACTTTACATCCAGAAGAAGGGAGTCATTCATTCTCCTGGGTCACGATCAGAACCCAAACTTTATTGTTGTTGTGATGGGGATAGTGTAGGAGCTTTTTGACTGGGACAGTGCTTTTTTTATTTCGACGTTCAGACTTCCTGACGAGCACGCAAGTTTCTTTAGTTTAGGTACGGAAAACCTACTAGAGTTGAGGACGGATAGGTTTACATTTCTTTTGAATAAAAGTTTATAACAATCATGGCACCACTTGGTCAGTCTCTTCATTCCTTGTCACCACACTGTACTGCTTGCCGGTGTGCTCAGTGTGCAGCCTTGGACTCTTTGACACGTCGACGCAGGAGCTGGGCAGCAAGACCATTCTGGGAGCACAGGAATCCTTGCAATTCTGCTGTGCCTGCCAGGTCCAAGAAAGGCATCACTGGTGCCTCCGTTCCTTGTGGTCTGTAGATGTCTGGTGTCCCTAGATACCCGGGAGAGCTTTGGTGCGAGAAACGTACAGGGATCCACAAAATTCATCTTCAGGCTGGCATCTTCTGTGCCTCATGGCTCCTCCTCAGATTTGATAAGATTAGAATACAAACCCTTGTGCCATTTATGAACTGGGATTAAATACTAACGTTAGGGGCTGTCGGATTCAATTTTTACAGGCATTTTCCCTAGGCGTTATCTCTGGTGTGGAGTCAGGCTTGTTGAACCCTTTTATCCTTTATAAAATTGGATCTAGTTTTGGCATTAACTTTATCCTACTCCCGCTCTTGTACTGACCGTGTCTGGCTTTGGACTCTATGGATTTACACAGGGCTTCCTGGTAGGATCACTCCTGCGGTAAAGCCGGCTCTATTCCACTAGAATTAAAGGCTGTCATCCACCATTGGAACCCACATGTTATTGCTTTACATGGAGATTTGCACATAAACACAGCATACTTGGAGGCACTCCAACCCTGAGTGAGCCTTCTAAGTGCCGCTTAAGAGGCACAAACTGTGTTTGTCCCTGATGCAGCCTTACATGAAAGCTTACAAGGGAAGAGTTGCGTAAAGCAGGTCAGGGAAAATTAGAAATACTCTGTGCCTTATGCCAAAAGTTTAAGATCCATTTAGTCGCAACTACAAAGCATGCCTTTAGCTAGGGTAACACTCTTGAAGCATACACCTGAGCTTGATGTCCACATAGTATCTGGCCAAGGTGTAGCAGTGAATTGCAGGAAGTGCCTTAACTGGTGAATTTTAGGGACCAAAAAGCAAACTGACCCTATAAGAAAGAATAAAATATGCAAGCAGTTTGTGGTTGATGTATACAATATTTTACATAAATGTCTTTATTTTATACTGCCATTGTGAGTTTATAATTATAGAACAGGCAGTTAATTAGTCAAAAAGTTATCTGATATATCCGTAATTTGATAACCACTGAACCAGAATATGTACAGAAAGTGAAGTAGTAAGCCGAATGCAATTTGCGTTTTAAATTGTGCCTGTAGTAACTAGGATGACAAAGCAATGCATACTGTTCATTATTATGAGTAGTTAGTTTTTCTTTTTTAAAATACTTTTAACTTGATTTTCACAACAAACAGGGTGAACAATAGATTGGTCATTGAGTTCCACATTTCCAATAAGAATATCTATATGTACATGCTATTGTTTATTCCCATTCCTCCCATTTGTGCCAAATTTTGTGGACCTTTTCGGGACAACCCCTAGCATTGTATACTCGCTGTTCCATGGACATGCAAACATTGACCTCAGCAATCCATTGACCAAGTTTGGGGCATTCTGAAACTCCCTGTTTCAGTACAATCAACAAGTTTGATTGAGCTAATTGTCGTGGACAAGAACAATTTGTCATACCGTCCATAAGATTCCTCACCCCAAATGCCCAGCAGCAACATTTTGGGGTCAAAAGGTATTTCTGCCCCTAGTAAAGTAGATGGGCTTTACAACATGCCAACCAAAATTGTCATTCCCACAGTATATGAATGAGGGTACTCTCTCCTACTCTGCAACGTAAGCACTGTGCGCCAGCAACCCTACCCCACACAGTGCCACCCTTGGGTAGACCATTCTATCGAGGATCTTAAATTTACCAGGCGGAGTCTGGAAGAAATTGCAATTTCTTAGGAAAACATCAACACAATCATTCAGTCCTCTGGGTCAATTAATCCAACATCTGTTTCCCATTTTGCCTAAAGACTGGCGAGTTCTGGGGTTGCAGATGCTGTGATTGCTTGGTATAGAGTGGATGTGATCTTGTTAGTAATGTGTTCTAGAAGGACATTTCGTTGTAGTGTGGAGCATTGCGTTATTTGTCGATTGGTGGAGGTGTCTGTGGTGCATGAACAATTTGTAAATAACGGTATTGCTCCACCTTGGACAGGCAAAACTTGCCCTGTAGCGTAGCGTAAGAGGAGAAACTCTCTCCTTCAAGTTCCCAACAGTATGGATTCCTGCTTCCACCCACCCTAACGGTATCAGTAATTTATTCATTTATGGTTATCGACAGTTTCGCCAGAGGAATTGGGCTAGGGTCAGTTTATCATCCCATCCAATATGTTTATGGGCCTCCCGCCATATTCATATAGTTTGTTGTTGCATGGACCGGGGGCAGGGTGGGAGATATCCTGGTTCCCTGGCATAAGTAATAAAACAAGGTCTTATTGTGCAGTCCTAAACCCTCCGCTTGAATATGGGGTGAGTTTGGGTCGCCATGTACCGCATCGTTGATCACCGCCA
This sequence comes from Ambystoma mexicanum, assembly GCF_040938575.1. Classification (NCBI taxonomy): domain Eukaryota; kingdom Metazoa; phylum Chordata; class Amphibia; order Caudata; family Ambystomatidae; genus Ambystoma; species Ambystoma mexicanum. The sequence goes on from NC_090938.1 coordinate 614,545,095, forward strand.
TTTGGCTCACCCAGTAGCAGGATTGCAGCCGTGGCAATCCTATCCCATGTTCGGGAGAATTCTCATAAATGTGCTAATTCCCTTCACCTTAGAGACCCCCAGCAACTTTGCTGGATTTTGAGGACTTGATTTTTTTACCTGGAGAGAGTGAGCTTTTTATTTCTCACTCTCTCGTATTTTGATGTGCGTTACTCTTGTGTTCTTTGATTATGGGGATTTTAGATAAACTCCATAGGCATCATCTTTCCATGTGTGTTAGACAGCACCCTCAGTGCAGTGACGCAGGGAAGCCTTTTAGGCTGTGCCAAGGTTTAAATACCTTCTGTGGGATAAACTACTGTTTCCCAGAGAATGTAAAGTTAAATTGACTTTACTAGTCTTTTAAATTCCTAGACCCAGCACATACCATCTTAGAAAAGAGTGCTGGAGGGTTTACCTAGTATCCCCTATGTCTAGAAACTCATGTAGCAGTCAAATGCTACCCTTTCTTATCGAAATGGCTGGTGGCAGTGGTTTGACAACGAACTACCATGATTTTTCCCGACCACGAACACCGGTAGCTAGAAATCGCGGAAACCATGTTTTTCAAGATGGCGCCTAAGCCTCCTTTGTTTAAACCAGTCCCGGTCTTCTTTTTTCGCCATTTCTTTTTGGAAAGGTACTTCTAGAGTTTGTCACTGCGTGCCAAAACCAGGTTTGGTCCCTTTGTTACTTCGCCTTTGGTGGGCTTCAGGACTGAAGACCGCCTCTGGCGCCCGAGTGTCTGGTGTGGGCAGGGAGTGAGGGAGGTGCCCGAAACTCCCTGTGCTTCGTCTCCTAGGAGACCCAAATGCACTCTGGCATGATTGGCTGGCTGACTGTCCGGCAAGGACAGCCACCCTGCTGGGTGAGTGGCAGCTAGGTTGGAATGAATGGGAGAAAACTGTTTAAAAGGCGAGCCTCTTGGACTGAAAGGCAGAGTCGACCACTGGAACGAAAGAACCAAAGACTAGCTGGAAGAGGACGGCTGCTGCAACTACTGGATCGTTGGTTTGCCTGGTGGAGCCCTGTTGCAGGTCCAAATCGCCAGGTTCACCTCGCCAGCGAAGCCCGTTCAAGGACGACTTCTTCCTTTTGAGTTGGTGGCACCAATCAACTCGTAAGCCACCTGGATACCATTCTCGGAGCTGGTTAGGATTAACCAGGGGGAAGGACATGAGCTTGTGTGTTTGAAGAGCAACCGGAATCGAAGATTTGCCAATTTGCCAGCTTTGCGACCAGTCCCGTGCAGGAGTACCCTGACGTCCTCCCTCTTGTCCCCACGACTGAGGCTCAGGAACAGCGTGATCTGCAGGAACTGTCTGGAACAGAAGTCTTCAGCTGCATCTTTTTCTTCAATATAAGGTACTGTGAAAATCCGACTGAGAGAACTTACCCTTTCCACTGCGAAAGATTGTGGAACTTTGGCAACTTGCAGGCCTAGTCAGCTTGTGACCCGACAAACCAACCTTTCTTCCGTGAACGACTTCTAAGAACCGTGGCAAAGACTTTCCGTTTTAAATACCAGAATCGTTTTTACTTATATAAGACACTAGCCCATTGACTTTGGCCTACCTATTGCATTGAATCAACTCCTCTGGTGAACTCCAATTATTTGCACTGTTTTAAAGTAACTGTACTATTTGTTTTGATTAACTTATGCCTTTTTGCTCCTACTTCAAGGAAGTTCAACTGCTTAGTAATCAGTATTGTAGTATAACTTGTGTGTGATATTGGTTGCCTCATTTAGTGTATGCTTTATTAATGATTGTGTAATACATTAAGAAGTGTTTTACCAAGAAACCTTGAGTCTAAGTGTCTATCTGAGTACTTGTCATTGTAGAGCTTTGTGTAACACCCTTACAAGCTCACATTCCCTCTTGAGATGAGCCTGGCTGCTCAGCTCGCTACCAAAAACTGTGTGGTACAGACTTATACCAAAAGTTAGTTTTGCTTACATCTGTAGTCATAGTTGTGTGTAGTGGTCCCAGAGGGTACTGCATGCAAACTTTACTTAACATCCCACCCTCCCAAACCTATCGCTGCACATTAGCAAAGGCAATGTATGGTTGTGCTCCACCCCAAAGAGGTCCTCAAATGTGGAGTCTATTCTTTGACATTCAAGATCAGGAATTGTAGGGGGTTATTTTGCAGGATGAACGCAGCGTGGCAATGCAGGCATCTTAAAAAGAGCAGCTCTCCCCAGCAGAGATATTGGAAGCGATTTCCAGTATCGGACATCATTACAAAAGCAATCGGGTGCAGATTTTGACTAATACATCTGTAGAGGTCCACTGCGATATGGACCCTCAAATATCAAAAAACCTTTCTCAATTTGATATGGGCAGTTTGAGGTGAGTGCAAAATCGGCGCCCTCGACCGCAAAGAATAGACTTTTAACCAATTAACTCTCAATCTGCAGAACGTCCCATATTCTTTCATTAATGTGTCACTATGAGGCAAGAGTGTGCATGGATTACTCGGATATATCAGTAGGTCATCTGTGTATAGTGATATATATTTTAAAGCATATTTTTATTAATTTTCAAACAGTATATAATCTCATTATTCTTCTTAAATGTACATGCTTTGATTCCCCCCTCCCCCGGAAGTTCACCCTATGTTTCTGCATACTGAGTAGTCTCTTTTCTCTCGTTTAGTTAAACATGTCCAATATCCTTATTTTATGTGGGCACCATTGTTCCATGTAATCGCCTTGGAGGTGTTCCATGGCCATACCCCAGTCCACTCTAAATTTTTGGTATTCCCCTTGGATGTTATAATATGTTTCATTGCTAGGTGTGACCAGACTCTTCTTATCCAGTCCATTGCCACAGGTGGGGTTTTCTGTTTCCATTTTTGGACTATTTCCGACCATGCCCCTATCAGCAGCCCCATAAAATTGCATTTCTGAATCATGTTTAGCTGACCGTCCTGGGGGGTCCCATAGCCCGCATAACCATACCTCTTGCCCTCGATCCACCATGCCCGGGAACATTGTGAGCATTTGGGTCCTTACATCTGCCCAATATTGCTGTAGTGCCGGGTATTCCCACCATATGGTTACCTGGGGGCAACCAGTCGTGGACTCCCTGCTCACTGTGCTTAGAGAGGCTCAGCTTTACCTCACTGATGATGCCCAACAAGGCTGAAACACGTGTATGGGGTTGCTGTTGGTACTCTTGTTCAGAGAGGAATTTCCATAGCATTTCGGTGCTGGACTGCCCATGTGGGCGGGACAAAGACTGGTATGCAAATGGATATTTCCCATCTGTGAAAGGTACAGTGACCAAAAAGCAGATGGGTGCGAACTCTCAATGTGGTTAACCACTGAACAGGTTATCATGCCTTGTTCTTCCGAGAGAGGGGCGCCTGCTACTTTTGTTGAATTCCCACCATATGTGGTTCCAGTCTCCGTCTCCTCCGCATTCCCTCCAATTTATTTGGGGAGTTTTTTTATACATTACGTGGAGTCTTTCAGGCGTGTAGTGCCATTGTACTAGTATTTTCATCCACATTTCTCTAGTCTGGATGGCCCTCGTAAGCTTTGGTATCGCCCCCCATATGTATTCCTACCGTGCCCTTGGGAACGTGCCTTTGCGTGTCTTCTCCCATCTCTTTATATATTGCCATTTGACTTCTTTTTTTAGGGCATTTATTGTGCCCATGTGTGTCATGATGTACGATTCGAACTGCGGCAGTTCCCTCGTTGCCGCGTATTTGATGCGTGGGGTGCTCAGCCAATGAGGTAATTGTTCGTATTTGTATCCATCATTGGCGGTCAGATCAAATTGTGTTGTACATTCTGCAAATGACCTTATGCATTTGAGACATGTCCCCTCCCACTTCCTGAATAACCCTTTCTCCATTCCTGGTGGGAATTCTGGATTATTAAATAACGGCATGAATGGGGTTGGGTCTGTAGATAATGTTTTTCTGTGTGGCTTTGTCCCAAATGCTTAGGGTCGTTTTCATGACTTCACTGATTCGTACATTGGGGTGTCTGTTGTTTCCCTAGCAATAGGAGGTGTCTATTGGGGTGGTTGCTACTGCTCTATCCTGTGCTGCCCAAATTTGAATCCTATCTGGTATCCATTCTTTCAGCACCCATAGTTTGGCCGCCTCATAATATATCTTGAAGTGCGGGACGGCGCATCAACCCTCCTTCCTCTGTGCTGTGAGAACAGCGTTAGAGATTCTGGATGGTTCATTTTGCCATATGTATGCTGAGATGATATTCCACAGGGATTTAAAGAAGGGTTGTGTGATTTTAACCGGCAGTGCCTGGAACATATACATGAGTCTAGGTAGAATGGTCATTTTCACTCCCGTTATTCGACCCTGCCATGATATTGAAAGTGGATTCCATCTCTTTACATCCTGCCTAATTTTGTCCAGGAGTTGAGGATAATTTTGGGCATATAATTCGTCCACCCTCCGGTCAGAGTGATTCCCAGGTATTTGACCCCTTTCTCTGCCACTTTCAGTTGTAGGGCCCGTGCTGCTGCTTCTATACTTGCTTTATTCCCTGCTAGCACCAGGATTTCAGATTTTTGTCTGTTTATTTTTAACCCAGATATGGATCCGTATATCTCAATCTCCTGCATAAATGTCGGGAGGGATCTTTCTGGATCTCCCAGAACCACCAAAATGTCGTCCGCATATGCAGCAATTTTGTGCACATGCCCTGCCATTCCTATTCCTTTTTATTTCCGGCTCATTTCTAATTCGTGCCAATGGGGTCTCCAGAAATATTGCATATAGGAGGGGCGACAGGGGGCACCCTTGTTTTGTCCCTCTCTCTAGCTCTACTCTCTTGGATAGCTCTCCGTTCACTGCTACCCGTATTGTTTGGGTATTATAATTGGCCTGAATCATGGATATAAAGGTTTCTCCCATGCCCATTTTCCGTAATATTTGGAAGAGGAGTGCCCACTCGAAGTGGTCAAACGCCTTCTCTGCATCGAGTGCCAGGGCTATGGCTGGGGATCGTGTTATCCCTGTTTCTTCCACTTGATGTATTGCCCTTCTGATGTTGTTGTGGGTCTGCCTGCCAGGGACGAATACCGATTGATCAATTTGGGGAGGATTTGTGCCAGCCTCGTTGCCAAGATTCTAGTGTATAGTTTCGCCTCCAAGTTAATCAGCGCCATTGAGCGATAGGAGCTCGGTAGTTGCAGGTCTTTTCCCTGCTTTTGGAAGACCAGTCATTTTGCTTCATTCATGGATTGGGTTATATCCCCCTTCTTGAATGTATTAAATAAGTCTGTGAACTGGGGCCAATATATCTTTGTATGTAGCCATCCGGGTCTGGGGCCTTATTTCTAGGAAGGTCTCGAATTACCTTTATGTACCTCGTCTACTGCGATATCCCTGTCTAGTTGTTGCTTTTCCTCCTCATGTTATCACCGATAGGTGGACACCGTCTAAATAAGCGGATTGCCATTCCTCATTGGGGTGGTCTGAGGAATACCGGGTTTGTTAAAATCGCTGAAAAACATCCGCTATTTCCGACGTTACCGTCTTCGTTTGCCCCCTCTCGTCCCTTAAGGATTTAACTGCCTGGGTCAGTTTCTTCCCTTTCAGCTGCCTAGCCAGGAGTAGGTCAGCCTTAGTTTCCTTCACGTAATACCAGTGTTTAACATGTAGCAGGTCTCTCAGCTTTTTTGGTGTGTAGGGATTCTAATTGCCCCTCTACATGCTGCAAAGCTTTTTGCAGTTTAATGGAAGGTTTCTGTTGAATTTTGGTATGGATCGCGGTTTGCTTCTAATTCCTCTTCCCATTGTCTATTCTATTTCTCCCTCTGGGTCTTTAGAGCAATAAGATGTCCTCCAGTTACCACTTTCAGGGCTTCCCTTAGTGTTTCCTTGGATACCTCTGGGTGGTCATTGCATGCTAGATATTCTACAATATACTCTCTAAGTGTATTCCTCATAACTGGGTCCTGGACTATCTCTGTTGGGAGTCGCCATTTCCATAGCCCTGTGTCCCCTTGTGTCAGCGATATGTCTGCCCACATTGGTGCGTGGTCTGAGAGTGAAACGGAACCTATCGCTGAGTGCCTCATCTTCCCCAGCAGCCCTGATGAGACCCATAGGTAATCTATACTTGACATGGTATTATGGACGTGCAAAATAGTATGTGTAGCCTTTCTGTGCCTCATGCATATTCCGCCAGCCATCTAATGCTAGGTTGTTGAATTTTTGCCATAGCCCTTTTGAAGGGGTTCCCGGACCCTGGTGAATGGGTCCCGTCCTGTCCAAACTTGGGTCCCAGGCAATATTTAGGTCCCCACCCATCACGATCTCCCCCCTTGGCTAAGTGTTCCGTTTTGTCTAAAGCATCTTTAATAAAGCCTTCTTGTCTCGTTTTTGGGGCATATAGTGTCACCAATGTGAGTGGGTATCCTTAAAGTGTGATATTATCTCCCCTGCTTATCTACTTCTGTATTGATTATTTGTACATTTAGTGAATCTCGGATGGCAATCCATATACCTGCCTTTTTCTCTTTTGCATTTGCTTGTAGTATTTGGTTATACCCCTTCAGTCTGACCTTCCCCTTGTGCTGAGTTTTGATGTGGGTTTCCTGAAGCATTATAATATGAAAATGGCTTTGCCGTAAAAATTAATTGACTTTCTTCCTTTTTAACAATTCAGCCCACAAACATTAAATGTTAGGATTTTTAACCCCATCCTGTCTTGGGTATGTGTATTCCTCTGTGCATTGCTCGCTGCAGTGTCATTTGAGTATGTTTCCTTCCGGTTCCCCTCACACCCCCTGAACTATGCAACCCCCCCAACTTGCGTCTCTCCCCCCCCCCCCGTACCCTCCCCATAACTGCCCTGAGGAGAGGGCCCTGGGACCTACGATCGCTCTGGGATGCCGCCTTGTGCACCATGCCCTCCAATACCTCTAGGAGTAACTTTGAGGGGAGTCCTAAACCCCTCTCTCTGTACTTCCAACGGCTCCCGGGCCGGTTCCCTGACCGCCCACCCCCCCAGCACCTGTATGAAAGTCTCTCACCCCTCGGTCTACATGGGAGGTACGACACGGAAGCCTCAAATCCGGCTATGGTGGAATCTCTATCCGCCTTTATTTCCATCCGGAGCCCCAGGTATCTACTTCTTTTTTGCTGGGGCGTCTTGTTCTCCTATTAATTGTCTTCCATTCCCACAGGGTTCTTCGCATTGGCAGTCTTTCTTCGCTGGTCTGTGGTAGGTCGTTGTCTTGTTCTTGCAGGTCCAGCAATAGTATTCCTTCCTCCCTTTAGTTATGCGCCGTTGTTTCTCCTCCCACGTGAACAGCAGCCCGAAGGCGAAGGTCCACATGTACCTCATTTGTTTTGTCAGTTCTCCTGTTACCTGCACCATATCTCGCCTTTTTTGAAGTGTCGATAATGCCATATCTTGGTAAAGATAGATGTCTACCCCATTCATGCGGATGTGGTTCATTGCCTGTGCTTTCCGGAGTATTTGTTCCTTTTGGGAGTAGGAGGTTAGGGCTACCGGGATGTCCCTGGGATGGGCTCCCAGTTTGACTGTTCTCTTTGGCCCCACCCTGTGAATTCGATCTTTTGGAACCTCTTTCATCCGCTGTGTCCAGAATGTCCTTGAAAACCTGCTGCACCGCCTGTTTCAGGTCTTTGTCCTCCGCCAATTCGACCATAGTCTTTATCCTAATGTTCGACCTCCTAATGTTCGACCTCCCTGAAGCTCCAGATTGTGCGGTAAGCGGACCAGGTGTTCCTGCGTCTCAGCGCCTTGCTGGGATTCTTCAATGTTCTGCACTATTTTCTCCAAGGTGTCTGTCCTCTCCCCAATATTTGCTATTTCTGTTTTCTGTTCCTGCACTGCCATTTTTTTTCGCTTCTCATAGTTTCAAACAGCGTTCATTGAGTTCATGACTTGAGATAGAAACTCCCCGAACTTCATCTTCATGTCCTCTTTGGTAGCCATTTCCTCAGGGGAGGTGTCTGTGTCTGCCGGTCCTGAGTGTTCTTTGTGTGTTTTTTCGCTTTCCTTTGGGTCGTTTTCTCCGATCCCCAAAGGTGGACCAAGTTCTGCTGTTGCCTGACTTGTGGAGGCTGTGGCAGTGGTTATGGCTGTATCCCCCTGGATTTTGACATGAGGTCTGCCCTCATGTGATCTGGTTCTTCCTATGCGTTGCTTGATTCTTTTCTTTCCTGGTGTATTTGGGTATTTTCCTCCAAGTCTCTGTTCTACTGCTACCTCGACTTGTCTCTGTACCAGTGACTTGTGACTGTCCGCTTGTGGTGATCCGTGTTGGGATACTCAGGGCAGTCGAGCTGTCCGGTGGTACTTGGTCTCCTTTCCCGTTCCCCTGTGTTTCTTTTATTCCATTAAGGGAGATCTCCCGGGGTTTGTGCGAGGGGTTCGGGCTGCTTTGCTTACCTCTGTATGTCTGCCTGGAGTCCACTGTTGACTCCAAGGACTCTGCTTTATCCTTTGTTCTTTACCCCTTCGTGTACCACTGGTGTGTTAGCCACCTATGTGCCAATCGTTGTTCTATATCTGTTGTATTTCGGCGTCTCTGGTGCTGCTTATCGCCCGTGTCTTCCCCGATGTATCCTCTGTTCCCTTTAATGGTCTCTGCTGTCTCTGTGCGTTCTCCCTCACCTTGGAGGTATCCATTCTCGTTTGTGGCCCTTCCCGTCTGGGACTGCGCATTTCTGCGTTGTCCGGATGGTCCTTTCTATTATGTCTTCAAGCTTCTCCATTTCTTCTTTTATTTGTGATGTACTGTGGCGCTGTTATTCCTCCTCTGTTGCTGCCCCACTTACCACTTGTCTCTCATTGTCGAGTCCCCCGGTAATGCGCTGTGGGGGGCCCACACGGTACTCTGGTTGGGGTGGGGTGGGTGGAGTTGTGGGTGGGGAGGTCACTCTTAGCCGCGAGCCCCACTCGTATGGGGGCTCCCTGTGCCTTAGTCCGGGGGTCCGATCTGCCCTGCTGTGATGGGCACACCCCCCTCTTCCGCACCTTTCTCTTTTCTCTGCCGTCTCTCCTCCCGCCGCTGTCCCTGGCGCCCCCTCTACCGCCCCTGCATGTGCGTCTGGGGGCCTGTGGTGTGCCTGGTGCCTTTGCGCCCGCAGCTCCTTACCAGTCCGCCTGCCGGCTCTCCTGCGCGGCGTGTCATTCTGGTCCCGCCCCCCTGGTCCCGCCATCACTACTCCTGTTTTCAACCTTTGTGTGGGTTGTTATTCCTGGCGCCGCCTGTACCACGGTCTTCCCCTCCTGGCCGGTGTGCACTCGGGTTCACGTTTGCTGCCTGCGGCCTGGATGGTTGAGTTCCTCACAGCTGCGTCCGCTCTCGGAGGTGCCCCAGTGCCACCTTTCTCCCCTTGTCCTCCGGTTCCGTCGCTGCCTTATCCAAGCATTCCTCAGGGTGGTCTGTGGATGTGGTGAGTGTCTCCTGGGCTTCGGATTTCCTTTCTGGCGACTCCTTTCCAGGTGCCCTTGCTTCACCCTGATCCTGCTGAGCAGGTTGTCCCTTCCAGGCCTCTGTCTCGTGTGTCTCCAGGCCATCTGTCCTGGGGTACTTCTCCCCTCGCTGCCGCTCCAGTGTTCCACCAATGTTTTACTCCCTCCTGGGCGTCCGCGTGTCTCTGGGTCGCGGATCTTGCTTTCCTTGCTCCGATGCTTCTGGGCAGTAGGTCTCGTCTGCCCGGATCCCTTTCTCCTCCACTCTGCGTCTCCCCCCTGCGCCCGCCACAGCTGTTCCTCTGCGTCGGTGGCTCTGTTAAGCTCTGTATGCTCGTTCTGTCTTCTCCCGCAATTCCAACTTTCTTGTGCCGATTCGAGGGGTGAGAGGCCCGCATATTGCTACGCTTTATTGTGGCCCGGGAGGGGAGACTGCGCTCCGTTCACGCATGTCTTCCCTCTCCTGCCGCCATCTTGAAGTCGTATAGTGAGATTTTATCCTCCGTCCCAGTTGGCCAATGAAAGCCCACCCATGTTATATCCTGTCGAAGCAGCACAGCTGGTGGTTCTATGGCAATAGTCCGCACCCTTGTCGCGTTCCCTTCCCCAGTGTAAAACCTACTAAAGTCTGTTTACCCTAATTTCTGCCATCGGGGGTTTATATAATAAAAGGATCCATGCCAAAAAAAAATTCCCGAACCCCATTTAGCCATGATTTTCCATACGCTATCCCAAATGCTTTTTCAAAATCTATTGCTAAGAGTGCAAGTGGCTCACGGATGATGGGGGTGTGTTCTATCATTAATTGTAATTGTCGGATGTTCATGCGAGCTGATTTATTTGGCATAAAGCCACATTGATCTGGATGGATAACAGATGAGACCACTGGGAGTAAACAGTTCGGCAGCACTTTAGCAATCATTTCATAGAAATCACAGAGCTACGGGGGTTTAGATGGTTTGGAGAGAACTACAATACTGTCCTTGCACAAGTCTGAAGGGAGAACACCCTTCTGCTTGCAATGATTAAACATCTTGTGTAATGCACCAACCGCCTTTTCCCCAATCTTTTTCCACATTTCCTCCAGGAGCCCATTAGGACCTGGTGTCTTCTCGAAAAGTAACTGGGCAATGGGCATGGCAATTTCATTTTCTGTTCTGTCAGCATCCAGCCACAGCTGTTGGACTTCGGACAAGTGTGGAAGTGTTAGCCTGTCTAGAATCATGGCGTTTGGCAATGAATCTGGGCTTTTATATAGTTTACTGTAGTATTCAGCAAAGACATTGGCTATTTCGTGGTCTGTCGTCATTAATTTGCCAAATGCATTTCTCAACTCTCTAAACCGGTCAGTGTCACTCGTCTCTTGCAAGCCATGCCAACATTGGCTTTATCGGCAGATTCATAGCGGTGACTACGGATCTTCCAACGGGCCTGTTTGGCCTTTCCCATTGAGACATTTCGCAGTATTTCCCTGGCAGCGAGCAGAGATTGGTGTGACTCGGAGGATCCCAAGAGCATGTATTCCTCTTCTCACCTATTCGCCTCCTTTTCTGTGTCCCCGACTTTCTGAAGTTGGGCCTTCCTTTTGGCCGAGATCCATGAAAACCTTTCTGCTTTGAGAACTGTTTTATATGCCTCCCATAGGGTCTCCTGGTTGTCCAAGGTGCCATTATTAAAGTATTCAGCGGTTTTGTTTTGAATGTGATCTACAAAGTCTGGGAATCCTACGTGGTAATTATTTAATCGCCAAGTTGGGGTCGATTTTGATGTGGTGGTACAATTTTCTATCAACAGGGGGGAGTGGTCTGAAATCCCATGAGGGAGATAGCTGGCAGTAGCTACTCTGTTGGCATCCTGTCCAGGAATGAAAAAGTAGCCTAATCTTGATAGGGAAGCATGGGCCCCAGAATGAAATGAATATCCACGCTGCTGTGGATGCAGGTCTCTCCAAACATCATTTAGTCCCATTGCTTTAGCAAAGGTAGCCAGCCTCGTTGGGGTATCAGGGTTTCTACCTCAAGTGTGTACGGTCTAGGAACACATTCATTTTTTATTTTTTTTAAATAAAATGTTGCATATTAAACCATACATAATACCAACTTGGGGTGCCGTGCCACCCCTCCCATCTGTCCACCCCCACACCCCCTCTACTACTTCCAACGTTTACATACAATTTCATCTTGCACACAAATTACCACAGTCATTGTGAAGGGCTCGGCACCATCAACATTAGCGAATTGTGCATAGATTGTGGTCCCAGTCAATACCGCACCTTGCTGGAACTTTAAACTTTCAGGCACCTCTTTCGTGGATGATCACAGGGGGCCCAACTGGGGGGTGGGGGCGACGAGGGGGGAGAGAGCCATCAGGAGTGCCATGAGATACTTGTACACTGAGGTCGGTTTCATGATCTGCCTCCCGGGACATATAGATCCTAAAGACTGCCCAGTAGTCCTTAGGTTTGCTGTTGGGAGGAAGCGTCAGATTGTAGTGTCTCCCTCCGTTCACAACTCGCCATAAGATTGAGCCAGTGTTGAAATGTATTTGCTCTGTTAGCCCCCCATGTACGCGCAAATCAGAGTTCCTGTGACCAGAGGCCATACCAACAAGGTGTTTCTCGCTCCGGGTGCCCGATTCGACTAGGGCCAGCAGCCAGATTTCAGGGGTAAGTGGTATGAGGTTGTCTATCATACTCAACATTGCTTCAGCTACACCTGACCATAAAGACTGAACCTTAGGGCAGAATCAGGCGACGTGGTAAAAATCTGCTGGGGCCTGGTGACACCTCTTACAATTCGGAAGTCTGAGTGGGAACAGCTTGTGCAGACTAACAGTAATACATCTGATGTAGGAATTTAAAATGTATCGGGCGGAATCTATTAATGGAAATGGATTTGGACTAGGCGGATATTAAGCTCCACTGGTCGTCCGTCCGTGTATTCCCCAATTTGCCTTCCCATTTGCCTCTATAATGGTCTGGATTTGGGGGGTCTGAGTGCCAGGGCCATACCATATAGTCGAAATCAACTTTCTGGTCGATGCCAGCGTAGTAGTGTATACCATTAATGGAGTTGTGTTTAGAAAGTCCGTCCATTTGGCCCTCAATATCTCCCTCCGCCGAAAATACAAAAGTTGCATGATGGGGGTCCATACTTCCTTGGATTTGAGGTCATCCCATGATATGAATTTGCTTTCAGGGGCAATATCTCCTAATGTGTGGATCTGTAGATTTGTGAAAAATAGCCTTGTATGAGAGTGGTATGCCTTAGACATGATACATGATACATGGTCATGGTCATGGTGGGGGTGGGGGGGGGGGTACCATTGTCCCAGCCTGGCCCATTTCGCCAGGCGGTTCCATGCTCTGAGGGTAATATCCAAAGGTTGTACTTCTGCCCTCGTATGCCGTTCCCGCGTGGCCCACAGGAGTCCCCTGAGATCATCTGGTCAGGTAATAGCCTTCTCAAGGCGCGAGTGGGGCAAGTCGCATGTGGGGGACCCCCACCAGACAGCATATTGAACCTGGGCAATCAAGTAGTATAGAAAGAGCTCTGGGACATCCAGTACTCCGTGAGAGCTCGGTCGGCATAGCGTGTCCAGTGAGATGCGAAGTTGCTTCCTGGCCCAAATTAGTTTGGTCATCATGCTCTTTTGTCCGTTTCAAAAGGTCATGGGATGCCATATCGGGACGTTCTTGAAGACGTTTGATAACTTTGGCAGGACCACCATCTTGGAAAGTGAAATTCGGGCTGATTGTGAAATGGGAAGGCGCACCCATGTGTCCACCCTGTGTTCCAAGTACTGTAGGGCTGCAATGTAATTTTCCTCATATAGCCTGGCTGGGAAGATGGACATCCGGATGCCTATATAGCGATACCCTTCGGACACCATGCAAAGGCGCTACCGATATCGTGTGGGGAAACCCCTGTGGTGAGTGGGAGTACCTTGGATTTGCTCCAGTTTATTTGGAGGCAGATGGGGCTCCAAATTTGGTGATCTCTTCTATCCCGGGATTCAGGTTGATTTGCAGGTTTTTGATGTATATTAACATATCGTCCGTGTATAGAGACAATAGATGTGTGAGAGCGGAGTGTAACTCCTCTGTGGGCGTGGTATTCCCTCAGGGCGCATGCCAGCGGTTCGATAGCACGGGCGAACAGGATGGGGGAGAAAGGGCAACCCTGTCTAGTGCCCCGAAATGGATGAATGGGTTTGGATGGATTACAGTTGGTATACACCAAGGCTTGCTGGGCCGTGTACAGTAATCTGACCCAGTGTAGAAACGAGGTACCCACGCCGGAGGACCTCAAACAAACGGCCATTCGACAGTCGAATGCTTTTTCAGCATCCAATGCTGCTACTGCTATTGGGACCTCCGGGTTCACATTATGCATCCGGGTGAATAATCTCTGCAGATTGTTCTGTGTGTAGTGTCCCGGTATGAAGCCTGCCTGGTCTGGGAGGACCAGGCCAGGCATGTGGGGTAAAAGTCTGTCTGCTAAAAGCTTTACTAGAATCTTATCAGTGTTCACCAACGATAGGGGCCTATCGGACGAGCATGTTTTGGGGTCCTTGTCTGGTTTAAGTAGAGCCGTCACTAGAGCTGTTCCGGTGGACTCGGGAAGCACCCCCGTCAAGCTGGCCGCTTCAAACCTGCTGCGTAGGTGGGGGTTGTGTAGGGCCGGGAAGGCTTTATATCATTCGGAAGTGATGCCGTCAGTCCCAAGGGCCTTACCATTGGGAAGCGAGCAAATTACTTTAAGTAATTCCTTGTCCATGGGGGGTGGGGGAATTGTTTAATCGCTTACCATCCTCTGGGTCCAGCCACCCCAGAGCGATCCTATCTAGATATTGTGCGATATCATTGTGCCCTGCCGTAGTCTGGGTCGAATAAAGCTTCTCACTTTATTGTCAGAACGTGTTGTTTATTCTCCCAGTATCCCTAGTGGATTCCCCTTCAGATGTCTCGACTTCTATTATGGGATGTAAGTGCTGCTCCTGCCTGATGGCCCATGCTAGAGTCCTACTCGGACAGTCCCCTTCCCCGTACCTAGCGTCCGCTATTGGGTCACCCAAGAATCTTTCTTCACTGGCCATCAGCGAGCGGATCTCTTGTTTCTTAACCTCCAGACTAGCTTGGAGTTCGGGGGAGTCCTTCAGGGCTTGACGGATCTCCATCTCCATACTGTATAAATATTTTTCTTTGGACAAGATGGCTCTACGAATACACTTTAGGACGCCCCACCCCCCCTCCAAGGAAATACACCAGCCCCGAATATACACAAATATACACTTGTTTCCCAGACCACCCTATGGTCCATGTTCGTTAGAAGAATTCGGAAATAGCTTGCCGGATATCTTTGTGGGATACTAGGTCCTCTAGCGCTCTGGCTCTGAATCTTCACTGGAGTTGCTTGGGGGGGTTGATCGGACCAGTGAACTGCACCAGGACCGGGGAGTGGTCACAGTGTTCAGGGTAAAATCAACGCTCTGTGGGACACCCGGGCCAGTTCTGGGGACATAAGTATACAATCTATCCTGGAGGAGCTCCCGTGTACGCTTGAGTAGAAGGTGAATTCACGACTGTCTGTCTGGGTGGTGAAGGCGCCATGTCGACCAGGGCATAATCTGCTGCGATGGACGTCCATTTTTGGGCCGCCCGGGTGAGGGTCGTCTGTAGGGATGAGGACCGTCCCACGTCAGCGACAGGGCTATGTTGAAACCTCTTGCCCATACCACCTCGTATTCCGGGAATGTTCGTTCGTGTTCAGAGCAAGTCTGGTAAAATTCTGGGCAGTCCTAGTTGGGACCATATATGTTTATGAATAGAACGGACCACTGCGTGATTTCCCCAGCAACCAGGACAAATCGAACCTCCCCATCGATTACCATTTTGTGCAACTTGAATTCCAATGAACCAGATACGTATATTGCGACACCCCGGGAGTGAGTGGTGTAGGATGAGCTGTACCTATGGATACCTCAACCAGCAAGACTGGGGAGTTTGTGTTCCTTCCCTAGGTGGGTTTCCTGAATACAAAGGACGTTCACGTGGTGATTCCAGACAGTTTGAAATAAGACGTCTTTTTCCCCATTAGTGAACCCCCGAATGTTCCATGTGACCAAGGTGATATTCGTCTTTGAGGGAGTGCCTACCCCCTGGGGATGCTTTACGTTCTGTCAGGACTGAGGTTAGTGACTGAAGGATGTGTTTTAGGAGTTCTGGGTTCTCTATAATATGTTAGGTGCTTAGTTAATTCTGAGTGTGCAAGGGACCCGGAGGTCCTGGAAGAAAGTGCTCCCCCCAATCCCCCCACCCCCGCACTCCCCCCCACCTCCTTCCCTCTGAACCTTGTGTATCAACTTGTGGAAAACCTTAAAGGATAGTTCCGGGACTTTTTTTTTATTGTCCCTACGGTTCGGCCATGTGTTTTTAAGCATAACTCGGTAGATCGTAGAAAACTTTCCTATGGACCTTACCCGACTTTTCGTCCATTATCGCACTCGAAATCAGCCGCCATTTTCTGATAATCCTATCATTTCCCCCCATCGACCTGGCTCACCTGCTTTTGCGGCACTAAATCAAATCCCCCGCCCCTGAAACAGACTTTATCAAAACATTCATATTCCCCGCCTCTATCCGTGACGTGACTGTGCTGCGTAGGCAAACACGCCCAGGCGTCTTCTACGTGACTCCACACAGAACCCGGAAATCAACACAGATTAGCTCACAACACAGCGCGCCACAATTCGGAATATGAAACTGTACTTTTAAATCAAACCGCAAGATTGTAAATTTGGTAAAGTACATTTATTTGACATCAAATGAGAATATTCAGCGATTTTCATTTTTATTTGCTCACGTTCCAAAAAGTTCGTTTTGAGGCACGCGATGTTCCTTTGCTGTACACAGGGTCTTAGATCATCTCACAATACAGCGCCACAATTCGGAATATGAAAGTGTGGTTTAAAAGCAAACGGCAAGATTGTACATTTGGCAAAGTACATTTATTGGACATCAAATGTTTAGAGAATATTCAGCGATTTGCATTTTTCTTTGCTCTCGATCCAAAATAGTTCGTCTTGAGGCAAGCGATGTTCGTGTGCAGTACACAGGGTATTGGTTTACGATAAAATAAGCTCTTCGGTCGCACTGATAATCGCATGGCTGTTCCAACAACGAGGCACTAGGCCACAACAACGGTCTGTATGTTGCATCTAGCCGTTAGTACCGCGTAAGGGCATACTTGTACTTGGCGATCGTCCCATAAAATGGTCAGGGTGGTAACGTTGTTCACGTGGAGAAGCAACTGGCGGTTAAAAAAGCCATCCGCCGGTGTCTGGTACTCGTGACACATACAATAATGAATGATGTACCTGTTTGAAAAAGATAAAAAATGAAATTAGTCTCACCATCAGATCTTTATTAAAATTATTCATTTTATATATTAGGTCGGGAAATTATTTCATAGCTAGGACAGTGCAACTGGGTATTATACGTCAAGGGGGGGCTGTAGGATACTGAGACAGTCCCCCAGTGCAGGGGTTGACAGGGAGGCAGTGCAGGTGGAGAGTGGAAGGGCCCAGGACCGAGGTCGCAGACAGTGGACCAGTTGTAGCAGGGGAGAGGGAGAGAGAAAGCAGAAGCAAAGAGGAAGGTTTTGAGGTGCTTCCGTAAAAGGAGATGGTTCTCCTCAAGATAGTGCGCGGTACAAAACAATATGCCACATAGAACGAACAAGTACAACTTAACCCGTCTTTAAAGCTACTGTATAGTAATTAAATTGCGGTATAAACTCATCTAAAGAGTTACTTACATTATATTTGCATTTTCCATTGTGTCTGTGCGTAGGGCAGCCCCGAAATACCACTCCTTCTATGCCGACGTTATTTCTTCTAATGAACGAACATTAAATGGCTTTCGTTTCTGAAATTTTATTCATTATCGTTTCTTACGTTATTGCCCCACACCCTCAAAAAGAAGTCTTTCGGGATGGTCCCGGCCTGTCAAGGTCAAATAACAATAGAACCTTATACTGAGTCGTGGGCCATTCCGGCACCCGAGCAAAAAATCAAAGCAGCTGACCTTCACTTTGAACGAGCACACATTCCTAGTTAGCTACATTCAGTGTAAGGCCATCTCACAGGACTTGAAATTTACACTCCATCTTTGCATTTTGTCTGCGTGCTTTGCAGCCCCGGAGAACCATAAATACGGAGACATTCTATATTTTTTGAAAAATGATTTATATTACTGTTTGGTTTAATTTAATGCGCAAATGAACAAGGTTGGATAGACACATTGCATGTACACTGAGCAATCACTTTTATTTACACAATACATAGCTACACATATTCAATGGGCCTGCGACATGAGGAGACTAGAGAGCAAAGTCACAGGTGACACCTGGGTGGTTCGCACTACTGCACGGTGAAGGGAGGGGCAAGGGTGGAGAGACACATTGCATGTACACTGAGCAATCACTTTTATTTACACATTACATAGATACACATATTCAATGGGCCTGCGACATGAGGAGACTCGAGAGAACAGACAATCAAATGACAATCATTTAAACCGTGATGTGTATTTCTCAATGAGCTCTGCTTTAGGTGGACATGGAACAGAGGCAATGTTGGGTGGCAATGCAGTTGTCCCCTGCACAGGTTCGTTCACAACTCCATGTATGTGCCTATCTAGGACATCAACAATAAGTCTCTCAATAAACTCATATTGCATATCCTCAAACACTGGTTTGATCACCCATTGTTTACTTCTTTTAGTGAAGGCCTTATTGTAGCGAAGCGTCCCTAAAGTTCCGGTCGTCCTACTTTGTTGACGGCCAACATTATGGTTATGTGCCAAGACCGCTAGAAGAGTCCGATTTATCATGCCCTCCATGCCAAAATGCAATCGTTTTGGCCTGTACTTTAGGCACATATTGTGGAACACCTCCAAATCTCCTGTGTGGCAGAATTCCGTGAGTCCCCTCAAATCTCTTGTTATAGTTTTATCAAATACAATCTTTTCAATGGCTTTGTGAGTGGGTGATGAAGGAATCAACCACTTCTTCTTCCGTGCCTCCTCTGTGGACAAATGGCCATGTTCACAATTGTGGAAATGTTGGTTTGTGGTCCAGTGGTGAACGTTGATACAGTGTAGCATTACTGACCACCATTTTTCCAGTAGAATTTCCAACGACCCTCCATGTTTTTGAGCTCCACCAAAGATGGTTGCTGATTGACTTGGACCACTGTGAAATACCTTGCATATCCTTTTTTTTACCTGCAGCCGACATTTTTTTATTGATTGTTTTTGCAAGATGCCAAACGTCAAATTGGTGATTTATATTTTTGTACTCTTCTCTCATTGTCTTGGCAATTGAAACGTGTCTGTCCGTGGCTATCGGGTCGATCACCATTCCCCGCGATTGTAGTTCTTGCAATGATGCTACAAAGCCAACTTTCTCCATGGCCACTGAGGATGTACTTTGTGACACCTGCACGACCACCGAACTCACAATTTTCTTACTTTCCATGTCCTGAAAGTGGTAGGTGCAGTACTTGGCTGAAAATCCTGGGCTGTCGCACTGTCCATCACCGGCTAGCCTGAACCGTTTGCCCGCGAATGTACTATCAATAGACATTTTTTCCATTCTCCAAGCTTCGCTAATGGCTGGAAATAGATAATCGGTTTGGTATTTGTAGAACTGAGTTTTCGCAATAATTCCCACAAACTGAAAGAAAGACTCTAACTTTTTAAAACTTGAACCACTAAAAAGTGCAGCCGCTGCATAAAGTAGATTGCCTGCTGGCAGTTGCCCCAGCATGGGTTGTGCAGACCATGAGAAAGGATGATATTTTGTACAGGTGGCATGTATTTTAAGGTTAGTGCCTCGAATTGCACGAGTCACATTAATCAATGGCTCCCCACATACTTCCCCACCAACCGAATGCCCACATTTCATCCGAATAATAATATCAATCAAACAACTATCGAATACAATGAATTTGGCCTCTTTCCTTATACTGTCACTCTGCATCCCAGCTGGTTCGGCCTGTAACGTTGAGGACATGCCACTCACATGAAAGGTAGAATCTCTGATATCGTCTTCCGCTATGTTCAGTGATATTGATGGTGTTTCATTGTCGTCCACTTCATTCTCTTCCATTGCAACATCTGTTCCTTCTCCGGCGATGGGTGAATAAAACAATTTCTTCAACTTTCTCGCGGTCTTAGTTTTTGCGGGTGTGGATTCTGTGAATTGATCTCCGACTGCATCCGAACTACCAGGAGGACATTCACTATCAATGGCTGGTGGTGGTATAGCTCCGTTGTCAGTCACTTCATATTCTTCCCATTGGCACGATGCATCTCCAGTCTCAAGTCCCTGCCAAAAGGTTTGACAAGCAACATCTCTCGTTCACTTCACTGTCTGTGTAGATCTAGTTCGTACACCCACTCGCAACTAGAGGACAGATTGGAAAAGGGATGTTCAGTTTAAACACAACTTACAGTATTGAACTATTAACAGTGAAAAACAACATAATATAGTGACCAGGACACTAACCTTCTTTTGCTTTCTTTTCTTTGAAACTTTCTTGCCTCGAACTTCAACATCAGGACGCTGTTGCTCCGACTCGTGTGTGCATGTCTCCACTTCCTCTTGCGCTGCAACGACTATATTTTCATGATAAGCACATCCATCACGCACTGACGCTCCATCGACTCCCTGAAACATAGAACTTTCATTAGTATGTATAATAATATTGAAAACACAAAATGTACTTGGGGACCAATTCCCACGTACATCTCAATAGCAAAACACGAATGAACGCTTTGTGTAGAACATTCAAACGACAATTATTCATGCATTGTTGATCTAGTTAGATGGAACTGTCAAGATCCATACCTCGGGCTCCTCATAGACTTCCATTGATGATATTATTGAAGATGATGCTTCAGTAACTCCCTGAAACGCAGTAATTGCATTAGTATGGTTTTCTATTTTGTTAAAAAGAACATACACTTTGTGCAGGCGTCAACGGCTCATCTAAATTGACCTGCACAAATGATAAGTTGTCTAAAATAAATAATGGATATCTAAATATGATTCGATTTGCTTGATCGTTGGAAGTGTCACCACCCAGAAATCTGCATCAACTACTAGGGGTGATGTTCTTGTAGAAGAAGCTCCGTCATCTCCCTGAAACATAGTACTTGCGTTAATAAAGAAGGAAGTATAGCGGATGTAATCACGTCATATGATCTCGCTTGATCGAACTGTCAATATCCATACCTCGAAATGCATAAGAACATCAAGGGACGATGTAACTGCGGTGCACACTTCTGCAAGCTGTTGCGCCGACCCGTAACTGCATGCTCCCCCTTCTTCTTGGAATAATGCTCCATCGACTCCCTGAAACATAGGACTTTCATTAGTAATGAACACAATATTGAAAAAAGAAGACACATAGGAGGGCGACGACAGAAGGACATATCAATGGCTAAAAACGAAAGAAACATTGTGTGTAACAATCATGCTACAAGAATGCAAGATCTGATGATCTCCATCGATGGAACTGTCCGGAAACGTACCTCGAGCATCTGAGTGACATCAACGGTTGTCGTCAATACGTTGGACTCCTCAGCATCTCCCTGAAAGACAGTACTTGCATTATTTTGGATAACAATAATTATAACTGAAAACAAAGACTAGAGGACGAGTACAAGGGTGTACCATTAGGTAAAATAATTACACGATAAATTAAAACTATTGATTTACATGCCTAAAACAAGTCAGTGGCAGAATAGCCAAGTAAGATTACCCGATAGGCGCTTGAAGTGGCTGATGACTGCAATAACGACACGGATGGAGAATCTTCCGCCTTCATATTGAGTGGATACATAAATGGGGAAATTATTGTTAGCTAATGCTACACACTACCGCAAGGCCGAGAGATAAATACGTAAACTTGACTCACCAGTGGAGGGATGTGGACGAATAGAGTGGGAATAGCGGTTGAGAGCAATTTTCGCCTCGCTCGCGGTGTGTTCTTCTTTATTAGCAATGATGTGGAGTACATGTCTGAGCTAAAGTGCCTGCTGCAGATGCGGTATCGATCACCCCTCTTGTCCGCAAAGACTTCTAGGACTCTACTTTCAAGCTCAGACGGTGGATATCCGCAATATCGGACCCATTCTCTTATCTGATCTATTGTCTTAGGGAAAACATGCATTATAGTACCTTCAGATTTATTATGGGTCTTCGAAGGGCAACCGCCAATGGAACAGGCAGGCATTGTGGAAAGTTCTGAAAAGTAAAGATCAACAATTCTCTATGAATACCAATGTGTTAAAAAATTAAATGACACATAAAAGGTTCAATGCAAGGTTCGTTTTGGTTCTTGGAACTATACACGTTATTCACATGCGGATAAGTATTTGAATAACTTTAAAAAAATAGAAAAATAATTTGACTAAACTCAGAACATGTGACTAGTTCCTTGCATGTACTGTCTTGAACGAAAAGAAATTGGACGCAAAATGATTATGGTACATGGCCTTATCTTGACGAACAAACAGTTAGATTCCGGGATCAGAGTAGTTTCTTGTTGTAGAACAGGGAGCAGTTCACAGGTTGCAAACTGACGAGTTTCCTCGAAGTGGTCACGGAAGTTCACAGAGACGAAGAGCAGATAACCAGCACCTTCACGGGTTGACTAGCAAAGCGCAAAGAAGTTCTCATTAGAAATATGAAGTGGGTTATAAAGAATTCGAAACAGGGGTG
The DNA here is from genome assembly GCF_040938575.1 of Ambystoma mexicanum. Lineage (NCBI taxonomy): Eukaryota > Metazoa > Chordata > Amphibia > Caudata > Ambystomatidae > Ambystoma > Ambystoma mexicanum. The sequence goes on from NC_090938.1 coordinate 614,567,346, forward strand.
TGTTTGTGAATGAATGACGTGTATATGTCGTGGCATTATGCGGTTTGCAGGGGGGCGTCCAGCGTGAGGGGGGATGCTTGGCAGGAGACACGGGGTCTGGAGGTAGACATGGGAACAACAACCCATGCTCTATAGACCACTTTGAAGTGTACATGGTCTTTGGCACCTCTTGGCCTTTATCGCTCCCTGACAGCTCCACTTGCCAGCACAAGTACCCCGGTGCGAACTGCCTTTGATAGGGCGGGGGGTGGATTGGGGCGGTGGTCGTGCAGACAAGACTAGTTTGCCGCAGGGCCTCACCAAGGAGAGGCCATCTAACTGCATGTAAGAGGCAGGCTGCAGGATCTAGTACATGGAAGGCAGGGGGGTGAGTTTATAAATACCTCACCGTCCCAGGAGAATATATGGGTGCAGTTCACCCAGGAGACCCTGGATGCCTAGGCTTGATGCCAACCCGCAAAATAACATATGTATGTCTGCTGCATATGGGTTCAACGGTTATGTGGATTGAAGGTGGGCAGCCAGCGTGAGGGAGGATGCTGGCCGGAGACATCTGGTGTGACAAGACAAGGCACAGGAAGACTATTCAATGGAGACACACTAGATTCATTTAAAAAATCAAAACAACCATTGTTAAAATATATGTTGGGTTTTATTTTAGATCTTAATTTCAATTGAACATAAATAATAAACATTACACATTGTAAAGTTCCGGTTACAGCACATCCAGGGAAAATCCGCGGTATTGTCCACTGTCGCTGGGGAAATGTTGTCTAATGGCAAGTACCGCACAGGCAGGTATTACTCTCCGAACGCGGTGTCCGAGCCTCCCGTGAAGCCACCAAGTGAAGCAACGATAGGCCACCAGCCTGTACCACCTGTGAAAAAGAAAGATGCAAACTGTATTAAAATGACAAAACTTTCTTATCAATGTCGATTCAGGTAAAAAATGTCATTCTGCTTTGAAAAAAATTCTATCTAGAAAATGCACAATATGGAACCAATTTACATGCGTTCGAATGATATGTAGATGTAATTTTATATGTGGGAGACGACCATGAAATAGTAGTGGCATCACTGACATCACAACCAGAGTATACTTACTCGTTACTCGGATTACGCGGACGAACAGTGCATAAGCACCATCATCCTCAACACGGTCCGTGAGAGGCAGGCTTCCCTGAACTCTGGCAGCTCGGTGATGCATTGCGGACTTGGCTCGCCTTCCGAAATGTAGGCCAAGCACCCAGAATTTTCACGGCAGCAGCAGTTCTCCTCATCAGTTGGCATTAGCTTGCACCGATTGCACGTGCACCAGGTGGAGACGCCGTCCATGCGACATGGTCCAGGCTCTTCATCCGTTGACTGGTCCTCCCAACTGCCGTCCGAATCCCCATCGTTTTCTCGTGCTTGCCTTTCCAGTAGTTCTTCCTCGGTGTACTCGGGCTCGTACATATACGGCATTATTGTAGCCATTGTGTGGTAAAGAAAGTAAAATAATTTACAGAGATGGTACAGGTGTTCACAAGGCCTAGAAGCGGCGAAGGTAGCTGACCAGAGCACAGAAACGAGTCACAGAATACTCAAAGTAACACAGAGAGAGTAATGGAATCGAAAATCTGCTGCTGTGTTGTGAAACGGTGTGTTTATACTTATTGAGGAAAGAGGCGTCCTGCCATTTCCATGGCGACACTTCATTGTTTGTTTGTTTGTTTGTTTTATTATTTATAATGCGCGAGCGTACCCGGGGGTATCGGGGCGCAGACTTTACAAGAATTTTCGAAGCTTGGTTACACTACACGAGGAAAATACATAATACAAATATAGGTGCACAAATGTTATATACAATATATACAAATAAACAGTAGGCCAGCAGGCCGTAATGTAATATACAGATAAGCAATAGGCACACGTGGTTACGATGTGTGCGTGTAGCGCTGGACACTACCTGGTTTTAGTGGGTCTCCAGTTTCAGCCAGGAGATTAACTTGGAACGGAAGTTCTGATAAGGCAAGTCTGCTCTGAGGTTTGGAGGCAGGGAGTTCCAGAACTTGGCAGCTTTTACCGGGAAGCTGTTGCCTCCTATAGTGGCCCGTTTGTAGTGGGGGACAGATAAGCAATCTTTGTATGCGGTTCTGATGGGTCTTGAGGAGGATAGTTTGTGGAACCTGTTGATCAGGTAGGTTGGGGCTGCGTTGTTGAGAGACTTGTGGGTGAGGGATGCCGTTTACCAGAGAATTTTATCTCTGGTGGGGAGCCAATTGTTCTGTTGGCCGAGTCCTGTAATGTGTTCTCTTCTGGAGATGCCCAGAGCTGCTCTGAGAGCGTTGTTCTGAAGGGTTTGCAGTTTATTGGTGATGGCCTTGGTGGATCCTAGGTAGAGGGCGTTACAATAGTCAAGGCGAGACAGTATGAGGGCTCTGGCGAGTGTCAGACAACTAGTGTCGGACAGGAAAGGTTTGGCTGCACGGATTAATTTGCACGTGTAAGCCGTGGAGGATGCAAGGGAGCTCACTTGTCTTTTGAGGGAAAAATTGGAGTCTAGATAGAAACCCAATGTTTTGACCTCCAGTCCGACTTTGATGTTGTTCCCGTCAATCATGAAGGATTTATAAGCCGGGCCAAGTTTCTTTATACTGATTGTGGTGCCTAAGATGATGAGTTCTGTTTTATCATCATTCAGGCATAGTTCATGAGTAGCCATCCATGCCTGGATGATGATGTACACCCTATTTAACAAGGCCAAATCCTTTCCATAATCTCCTGAAAGCGGAAGGAGGATCTGAGTATCATCTGCATAGTTAGTGTAGGTGATACCAAGATGATCCAAATCATCTTAAAGGGGCTTGGTAAATATGTTATATAATGTGGGGGAGACACAAGAGCCCTGAGGAACACCACAGGTGATGGGTATAGGGTCTGCTGCTGCCGTGGGAGAGAAGACCCTCATAGTCCTGCCGTTAAGGAAGGATGTGATCCAGGTGATGGCCTCGCTGGAGAAATGAGCCGAGGAGTGGAGGTGTGAGCAAAGGACGGAGTGATCGACCAGATCGAAGGCTGCAGATAGGTCGAGGAGGAGGAGTAGGGCGGCTTGTCCGTTGTCTCTGAGCGAATCGATCTGCGCTTTCAAGTCAATAAGGGCGGTTTCAGTCCCGTGTTGGGGACGGAATCCAGATTGTCTAGAGCCTAAGAGGTTGTGTTCTTCCAAGTGCTTCTGTATTTGTACATAGGCAACCTTGTTCAGAATTTTTAGTAGAAAGGGAACAGTAGTTATGGGTCGGTAGTTTGTGGGTGTGGCTGGGTCGAGTGTAGGTTTTTTCAGTAGAGGTAGTACCCAGGATTGTTTTAGGTTAGTAGGGATGGAGCCAGTGGCAAAGGAGGCATTGATCAATTTTGTAATGAAAGGGGAGAGGTCGCGGGCAGCATCTTTAATGAGCTGTGCAGGGCATAGATCTCCCTGGCAGTTAGACGGTTTCAAGGACAGGATAATTTTTTCGACTTCCAGTATGTTGACTTTGGTGAATTGGAAGCGGGCTAGGTCAGTGGGTGTGGGTTTGTCCGGAATTATTGAGTTGAGGGTGTCATTCAGGGATGCTCTTTTGCTAGTGATTTTACTTTGAAGAGTCGCAATCTTGTTGGCTAGGGCACTTTGAATTTCTGAGCACCAGTTTTTATCTTTGGTGCACGTGTCAAGGGGTGCTATGGGGGTTTCTATTTCTTTGAGGATGGAGAAAAGTTCTTTCATGTTAGATTTCGCTTGGGATATACGAGAGTCAAAGGAGGCTCGTTTGGCCAGGTAGATTTCTTTTTTGTAGAGTGCGGCTAGTTTGGAGAGTTTTAGTTTATTAGAGACTGAAGGGGATTTTTTCCAGATGGCCTCGCAGTTTCTTTTTTGCTGTCTTAGTTTTTTGAGGAATGGTGAGTACCATTTGTTGAGGTGCGTTTTCGGTTTACTGGATCTCAGTTTAAGGGGGGCGATGCGGTCCAGTGAGGTGGCCATAATCTTGTTATATTCTTCAACTAAGGACTCAGGGTCCAAGTTATCAGGAAGTGAGTTGAGAATGGGGAGGAGGTCAGGGATAAGTCTTTCTACTGTCATGTTCTTCTTGTTTCTAGTGAGAGTGGGTGGGGCCGTGATGGTGGGCGGGGGTGGGGGTCTGTCGGTGGAGAGTATGAATGATACCAAGTGGTGGTCGGTCCAGGCTTGGGGTGAGATATTAGTGATGTTCACTAGGCAGTTATGGTCGGCCACCCAGTCAAGTGTTCTACCTTTCGTGTGCGTAGGTGTCATACATCTTTGCACAAAGCCTAATTCAGTAAGAGTATTAGCTATGGTACTAGCGGAATGGTCTTCTAAGTCATTGTAGCCCAAGTTAAAGTCTCCTAAGGTGAGGGCTTGAGTGGAGCTTTTGAGGTTGCTGGATAGGATGGAGTTAAGGTCTTCATCGAAGGTGCCGATGGGGCCTGGCGGACGGTAGATCAGATAGATGTTAAGAGTTTGGGAGTTAGTGAGTGGTATTTTGACTGCTAGTGATTCGCAAGAGAGGGCGTCGGTCGAGGTGGTTAGTCTCATGGTAAGACTGCACTTGTGGATAAAGGCGACACCACCTCCTCTAGAGTTAGGGCGGTCTTGTCTCAGGATAGAATAGTTATCTGGGACTGCCAACATAAGCATAGGGCCTGCTGCTGGGTGTAGCCAGGTCTCAGTGATGGCGAGGAAGTCAAGGTTTTCGGTGAGTATTAGGTCTGCAATTTCTGTAGCATGAGCTACTAGCGACCTGGCATTGATCAAGGCTCCCTTGATATTGGGGCTAGCTTTGTTTTTAGAGATGGTAGCTATATTTTTTGAGGTAGTAGTATGGCGCTTGTCTTGTGTAAGTTTAGGGGTACCCTGGTTGCGGGAGTTCTGAAGGGTTTGTAGTGGGTTACTGGGTTGTGTGGAGGTAATAGGTCGCGGTGGCAGCGATCTAGAGTTATGTGTAGTGGACAGTGAGCGGGCAAGTGGTTCATGGATTTTGGCTAGTCTAGCTCTAAGTCCTAAGTTCCTTTCTGTGGTGGTGCGAGGGTGACTGGAAGATAGTGTCTGAGAGGCGTTTAAATCTGAGTAAGGTACTTGGTTGTTACGCCTGGGTAGGGCTGGCATGTTGGGTAGGTGTGGAGCCATCTTGGTCGGAAATGTGGTATTGAGGCTGGTCATGACGTAGGCAAGCAAGATGGAGGTGAGTAGATACATGCTAAATGGTGGGGTCGAGAATGTTATGGAAACGCTGAGTAATACCTGGTTAAGGTGACCGTGGTTGGGATGGTCTATGTAGCCCCTAGATAAAGGTAGTTGATAGGGTTGTGATGCCGGGGGTCTGGCCGTCGGCAGGCACTGGCGTGTAACAGGTATGAAATAGGCACCCGCCTTGTTTCAATAGTGTGGTCTAAATACGACCATAGGCACAACACAGTAGTGTGGTCTAAATATGACCATAAGGCACAACACAGTGGTGTAGTCTAAATACGACCATAAGGCACAACACAGTAGTGTGGTCTAAATACGACCATGAGGCACAACACAGTAGTGTGGTCACTATGCGACCATAAGGCACAACACAGTAGTGTGGTCTAAATACGACCATAGGCACAACACAGTATTGTGGTCTAAATACGACCATAGCTGAGGCGCAGCGATTGTTGACACGAAACGTGCTTTGGCGTTGGGAAATGGGCGTTACGCGTCTGCTGATGTCGGGCGCGGGGGCGGGGGATTTGATTTAGTGCCGCAAAAGCAGGTGAGCCAGGTCGATGGGGGGAAATGATAGGATTATCAGAAAATGGCGGCTGATTTCGAGTGCGATAATGGACGAAAAGTCGGGTAAGGTCCATAGGAAAGTTTTCTACGATCTACCGAGTTATGCTTAAAAACACATGGCCGAACCGTAGGGACAATAAAAAAAAAAGTCCCGGAACTATCCTTTAAACGCCCACCACCACCCCCATCCATGCCAGAAACACCAACCTACCGGGCAAATCATCCCACTACCCTCCCAATTCACTCTAAACATCAAACCCTAACTCGATGACTTTGCCGCTGGGCACGGGGGGGTGCCGGCGGCCATTGTGCCTCCTGTTGTCGAGATGTGGTGCCAAGTGGGTCCTGCAGATTAGCTGCACACAAGAAAAGTTCAGTCTTCATCGGACCAGTTTAGGGGGGATCGGTGGGGCCGAGGCCCATGGGTCTGGGATTTCCGAGGCGCATCGTTCAGCGGATTCTGGAGATGTGAAGAACAAAGTTTTCCCCTTGTGTACAGTCCTGAGTTTAGCAGGGAACATCCTTGAATAGCGTATGTTCTTCTTCAGGGTGTTTTTTGCAGTTTGGAAGGGCTTCTTCTGATCTTGTACCTGCTGACTAAAGTCTTGGAACAGTCTTATCGTTGCCGAGCTCCACCGCAGGGTTTTTTTCCGCCTTGCCGCCGGGAGCAGGATGTCACGGTCCCGATAGCTGAAAATGCAAGCGATTACAGATCTCTCAGGGGGTGGTCTAACTGCCAGTGATCGATGGGCCCGCTCCACCATGAACAGGTCCGTGACTGGTGGGTTGCCTAGAACCTCCTTGAGCATTTTTTCCACAAACAGTTCCATATTGTCTATGGGGATGGACTCTGCGACCCCCGTAATTCTTATATGGTTTCTTCTCGATCTCCCTTGGAGGTCATCATTCTTGGCCACTTCCTTTTTGACTGTTTGCTGTAGGGACGCCACCCCTCGTTGGAGTTATGCAATTTTATCCCCACCGTCCTCAATCTGGTGTTCCGCTTCTGACATTCTGCCGCACAGTTTGTCAATTTGGATTGCGGAGACAGCTACTTTGCATGTTAGCGTGTCAATTTTAGCACCCAAATTGTCTGTGCTACTTTTTAGCGCTAACAATGTTTGGTTGAGGGCTGAATGTCCAGATGGGAGGGACCAGAGTCGTCCTCTTGTTGTGGTGGGTCTCTGTCTGTTCTGGCAAATTGGTCCATCTTTGACTGTTTCTTTTGGTTGCCCATTTTCAGGGTTTCCCAGCAGGCAAGTTGTTTTTTGGGCCACTGGGGCCTGTTGGCCGTCTGAGGTGGAAAGGGGTCTCCCGTAAATTGCCCCAGGGGCCAGCAGGGATCAGGCTGGACAGGGGTCCCCGAGTACCTTTACAGGTTGCTGGTGCAGCGTCAGCGAGAACTATGATGTTTGTAGCAGGGACCAGACAAGGGGGAGAATGGTAAGCACCTATGGGGCCCAGGATGTCCAGACTGGTGCATTGCTTGTAGTAGTCGGTCTGCATAACGTGAGGTTGTGGGCCCCAAGGGCCATAAGGGCGGCCTGTACTATAGCTCAATTAACCCCCAAACCCCCTGGGAAGCAGTTGGCCACTAAAAGTCCTTGGTCAGGGTAGGTGGACGGCGATGGCAGTCGCACCTCCACTATGACATTTTTTAGAGCTTTCTGTGGTGGGGTAGTTGGCGCAAGGGTGGCGGATCAGGGTGTAGCTTCCGAAAAAGAAGTGTAGTGAGAACCAGGCCGATGTCCGCTCCAGTATCAGGGTGCTGTTGACTGCGGTATATCAAGGGAGCAGAGGCTGATTAACGGTGTTCGGCCCTGTTGTGCAAAAATTGTTGGCCCTGCGTTTCTTTACTGACTCCGCCTGTCCTGCAGCAGGCAGCCACTTCAACGGCTGGGACGGAGAGGGTAGGGCGCCCCCTCCATCCCCCCTTCAGTGGGGAGTGGATCTCCCAGTCTTCCAGGCTGGAGGTGGGGGAGGAGGGCAGTGAACGTAGATTCCCCCCTCCCGTCCCTCCCTGACTCACCGCGCAACGAATGTTGGGGGAAAGGCCGGATGTTGTGCAATCTTCGGCACAGCCTCTTCCAGGCCTGCAGTGGGGTCCCACGTCGATGGGGCTGGGTTGGAGGCAAGTATTCCGTGCTTCGGGTCACCAGCCACAGTCCGGCTCCCTGCTCGCCCAAGCGTGCGTGTGATTGCAGGCCCCGTGGGGGCACGGGGGGGTAAGGGGCGCTGCACCATGCTTTAAGGGAAGACTTGAGCTGGGGCACACAGGGGTGGAAAGCCAACTCAGCCCCTGCGGCCTGCAGGGCAGCCCGGAAGCACACCAGGCGTGGCCGCCTTGCTCAGGAACTTCGTGTGGGGTGTGTTGTCAGGAGCGCTCTACATACAGCGGCCGGAAGACGGGAGGCCACGGTCCACAAATCTTCGACACAGCCCTGGGTTGGTGGGACAGCCGGTGCGCACCCCTAAGTGGATCGGACCACCAAGCTGGAATCGGGTTTCACCCCAGGCGACGGGTACAGGAGGCGTGATGCGTGCCGGGGTGTAGCTCATCCGATTCTCCTGGGCGGGTCTCTGCGGCCGGTGCCAGGTCAACAGTTGGCGGAGGATGGGCTGGTCGCCGAGCCAAGGCCCTGTGGCTCGGGACACCCAAGGTGCTCGCTGGATTTTTGGGATCTACATGGTCCCTAAGGACCGTGCTGGTATCCTCGCGTGCAGCAAATGTTCCGGCACAATATTCCGGCCATTTATTAGGCGGCAACAGGACTGGAGTGCAGGATGTGTAGTCGTATATTGGAGCCTCTACCGGAGCACTTGCAGGCAGCGGCCATTTCACAAGCCGCGCAACAGCGCCCACTAGGGACACATTCATTACATCATTAAAATCACCCCCATCGATACACATGTGCGTTGGGTGACTCCCAAAAGCTGCCTGAATGTCGACCAGGAGATGCATAGACTGCTAGGATACCAATAGTTTACCTTGATATGTCACCTATCAGCAGAACAAATCTACCCCTTGGGTCCTGCTGTACCATCAGCAACTTGAGAGGAGGCATTTATAAAATAGTATCAGGACCCCCCAGGCTCCCATAGAAAACTCTGCATGCAGTGTGGTTTTGTAATTAGTCCTGCGGAAGAGTGTACACGTGTCACAGCCAAATATGTTTATGTAAGGAGTGCTACATCAGGGGAATGTCTGTTTAAGAATTGAGTAACTAGGTGCTTTTTTTATTCCAGAGCCCAGGCTATTAGTATTCCAAGTCAGGCGTTTAAGAGCCGTCATCCCATCTGCAGCCATGTCCTACGGTGGGGAAGGGGGAGGGGGAGGAGGGATTTCCAGATAGTTGGACCCTTGTACCAATCGACTGCTGTACAGCATATGTAGCTGAGTAGGGAAAGGAGCCTCAAGCCAGAGACTGCAGCTCTTTGGCACTGACATCTCTCCACTGGCTCCCCATGGCTGCAAGGATCAAGTACAAGACCCTCTGCATTGTTCACAAGGCTTTCTGGGGCCAGGGCCTGCACTATTTGCAACACTCTTCCCAAATACAATCCCTCTAGAGCACTCTGCTCATCCTCCAACTCTCTGAGTGAGCTGTTTCTCCATACAGAGTTGGGGGTAGATCCTTATCCTCTGCAGGAGCCACCATTTGGAACAGTCTCCCTGCCTCTCTCCTCTCAACATTTTCCTCTTCTCCTCTGACTTCTCTCTACCGCTCCCCTGCTAACATCCGCTACCTACCTGCTACCTCCTCCTCCTCCTCCTCCTCCTGATCAGCTAGCTGACTGGTTGCCTGGATCACCTCAGAACCTTACAGGCCCCAGGCACCCACACCAGTCCCTGCACTTTCCTCCGGGCCCCCGCACTACTTGCTGCATTATGCACTTCTCCAATGAGATTGCCCTCTGCACTTAACCCGGCCTTCCTGGACTAGGTGCACTTATCCTTTACCCCATAATTCGCACTCCTATCTGCGCACTTACACAAACAGAATTCATACAATTCGCTGTGTCTCCCCCTTTGTCTCCCCCTTTGTCTCCCCCTTTGTCTCCCCCTTTGTCTCCCCCTTTGTCTCCCCCTTTGTCTCCCTCACCCCCTCAGCATTGTGCACTTGTAAACACTTGTGTTAGTGGCACACTTTAAAATGCCCCACCAACTTAACCATTCCCCTCCCCTGATCCATTCCCCTCATGTCAATGTCCACTTGTGTTCACTCTAGGACAAAATGTTCTCTAGAGTGGCTGTTGAGTTGTTGCGTGCCTCCACCTCTCTCCCCCCTCCTACCCTCGTTACTTTTCACGCACTAGCATTTTGTCAGTTTGTTATGCATGTACCCCCACTCTCCTCCTCCTCCCTGCTTTCCCCGACTATCTGTTAACACACTTGAATTAGCAGAAATGGCGTCAGGCCTAGTATGCCTATTGTATATCATTCGGAATTCTCCAGGGCTAATGAATGATTGTATACCATGTTTCTCCCCCTGTCTTGGAGTGCTTTGAAGCACTCAATTTATGTCTAAGCGCTATATAAACAAACAATACCATATTTGATGACCCAATCAAAACCAATGAAAAATTAAACTCCATTAACTCCCCCTCCCTATACTCTGCCCGAACATGCTCGGCGGTACCAACCTTTATACCACCACTAAAGAACAAAAACCATAAAGCCCCAAGGACATTTCCTCAAAATAAGAACCACGAAGAAGGAAAAAGGAGGTGTCCAAGAACCGCCTGGATCCAGTCCAAAAAGAAGCAGTTAGAAAGGAAGCCACTGAGAATAAGAGTGAGAGGTTAAGAGAGTACAGGAGGGGCATCTTCACACCAAGGCCCGCCTGGCCCAGGCGTTGCATGCCAGCAGATCATGTTCCTGATTTATACAATCAGTCTGACAGCGAATAGTCTTTGAGTCTGGGGGGTTCAGGCAGTGTTCCATGGTGATTGTGAGGCATCCATATTAGGAGGGTGGACCGTAGATCGTGAGTGGCCAGGTAGCTCCTTTGGAGACCTTCCACGTCGCCTAGGGTCTGTCCCAAGATGTGTCTGCCCATCTGCAAATGCCTGGACCGTCCCATTGTGGTGCACCTTAAGGAGGGCAGGGAAGAAGTGGGTGAATTCGACTTACCAAGCATGGAGGCGCCTCTTAATTGCATTGAAGGAATGTTAGGCCATTTGAACCTTCCTGATGTCCGGAAAAAAGGAGATTTTGGTGCTTTCGTATGTCAAAGGACCCTTAGCCCTGGCCATTTGCAGTAAGGAATTCCTTAAGGAGACTGGCAATAACTGTACAGGGTGGAGCCCCGTGGATCCGGGGGCCTGTCGGGACCTTGTGTGCGCCTGCTCGATGAATAATTTCGAGAGGATCTTTGGTTTCACGAGTTCTGTGAACCAGGATTCCAAGAAGTTCCATACTGGCCCACTATGCAAAGGTTAATTTGGCATGAGCGCCCCTCGCTGTCCTCATCTTTTGGGTAGCCGTGGACAAGCGACAATCCGATGCACAAAGGGTGTCCTCTGAGTCAGAAATTTGGCGTTTCGCCTCACCCATTCTAGATGTCAATATATGCAGGTCATGGCGCAGAAGTGAAATGTCAAATCTGAGTCTGTCGATCTTTCCCTCCATGGATTTTCTGGAATCCGCAATGGCACTCATGACATGCAACAAAGAAAGGGCAACTGGAGGGGTCTCAGCATCCGGCCCACCGTCCTCCGCAGGAAGAGGTCCAGTGGCGGTCATGGCAGAGACTGTGTATTGGTCCAGTATCTCCCAGAGGGATCAGACGCCCTGGTATGAAATGGTATGTCTTCCAGGGGCTGGAAGTCCTGGTCACGGATTCAACGCCCCCGGAACCCACACGAGGGGGCAGAGGGTGGGAGGGGTCTGAACTCAGCCCTAAGTGCAGCCCCTGGCGCAGGATTTCAAAGTCTGCTCCCCTCCAAACTTGCCTGCCGCAGCAGGGACCCACAACACAACCGACAGCGCTTTGCCACAGCGGTCCAAGTCGGCACCAAGGGACAACCCGCATCGCGCAGGGTCCACTTTCACTTCATTCGACACTGTGGCTAATATTCGGGGTGTCACCAGGCATCCACTCCGACCCCTGCAACCTAGACTCAATGCGGGCCACCCACCTCCGTGCCGGGTCCGTTCTGGGTCCTCATAGCGGGCACCAAGGCACCGCAGCCCCCCTGGTCTCCAGGGCCGCAGAAGCAGGCAGTGAAAATCAGGAAATCTGTGGTCGATATCCTTTCAACTCACAGCGGCAAACTCCAGGATCTATCCCCCACATGATCCGTTAAGCAAAACAGCAGCATTTTAAGGCCAAAATTACCAAATATGTCAGGATATTGCAGGCCTTGGCAGAGCTCCACAACCCATGTCTACATCGTGTGCTGGGTCAAAAGCGCCCACATTAGTTAGTTAACCGGTACCTTGAGGAGTGGAAAACACCAATGTTGGTTAGTGTCATATTTATGTGGAAATAGAAGAGTTGATTTGATAAGTTACTAAAAAGACTGATGTACATTTTAAAGGTTCCATGTGTTTATAACGATTGGAAAAAAGAACTACAGTTTTTTTGTTGAAATGCACCAAACACCCTCCCCAACATATTTTAGGACTGGTGTTCTTTTATATACTAACTCCAGTCCTAGAATATTTGAGTAAAGTGTTAAATAGTGCATTTCAATAAAATAATGAAAATAACGAATACAGTCGTTCGGTTTTCATTTGTTATAAAGACTGCATACCCATTTTAAAAACGTTGATGCAGCTGAAAGTTATTTCTGGATCATCAAAATCGATATTTCTACATCTTTGAACACCATTTTTTGTAAAGTGATTGAAGTGTTCTTGTGTATAGCTCTTTATTTTTTCCTGCTGGAAGCAGTGCTTTTTTTACCTCCTTTTGCAGCGTCCTAGCACAACACTGTTTTAAATCTGTATTGTGTGGATAATGTAGCACAGGTTTTAGAGCAATTAGGAGTGAGATTCTCCATAGGTTTTTTGTTATAGGCAGCAGTAGTTTGCATTTTGGTAAAGGTGATCTGCTGTAGGCATAAAGAGCAGCTGCCTTTCTTACCTTCCCCAGTACACCAAACTTTTTTTCTGGTGCTGAAATTCCATAATTTAGGGTATGTCTTTCATGTTTTAAGATCTTAAAGCGGGAAATCACTATAATGCCGTATTTCCAGGCCGTGCCTTATTGTGCTTGTGTACAATGATTTGTGTTGTGAAGAATAAAACATTTTGATACATCTTTGTTCTAGGGCCACCAACGAGAGGGCAAATGTCACCTGTCGCTAGGAAATGCAATGGCTGCCTGCCGCTGCTTCCAGAAAGTAATAGAACTGGAGCCAAAAAACACCCAAGTACTACAAGAGGTAAGGTACTGAGTAGAGAGGGGTGAGGGAGGGATGGGAAAGTTGGCTAAACTGGTAGTGGACCTGCTGGAAGCTGTAGCTTTATTTTTAGCCAAAGGAGTAACTGTCATAAACTAATTTATTATGGAAGGAGTTTTCCCTCGTATGTTTCTGCATCTTTTTAGCTGCTTTGCAGCTACTCTGAATGGTATATGATCAGAGAAGCTTTGCGCACCCTGAGCTTTGCGCACCCTGAAGACCAGTAAATCTGTGCTGAAAATCTGGGTTTACGCTGTGCAAATGGTAGGAACGCTTGCTTACTCTATTTTTGTATTTGGGTTGTGCTGTTACTTCTGATGAGTTGATATTTTAAATTGACGTTTACTATTGCGGAGTGTGCCCCCCCCAAGTTGCATTACCAGTTTAATGCAATCCTTGCTGTGAGTGGAATGTTTAAGCTTTCGTGCCTGAGTTTGGGAGCTTCGTGGGGAATGTCAAGGGCCAAAATGCAAAAAGGTTGCAAATTGGGGGTGGGCTCGTGTGTGAGGAGGAACCAAAACAGTAATTAGAAACTGTCCTTGGTTGGTATGGGGACACAACACTGCATGTGGGAGGACTGATACCGCCAGTAACGTTTGCAGAAATACAGATGTGCTGGGAGAACGCAGTTTGGGGATTGGACCTTGGGACTGGAGGGACCAACAAGTCCAGATACCCTGCATGCTGATCCTGCCCTCTGGAGCCTTTGGAAGTTACCTGGAACCAGCTTGTGGGCTGAAAAGCTCCGGCCAGGACCTCTGCTTTGCATCATTCACTGTGCAGATTCTGGCCTAAGAATAATACTTGAGCCGCTGCTACTTCTCGAAGAGGGGCCTTCTAGGAGCAGTTACTTTATCATTGCCACATGAGTCGCCTGCTATCGCACAAGCAGTGTTCTTTGCTGCTGTATGCTTCGATTTTGTTCTGCATCTCTGGGTACATCAGCTGCTAGGCATTGGGAACAATCTTGTCTTCATTTCGAACCGTTGCCTAGCCACGAACATTTTCTCTGCACCTGTAACCCCTGAAGTGCCTGCCACAGAACCAATAATGTAAGTGTGGCCAGCAATTCTAGGAACCCTAGGGTGGTTTCTAGTGGAATTTGAGTGAGGAGTATGAGCCTGCATAGCTGTTTCCACCACCCTCCAGCCATAGGATTGCATGGGTGCAAATTCCTGACCCTACCTCTCCCATACCTGGCCAGGTCATGAGCAGTGGAGTTCTGGCCAAGGATCGCCCTGCCCTCCCCCTACAAACACATCTCTGTCTGTCAACGGTTTAATGCTGCTTTTCTCAGTGCTTGGAATGGTTTCTCACCCTCCTCATACACATTCCGGACTGAAGAATGAGCGACAAGCCCAACCCTCGTTGCCTGGAAGATAAAGAGCCAATCAGCAGGAGACCAGGTGGAAAGGAGAGAATCTTGCAGAGCTTCTCGGGAGAGACCACCTCCTTGGTGCGTGGCAGGTAGAGGACCGTGTACGCAGTACATGGCGGACCAGACAGGGGCCGACCCTGTGAAATGCTGACAGCCATGCCAGAGGTGGATCCAAGAAGGCCCGGCTAAGAACATTGGCACAGAGCCCAATCCGCATGGCAACAAGCAAGGCGAGGACTGTGCACTATAATGAACCATAAGCCTGCAATGGAGTGGCAAAAGCTCTGCCTGCTGCTGAGATCCCAGGAGACCTTGAACTGGCGGTGGCGATGCCCTGAAACAGGATAGTTTGGTTATTGTGGTGTTCATATGAAGAATCTTGTTATTGAAAGTGCCTCCTTGGTCGATTCTTGATTCTGATTTACCACAGGTCTTATTTTATAAGGTAGCGGGTTAATACCATATACAATACTACCTATGCAATATTACTTTGAATTCAACTTCTTCTAAATTACTTACCTGCTTTACTTGCACACATTTATCATGTTACTTTCAATAGTTTCTAACTTTAAAAAAAGTAAAGTATCTGTGTTCTCTAGTGAGAACGTCCATTGTGAATGAATATGCCTGTAAGAAGAAGGTAGTAATACTGATCTGTTTTCATTTCATTAAGTTTATTCAGGCTTAATACATATGTGCCGTTTGATTTGAGTACTGTCCCAGTGTACCATTACCCAATCGCCACAATTCCTGAAGGCTAAGCCTTAGTGCTCTACCACTAACCTTTTATTGACCTTTATTGACCCAAGCCGAAATATGCACCGTGGACACCAACATTGTAGTTCTCGCCATCCAATCTGCACAACGTTTAAACCTTGATCTATAGGTTGCATTTGGCGTTGGGGTGATTTTCTGGTTCTTTGCTGTGCATGGGTCAGAAAGGAGTTTGGGTCTTGATCATGGCACTGTTGGTGTGACCCTGTCCTTTTTTGGCAGTAAGGGGGCAGATGACTGCATGGGACACCTGGAATGCATACAGAGATGTCATCTCAGCTTTTTGTGGATTGGCTGATGGGCCTAGTCAGCTGGCAGGCAGTAGAGAAAATGTTGAAGCCGTTGGAGAGATTTGTGGTTTTGCTACATAACCGTACCAGCATCGACTAACCTGTTAATGAGGCAAGAAAACCCTGATCTTGCCCACGCAAGATGCGCTCATTCAGCATACATAAAAAGCAGACTACAATGCTGCTTACTGCTGGGCCCAAACAATGGCCGCAACACCACAGCGTCCATCACAAGGTGATTGCGGGGGATGAAAGAAGGATGAAGGTGGTTAGGAAATTTCCTGGACGACCCTACTAGAGGCTATGCAAGCTTGCAGGGGAACTCTTAAGATATGGCTGCAAGAAAGGCATCCCACTACAGTGCATGTTGTAAGAAGGCCACCCTACAGTTTACTGCTTTGATTGAAATAAGGGGAGGGGATTATTACCAATAATCTTTCAATATTCATTCAATAATGAACAATAACATGAAAATCAGTAATAAATAAAACACTGTATTTGCAGTAGATAAACAATCAATCAATTGTTTTGTTTTGCTTCCTTTGGCTGAATGAATGTGTATATTCTGCTATAAATTAGGGAAAAAAAGATTGACCGTTAGTCATTTATACTTCCAAAGTGTACAATGGGCATTGCATGACCAAGTAAATGATTGACAATTATTTACAAAAATTAAGATGCCTAAATGACGACTAGTCTCAATATTTAAAAAGGGCTGCCAACTTTGTCACAGGAAAAATCTGAAATGTCCTCATAGCCAAAAGTTTTCATTAGTGTGGTCTAAGTGTGCCAAAATTCATGATTCTATCATAAAAGGCACAATGGTGTCACCTATCTGCAGTACTAAATAGGGTAGCCTCTCAGAAACCTTCCTCGTGGCTGGGTCTAAAAATCCATCTTTACACTAGAACCCTTAAAAAAACGCCCTGTGGAATAATTGGACAACAGAACTGCAAGCTGGTATTAGGAACTTTCCGGTACAGTTTCTGGGATGGCCCAGACATGAATAGTCCTAGAGGGACGTTGTTGGAGAGAATCAACTTTGTACTACATAGCAACCTGCCCATAATCCCAGATTTATACTTGCACCTTGCCAGACAGGATTGTCCCCACAGGTTTGCGCTTTTTGGGATAGTAGTGATTGACAAAATTGAGGTGTTGGGTCTGTGGAAGGGCCATACAAAGCAGTGGTAGAAATGTGGGTTGAATCCATGTGACTAGAGTCCAGAGTAGAAAAGGTACAATACAAAGGAAAAGGGGTTTCAAGTGGGTGTATGGAGATTTGGGGCCTTTTTTATAGAAATGTATGAGGTAAAGGTTGCCGCTACACTCCAGCTCCTGGGCTGTACGGGTGTGCCTACTGCTCCTTCTGCGCTCTAGCGTCAAGTCTGGATGTGTGCCTTGTAGTAGTACTCCTTTGTGTATACCTAGCCACCAACCCTCCCCACACTTGACAAAATGATTCTTGCAGGGTGACCTGGAGTTGAATTTGTACTACATTAGTCTTGGTTTTCAAGCTGTTAGCTGTCGATTACTTTTTTTGAGTAAATGCTTTTTTTAAACTGCTTGCATGATCATATCTGTAGTAAAATGGTCACTGCTAAGCAGTCCCTTTTGTCTTTCTTTGCAGTTAAAAAATGCCAATGCTGTACTGGAATATGAGCGAATAGGTGAAGCAGATTTTGAAAAACGTGATTTTCGGAAGGTAAAGTTCAAAATTGTATATTTCCAAAGATGTAATGGTTCTGTTAGTTTTATTGAAGAAACAGTTGCTTCAGCTGGTCTATGTAATAGCCACACACGTTGGTCACGTTAGTCTTGCATTTGGACTATTAAGAGTATAACCAGTTGGTAAGTAGCTTAAGGTAGACATGTTTTTAAAAAAATGTCGCTTAGCATTGGGTTTTAAATGCAATTGTCAATCTTTGGACCACTTTACTGCTTTCTTTCTGATATGTTTGACTTTGTGAGCCCCCCCCCATTGCCCACCTCTTTGCCATGAGGGTATTTTACGTGTGAGTATGCAAAGTAGAAGAGGAAATGCAAAAATAACATTGAGTGCAGGTATTGTACAGTAGCTTCCCTCAAGTATTGACCAGGCAGTGTTCACTATTGGCTTCCTGTTCGTAACAGGAAGTTTAATCATATAGTTAGAAAATCATTTTGATCATTGTAAACGGTTTACTGTTGGACTAGCATGTCAGGGATCGTTTTTCTGTTCTTTAAATGTTTTCCTGGCTCAAGTCATGGAAACCACTTTTGTCTCAAGTAGATACAGCTTAACCATACCATGACCGGCTCTCAATGCAATAGAAAGATGACCTGCATGTGACCCTTTATTGCTTCATATCTTTTATTGTCACTCATTTTTGTGTCCCCAGGTTGTATTTTGTATGGACCGTGCTCTAGAATATGCCCCTGCTTGCCACCGGTTCAAAATCCTCAAGGCAGAATGTTTAGCACTTTTAGGACGCTACCCAGATGCACAGTCTGTGGCCAGGTACGTGATCGTTCCCTTTCAAAATCCAGTATTAAGGGGATTCGTCCTGGATCATCGTCTGCTCTGTCCAACCACAAGGGAGTGAGTGGGTCAAAGAATGTTCTTTCAGTCTTCTGCATGGGCTTTCATTCTCAGGCATTCAGCACAAGTGAGGTATTAAGTGTAGGGTCCTCATATTTCTGCAACATTGATTTTGCTTTCGTGATCTAAAATAATTGCTTGGTCTGAAAAGAAACGTGACTCGGCAGTTTTGCAGACGCCCAGTTGTGTTGGCTTGCATTGTGCTGCAGAAAGACGCACTCATCCTTTTGAGAAACCTGATCACGCTTTTGCTCATTTGCCAAATGCCACTCATTGCTATTCAATCCAATGCAAACTGTGAATGCAGGAAATACAGAATGCACATATCCATTTGGTCAAAACGTACAAACTGCCAACTTATGACTTTGTTGCTGGGTTAGTTCCACTGTAGAATTCCAGAGCATGGAAGATTTCTTTTTCACTTTAACACTTTACATAATATTTGTTTACCTTAAGACTGTTCTTCTGCAGTTTATTGTTCCAGTTCAACAAAGTAAAATTACAATCTGGTAATGGTTTTCCTACAGTCTTTTACAGCAGTGGTGAAGACTTATAGAAATGTTAAATAGGCTTTTAGTTGGTCTTAGAGGAATTTTGCTCAGGAATTGCGAATTAGACTTTGAGTGGGAATGGGGGCTTGAGAAAGGAGAGTAGTGTTTGATCATCAATACCTATTTTGAATTGTTTTCACAGTGACATTTTGCGCATGGACGCCACAAATGCAGACGCTCTTTATGTCAGGGGTCTTTGCCTGTACTATGAAGATTGCATTGAGAAGGCGGTGCAGTTTTTTGTCCAGGCCTTGAGAATGGCACCGGATCACGAGAAGGCGCGTCTGGCATGCAGAGTATGTACCTGATAAGACCACGTTTTGGGCCTTTGCCCAATATCAACATTGATGAACCTGCCATCTTGCACACAGCGCAACTTTACTTTTTGTAATAATTTTGGTTGATATGTGCATTTGAGCACTACAGTATTTTATGTTTGGTATGATTGGTTTGCTCTGAGCAAATGCAAAATACAGATTGGAAACATGCTTTCACTTTTTAAAGTAGATTTGAAATTGAGGCAATTCCTATTTTTTAAAAAAGATTTGAGGGAAGGAATTGTAATCAATTGTATTGCATGTTTGCACCTGGATTTGTTTTGTCTTGTAAAATTACTTTTTTCAACAACTTAGACATTTCAAGTCGATCAAGTGCTCTGTTGACTGACCACTTCTGTCTTAACCTTTCCAGAATGCTAAAGCACTTAAAGCAAAGAAAGAAGAAGGAAACACAGCATTTAAGGAAGGAAATTATGAACAAGCCTACCAGTTGTATTCCGAGGCCCTGGCGATAGACCCAAATAACATTAAAACAAATGCCAAACTCTACTGTAACAGGGGGACTGTTAATTCAAAGGTAATCTTGGTGTAGCTTTTAGTCTTTGATTGCAAACTTGATTTCATTAACTATTTTTTAAAATATTTTCATTGATTTGATGTGCATCACATTTTTAACACGCATGGATTGTGGACCTACATCAATAAAAAATGAGACACCTGGAGATGTATCTGCTTCGTATGATTCCACCCTCCACTAGGAGTCCATCTTATGGGTTAGTACCTCCACCTGCTAACCCAGTTATTATCCATATAGCATACAACGATGATGTAGTAAGGGAAAAGAGAAACTGGGGGCTGGGGGGGGGAACCACTTCAAGGCTGATCAGTTTTCTTATGAGGAGTCGCAACTTTCCTCTGTTCTGCCTCGGACACTTTCTAGAGTAACCTTTACCCTTATCCAGATCCTGCGAAAACACGAAAATTCCTTAATGTCATGAGGTTTATGATGCACATTCGGGGAAGCCATTTTGTTGAACGTAATTAATGATATGATATGGCATTTGTAACGCGCCTATACACAAGTGTTGGGTTATTGGGTCTCCAGATATTTTAGCATTTTACTCCGAATGGAGGCCTCAATTTTATCAATGGCTGCTCCGAACCCTATCATAGCCCATCATTCTCGAATATTCGGGGGTACGTTTACCTTCCAATTATGGGCTACCGTAATCCTGGCCGCCACCAATAGGTGAATTACTGATCTGCTACGTTTCCCTGATAACTTATAGCCGCCTTCTGGATTTTCATTACTCACCAAGACCACAAGAGGGTCCAATGGAAGGTCAACCGCAGTTATCTCATTCACAGTCTTGACCAACTCTATCCTCTCACTCCCTTCTCACAAACCTTCGCAACCCTGGCTCTCTTCACACCTTCTATCCATGCGCCGACGCCTCGAACGACGCTGGATCAAATCCCCTTCTCTGACTAATCAATCCTCTTATTTCTCATATCACTCTCTCTACGACTCTTGCCTCATCTGCCAAACGCTCCTACTACTCTAGTCTCCTCCACTCACAAGCCTCTTATCCTCGCTGTATCTTCCAGACCCTCTCTCGGTGTCTCTCCCCTCCCACTTCTGATCCTTCCACGAACTCTCCCCTCTCTCCCTCTGACTTCGCCAACTTCTTCTCATCCAAAATCCTCTCTTCGCCAGAACATCCTCTCTTTTTCCTTCTCGCCCCCTCCGCCCTCCCCCTCCTCCAGCTCTGCCCCCTTTTCTCCTATCACCCCTGCATGTGTCTCCCACCTCCTATCCAAAACTCACCCTACTGCTGCCCCCTCTGACTCCATCCCCACCTCCCTCATCCCCAAAATGTATCCCCTCCTTATTCCGTACCTAACCACCACCTTCAACATCTGCCTCTCCTCCGCCACCTTTCCTTCAGCCTTCAAACATACTACCATAATCCCTATCCTGAAGAAACCTTCTGCTAGCCCTCGTCTTGCCTCCAACTTCCGGCCCATCTCCCTTCTCCCCTTTATTTCTAGGCTCCTCGAGCGCCTTTCCTACTCTCAACTTTCTGATTTCGTCTCATCCCACTCCCTTCTCCCCACCTCTCAATCTGGCTTCCGTCCTAAACACTCCACTGAGACTGCCCTCACCCATGTCCTCAACTCTCTCCTCACTGCTTGCTACACTAAGCAATCTTCAATTCTCATCCTCTTTGATCTTTCTGCAGCTTTTGATACCGTAGATCACCCCTTACTACTTAGCACTCTGTCCTCCTACGGCTTCAAAGACTGTTCTCTCCTGGCTCACCTCTTACCTCTCTAATCGATCCTTCACTGTCTGCTGGGGCGGCTGCTCCTCCTCCAGCCTCCCCCTGAACTATGGCGTCCCTCAGGGTTCCGTGCTGGGACCCTTTCTTTTCTCTCTCTACCTCCCTTCTCTCCCCAGTCATTTCTTCTTTTGGCATTTCCCACCACTTCTACGCTGATGACACCCAACTCTTTCTTTCCATCTCTTCCTTCACATCTGACCTCCACCTCACTCTTTCTTCCTGCCTCATGGCCATAAAAGATTGGATGTAATCCTACTTTCTTTCCCTCAATACTGACAAGACTGAGGTGCTTTTCTTCCCTCCTAACACTCACTCCCCTTCTCCCCCCTCCCCCCTTTCATCCACTTTCCACTTCCCACCTTCCAACCTCCCCATATCTTCCCATGCCCGCAATCTTGGCCTCCACCTCGACTCCTCTCTCTCCTTCTCCAACCACATCTCTCTAACCTCTGGAGCCTGTCGCGACCACCTCTATAACATCCGCAAGATCCGCTCCTCTCACATTCCATGCTTCCAAACTCCT
This sequence comes from Ambystoma mexicanum, assembly GCF_040938575.1. Lineage (NCBI taxonomy): Eukaryota > Metazoa > Chordata > Amphibia > Caudata > Ambystomatidae > Ambystoma > Ambystoma mexicanum. The sequence continues at coordinate 614,589,273 of NC_090938.1, forward strand.
AATCTCTCCTGCCTCTTCTACTGCTCCTCTCTCATCTTTGGACTCCCTGTCTCTCACCTATCTCCCCTAAAATCCATCTACCACTCACCTATCCATACTCTGTCTCCTCGGCCCTCAAGTCTCTCTCTCTCTCTCTCTCTCTCTCTCTCTCTCTCTCTCTCTCTCTCTCTCTCTCTCTCTCTCTCTCTCTCTCTCTCTCTCCTTCCCTCTCTCTCTCCTTCCCTCTCTCTCTCTCTCTCTCTCTCTTTCCCTCTCTCTCTCCTTCCCTCTCTCTCCTTCCCTCTCTCTCTCTCTCTCCTTCCCTCTCTCTCTCTCTCTCCTTCCCTCTCTCTCTCTCTCTCTCTCTCCTTCCCTCTCTCTCTCTCTCTCTCCTTCCCTCTCTCTCTCTCTCTCTCCTTCCCTCTCTCTCTCTCTCTCTCCTTCCCTCTCTCTCTCTCTCTCTCCTTCCCTCTCTCTCTCTCCTTCCCTCTCTCTCTCTCTCCTTCCCTCTCTCTCTCCTTCCCTCTCTCTCTCTCTCTCTCTCCTTCCCTCTCTCTCTCTCTCCTTCCCTCTCTCTCTCTCCTTCCCTCTCTCTCTCTCCTTCCCTCTCTCTCTCCTTCCCTCTCTCTCTCTCTCCTTCCCTCTCTTTCTCTCTCCTTCCCTCTCTCTCTCCTTCCCTCTCTCTCTCTCTCCTTCCCTCTCTCTCTCTCTCCTTCCCTCTCTCTCTCTCTCTCTTTCCCCCTCTCTCTCTCCTTCCCTCTCTCTCTCCTTCCCCCTCTCTCTCCTTCCCCCTCTCTCTCTCCTTCCCCCTCTCTCTCCTTCCCCCTCTCTCTCTCCTTCCCCCTCTCTCTCTCCTTCCCCCTCTCTCTCCTTCCCCCTCTCTCTCTCCTTCTCTCTCTCTCTCTCTCCTTCTCTCTCTCTCCTTCTCTCTCTCTCTCTCTCTCCTTCTCTCTCTCTCTCTCTCTCTCCCCTTCCCTCTCTCTCTCTCCTTCCCTCTCTCTCTCTCTCTCTCTCTCCTTCCCTTCCTCTCACAACTGAAATTCCTCTCTCCGCTCAGCAAACCTCTACCTCCTCACTGTACCGCCAGCCCCATGTGCCTCCTCAAACTTCCGCTCCTTCCAACTCTTGGCACCCTACACTGGAACTCCCTCCCGCTCTCCATCCGCTCCTCCCCTACCTACTCATCCTTCCGCCACTCCCTGAAAGCCCATCTTCTTCACTCCCCCCCCTCTCCCCCTGGCTTCCCTTCCCTACCCCTCCCCTCCTACCCTTGTCGCCCCTCTTTTCCCCCCCCCCCATCCTCTCTCCTTCTCCTCTGACCTTAAATTGGTAACACATACTACTTGAGGGCAATGAGGATACCAGATCACTCCCCCTTCCCTCCCCCTACCTCAAATCCTACACCGTAACTCCCTTCACCTAACCCCTCCTCCACCCTTCACCCCCCCTTTGCCCCCCTTGTAAATAGTTCTAGTTATTGTTCTAATGACCTGTTCATGTCTGTAAATATGCTTCTCTCACTTTGTACCTGTTATATTGTAAAGCGCTTTGGCTTAAAGCGCTATATACATTCAATAAACATAAACATCTTCTTGATGTGCTATAGCACCTCTTTCCAGTGTTGCTGAATAAGTGTGCAAGACCACCAAATGTGAAACATTGTACCGTGAGCTTGGTCGCATCTCCAACAATTCTGGAATCCTGATTGATTCATACAGTGATGCCTCACCGGAGTGAGATGCCAACGGCACCAACTTATAGCAGTTGTACATATCATGAAGATTTGGACGCTCTGCTCCAGATATTATACCATGCCAGATCATCGATGGGGGCGGGGTGGGGGGGGCGGGGAAGAGACCCAATAGCCTCCTCCCATTTGGTCATAAAACTATGGGGAGGCCCAAAGTGGTTGCTATTCGGTATCTTGTATGGTGTACAAATCTTCTGATCCGGTGGTTCCCCAATTAAACCATTCTTCAAATTTGGTGGTGTTTCTGCTTGCCTCCCTCGTTATAGTTACCAATCCAATGCCGCGGCTGTATAGAAGCATATTTGGCTTACTGCCGAGGGTGAATACTTGTTTGCAATCAGTAAAGGACCTAGCTTTCCCATCTGCAAATGGTTAGCCCAACTTCCTTGGCCCTTCCTCCAAAGAATTAAGCCTGGGGTAATTTTGGATTTTTCCAGAAGGGAGTGAGTGTTGAATGGACTGTAGTCGGTCTAGACTTCCTCTGTACCCTGTTCTAGCAATAGATTGAAGACCTTATGGTCAGCATTATAGTTTTGGGCTGTTTCCTCATCCTTGGGGCGGTGCAGCATCATTTGTGAATCACTCTTCCCAATCCCTGCCGTCTTATTCCAACCCATTGTGTGGTATTGCCATGTGATCTACTATCCAGAAGTGAGGCTACCTGGGCTGCGTAGAAGTTATTCCAAATCTGATATATGTCCAGTCCTCCTCTCTCCATCGCTGCCATCATTTTATGGCAGGAAACCCCAGATTTCTTCTTGGCACATATGAATCTAAAAATATGCGCTTTCAGTTCTAGAAAGATCTTTTCCAGGATTGTTACTGGCAGAGCTTGCATTGCATATAGAAGCCTAGGTAAAAGGGTCCTCTTTCGAGGGGATTGGGTCCTCCGACGTATTCCATTTCTATGACCATTATCACCACAGCTGTGCTGCTTCGGAAAGTCTGCCTCGGCGTCTGCGTCCTGCGTCTGACGTTGATACGCCGCCCTCGAGGTCCTCCTCCGACGGCCGACGTCACTGGATGTTATAAGTAGGACGCACGACACCCGTAGCCTCAGTTCTGTTTTTTCCGTGAACGTGTTCGCTTCGGGAATCTCGGCACACCTAGACTCTTTAGTGTTTGTTGTTTCTCGGTTCTTCGAACCTGTTCGTTTTGTGAAGTTTCTTCTTCGTGAAGGATGTCTACCTCGTCTTCCAACCCGCGTCCAGGATTTAAGAAGTGCAGGGACTGTGGGTCCAAGATGTCGGTTACGGACTCGCACAACGCCTGTCTCGTGGAGGCCCATGACGCGGATGACTGTGGACTGCCAGCGCTCATGTCTAAAGCCTTGCGGGAGCGCAAGAAGTTATCGGTAGGTAAGGTGTCCAAGCCACGGAAGTCGAGGTCTGCGGGGCTTTCGATTGACAATTCGAGAGACGACTCTCCGCTTCGTCGTCGGAAGTCCAGTGGGTCTCGGTTCCGCCACTCTTCTGTCTCTTCGAGGCACTCCCGGAAGCACCGTCATCGGTCACCTTCCCCGTCCTCTTCCGAGGACTCTGCCCGTCGCCGGGTCGCTTACCCTACCAAGTAGGCGACGCCGGAGGAATGGGCTTCCTTTGGGAAGAAAATGTTGGCTATTCTCGAATCGCAGGACACCGGTCCGTCCGCGCCTCCGAGTGGGGTCGGTTGTGATAGGTCGAGAGACACCGCTGGCACGCCTTCGGGCTCGGGTGGTCGGCACGATTCACAGGAGAGGTCCCGCGCGGACAAGGGGAATCGTTGTCATGCCCGGTCCAGGTCCCGGTCCTCGACGCGCTCGAGACCGTGTGAACCTGTGATGTCTTCCAGGAAGACGTCTATGCCGATGGCGCCAAGGTCGTTGATGGACTCTTTCGAGGCCCCGCCTCCGAAGAAGTCGTCGGCGCCCAGGCTGTCGAAGGACACGCTCGGGGCTTCGGCCTCAAGGCCTGTGTCGAGCCATCGATGCTGTTGGCGCCGCGTTCGGCGTCGATGCCGATTCACTCGATGCCCTCGACGCCTTTCGAGGCTGTGTCGACGGGGGTACCCCGAGGCTCGGTGGAACCCCCTAGAAAGGCTCTGGCCAAGGTCAAGCATGGCTTTGGTTCACATTCTGTGCCTTCTTACTGCCATCTTGAGTTTATTTCAGAGGTGGATGAGGGCTCTGATGATGGCATGGTTCCTAATACGGTGCCAGACGAGATTCTCTCGGGCCATAGCCAATTTGAGGACCTGAGGCAGTCCCTGCACGATGCTAGTGGGCTGGACACCTCTTCCGGAGGTGGAGTTTTGTAGGCCTGAGCCTGGCACTCATGCCGTCTCCTTGTACCGGCGCCTTATGTCGAGGGTCACCGAGTACTTGGGATGGTCTGCTCCCCCGGGGGAGTTTCTTCAGGATGACCTTACGGATATCCTCGACCTTGGTCCGCCAACTGACCCGGTACTGCTGTTTCATATGGCTCTACAGAGGAGGGTGGCGGCGGCTCGGACTGCTCCGGAGAGTCTCCCAGCAGTGGGCAAGTCTTTGCCACGAAAATACCGCCCAGCCAGTAGCGACCCCTGCTACTTGTCCAAGCACCCCACTCCGGAGAGTTTGGTGGTGCAGGTGGCTACGGCCCCGGCAAAGCAGGTGTCGTATCCTACCATCCCTCCTGATACGGACGACAAGCGTTTTGACGGCTGGTCGAAGAAATTGTTTTTTTCAGGGGGTATGGTGCTTCAGGCGGCCAACTCCGTATGTGCCTTGTCACGTTTCACGCACTCTCTGTGGAACTGTTTCCTTATCGGCTGAACATATTCCCGAAGGGGACGAACGGGATGGTTTCCTTGCCATGTTTCAGGATGGCAAGGATGCCATGTGTGAGGCCGTTCAGTCGGGTTTGGACATGGCAGATTGCGTCAGCCGGTCCATGGCGGCGAGCACTGTGATACGCAGGTTTGCGTGGTTGCGGAAGTCGGGGTTTGCTCCTGATGTGCTGGCCTGGCTCCTCAACATGCCCTTTGACGGGGAACATCTTTTTGGCAGCAAGGCTGACGAGAGCCTTGAGAAGTTGCAGACCTCAAAAGCTGCAGCGAAGTCGTTGTGCGCTGCAGTACAACCACCTCTGCCTTTTCGTCCTAGGGGACAGCAATGGAGGGGAGGTTCCTTTCGTTATTACTCCTCCTTTGGTAAAGCGAGAGGAGCTGCCAGTCAAAGGGGCCACCGTAGGAGTGCTAGAGGTGGAAAACAAGGTACTCGAGGTGCGTAGGCCGCTCGGGCAGGTGCCTCTTTGCCCTCAGGCAATGCCGCAGCCGCTTCAGCTCAGTCATGAGGCCATGTCCCATGGTTCGCCGGTTGGGGGGGAAGGCTGGCGCAGCATCTTGCAGAGTGGCGCGCCATTACTTCAGATGTGTGGGTTCTGTAGATCATAACCCACGGCTACTGTCTTCCTTTCCGGCAGAGACCTCAAGACAATCCACCGGGGAATCTCTTTGAAGAGTCTGGATCCGCTCCTTGCGCAGGAAATTCAATCCCTGCTGGAGAAAGGCACCATAGAACTGGTGCCTGTAGCAGAGAGGAACAAGGGATGGTATTCCCCTTATTTTTTGATTTCCAAGAAAGACGGGGGATTGAGACCCATCATGGACTTGCGCGGATTGAACAAACTCCTCAGGAAGGACAAGTTCAAGATGGGTACTCTCTCAAGTCCTCCAAGCCCTTCAACTTCAGGACTGGTTGGTGTCTCTCGACCTCAAGGATGCTTATTTTCATGTGCCGATACATCCAAAGCACAAGTACCTGAGGTTCGTGGTTGGCGACTCGCACTTTCAGTTTCGGGTCCTGCCGTTCAGATTGACCTCCGCCCCGAGGGTCTTCACCAAGATCATGGTAGTGGTGGCAGCGCACCTCAGGAAAGGGGGGGATTCACGTCTACCCCTACCTGACGACCGGTTGATCAGGGTGCGCTCTCCCGAGCAAGTCCTGGATCATCTGTCAGTCACCTGCCACTCCCTCCACAAGCTGGGCTTCTCCCTCAACTTAAAGAAGTCCCATTTGACACCAACTCAGAGGCTCCAGTACATGGGAGCAGTGCTCGACACGTCCCTGGGGCAGTGTTTTCCTGCCCAGGTGAGGGCGCATCACATTCAGCAGATGGTGCACAGGTTTCAGCTTGCCCAGAGTCTCCCAGCATTCGAGTTCTTGATATTGCTCGGCCTCATGGCATCCTGCATTCTTCTGGTGCCAGAGGCCAGGTTGCGGATGAGATCTTTGGAATGGGCACTCAAGCTCCAGTGGTCTCAGTCCACCGGCAGGATGTCGGACACTGTTCAGGTGCCGTCCTCAGTCGCCCAGGACCTTATGTGGTGGGCCATCGAAGACAATCTGATGAAGGGGGCTCCATTTTGGCTACCCTGGCCGGAGGTGAGGATCGTGATGGACGCATCCCTCACGGGATGGGGAGCTCATGCCAACGAGTTGACAGTCGGCAGTCGTTGGTCTCCGTCGGAGTCCAGACTCCATATCAATCTGTTGGAGCTGAGGGCCGTCAGGCTAGCCCTGAAGGCATTTCTGCTGACTGTGCGAGGGAAGAATGTCCTGATCCTGACGGACAACACGGTGGCCATGCACTACCTCAACAAAAAGGGGGGGGGGCAGGGTCACTTCCTCTGTGCAGGGAGGCGATGCAGCTCTGGTTCTGGGCAATCCAGCAGGAAGTTTCGATCTCGGCAGTTCATCTGGCAGAGACGAAAACGAGACGGACGCTCTGAGCAGGCAGAGTGCGATCTCTCAGGAGATTTTCCTGGAGATCTTCGCCCTTTGGGGGACCCCTCAAGTGGATCTCTTCACCTCCAGTGTCAACCGGAAGTGCGAGAGGTTATGTTTGCGGGAATTTCCTCCGAAAGGAGCCTTAGGAGATGCGTTCGTGGTGGAGTAGTCATTCCCACTGCTGTACGCGTTTCCTCCAGTCCCCGTCATCCCGCAAGTACTGCAGAGGTTGCGCAGGTTCGGTTCCCGGATGATCCTCATTGCTCCGGCGTGGGCCCGGAGGACGTGGTACCCGGACCTTCTCGACTTGTCCATCTGCCCTCCACGTAGTCTTCCCTACCGAGACGATCTGCTCTCACAGGAGGGGGGGGGGTCAGGTTCTCCATCCAGAGGTCAGATCCCTCAACCTTCACGCTTTGTTTCTGAAAGGTTGAGGTATAAGGATTTGGGACCTCCCTGAAGACGTGATGGAGGTGTTGCTCTCGGCCAGACGGCCAGCAACAACGTACCTGTACAGTTGCCATTGGCGTAAGTTCTGCGACTGGTGCAGGGTTAAGAATGTAGATCCTTTTTCATGTGACATTCCTGTAGTTCTGTCTTTTTTGCTTTCTTTGGCCCACAGGGGCCTGCAAGTGGGTACCGTTAAAGGTTACCTGGCGGCGCTGTCCATATTTAAGCGTTCGTCTGAAGTGTTCCTATTTTAAAATTCCCTTAATTTCTTTGTTTCTGAAAGGGCTCACTAATGTGTTCCCTGCGTCACCTTTCCAGGTGCCCGGTTGGGATTTGAACCTTGTTCTCAAGTTTCTGATGGGTGCTCCGTTTCAGCCTTTGCATTCATGCCCTTTGAGACTGTTAACTCTTAAAACTGTATTTTTGGTTGCGGTCACTTCCGCTCGCAGAGTGAGAGAGATACAGGCACTTTCAGTTAAGCCACCCTTCACTGTGTTTCATAAGGACAGGGTTGTCCTTAGTTCGTCCTTCCTTTCTTCCGAAGGTGATGTCGGAATTTCATTTAGGCCAGAAGGTTGTTCTTCCGGCATTCTCCTCCGCATCCTGGTAAGGAAGAGGAGAGGCTCCATAGGCTTGATCCTAGGAGAGCGTTAAGCTTTTATATTTCACGCATGTCCCGGGTCAGAGTGGACGATCAACTCTTCATTGGTTACGCTGGAAAGCGTTTGGGACAAGCTGTGACGAAACAGACTTTGTCTCGCTGGATTATTTTGGCTATCTGAGTGTTACCACTTGGCGGGTAAGGACCCACCGGTCAGCTTACGGGCCCATTCTACCAGGGGTATGGCTGCCTCTACTGCCCTACAGAGGGGTGTTCCTATTCGTAACATCTGTGATGCATGCAGCCACCCGGGCTTCGTTACATACCTTTGTACGTCACTACGCCCTCGATTTCATCCGGGGGCAGGATCTGGCCTATGGCAAGGCGGTCCTTTACTCCGCAATTTGATTGGGCATTCTAATTTTGTTTTCTAAATTCTTTTCCCACCTCCTTGCATTGGTACTGCTTTGGGAGTCTGTCATGGATATGGAATACGTCGGAGGACACAATCCCCTCGAAGAACAAGTTACTCTTACCTGGTAACGTTCTTTCGATGCGATGGTCCGACGACGTATTCCATATCGCTCCCTCCCTGCCTTCCCCGCTACAGAATTTCTTATGCGATTGCAGCTTACGTTTCTGCCAGGCTTTGTGTGGTCAGACTGACAGAAGACTGGTGCCACACGTTCTTGGAAAAAACTACAACTGAGGATACAGGCGTTGTGCGTCCTACTTATAATATCCAGTGACTTCGGCCGTCGGAGGAGGTCCTCGAGGGCGGCGTATCGACGTCATCGACGCAGACGCCGAAAGATTTTCCGAAGCAGCACAGCTGTGGTGATTACTGTCATAGATATTGAATACTTCGTCGGACCATCCCATCGAAAGAACGTTACCAGAGAGTAACTTGTTCTTCTGCTGTAACCCTAACCAAGAGATGTCTCGCAGCATGTCTACCTTCAAATTTGAACAGTTGTACAATATGCTGATACAGCAGTGTGTGGGTAGTCGTCAAGCAAACTCCCAGATATTGTAGTGACACCCCAGTTCCATTGAAGACCATATCTCGCTTTCAATGCGGTTTCCACCAGCTGTGATTCAATAATGTTTAAAATGTGATTTTAGTAGAATTTATTTTAAAACCTGGTTTTCTATGGAATAGTGCCAACAAAGAAACTATGCGTGGTAGGGTTGTGTTCGAATTCTGCATGAAAAACAATAGTCTGTTTATAGTGCTATCTTCTGATGAGTGTTTGCTATTTCTGTCCCCTTGATATGAGTGTGGGCACAAACTTTCTGGGCCAATGGTTCCATGGATGGTACAAACAATAATGGGGACATCCTTGACGTGTGCCTCTTGTTAGTGATACAGGTTCTGAGAGATGACTGTTCAGCTTTACTTTTGCAGATGGAAGGACATAGTTGGACAGAAGGAACTTTACAAAATTAGGCCCAAAATAATGTAATACTTTTTCTGATGTTTGTTAATCTGCTTAGAATCACATGCTGTGCATAGGTCCGACATCCAGTGGTCACTGCGGAGTATTGCATTTTGTTTTTCGTAGTTGAAAAGGGGACGTCGACAAGGCGTGTCTGTAACACTATCCCTATAGTGACGTGCGTTGTACCCACAATCCCTCACGCGTCGAGGTCCCTCAGATTGTTTTTTTCCGCCCAGCTTATGGTCGCCTTACGCGGAGCTCCTAGAGAGACATTGCTAAACAATTACTACGGACCTCGGTCCTTAATATATACTTACTGTTAAAAGATCCCTCCCCTCGACGTTAGCTGTGAAGCTGTTTCTCCGCCGAGCAAGTTTTCGACGGAGGAGAAGAGACGGAGGGGATCCTTCGGCGCTGCCGAACACGTGGCCAGGCCTCGCCGGCCAACATACAGTAGGGAGAGTGGGGGTTTCGAACTTTTACCTTCTCGTCGAGAATGTCTTTCTTTCTCCCCTATCTTTCCCTTGGGGTTGTTATCACCAGTTTTTATTGCCTCAGCTATGGAGAGGACACCTTTTAAGTTTTGCCCACGCTGTAGGGGCAAATACACTTGGAAGGACAAACACAAGCTCTGTAATCGTTGCTTGCCCCTCGATCATAAAGAGGACAGCTGCGCGGCCTGTAAGCTCTTGAAACCAAGAACTCTTAAAGAACGGAAAGTTAAGAGGTGGGCAGACTACGCTATGTCGAAGTCAATTTCCTCACCCGCCGCCGCTGTTACAGAAAGTGACGAGGAGGGTGATAACTCGACGTCCGTTACGGAAGTCATTAACCCCCAGAAGGAGCGCTTGCGCTCCTTGACGTCCGTCCCCGGCCCCGACGGGCTCGGCTCACGCCCTGCTTATGGGGATGAACACCCCGGCGACAAGGACGCACACAGACCCCATAGGCCTAAGCACACAACCCACGGCTCTTCTTCGTCCAGGACGAAGGATCCACCAGCGCCAAAGGGGACGCAGGGCACTCCGGCGTCGACCTCAGACCGCAAGGGTCTCAAGCCCCACCCGCAAACGCAGCCGCGACCAGCGATTGGGCTTTCATCTAATACGGGCGCTACCTCAAAAACATCCGACATAACGCTCCATAGAGCGGCCGTCGAAAAACAACGCGCAACGCAGGCAACGCCGACTCCAGAACCCTCGACTGACGAACTCGTCGTCGAGAGTCTGGCGAGAATTGTTTCCGAGGACAAACGTAAGCGGACGACGAAACAGACGTCGAATACCGCATCCAAGGAAATAGAAACGCCGAAAAAGCACAAGAGTAGCCAGGAACTGCCCCATCCATCTAAGGGCACTTCTGAACTACCGGAAGGCTTTTCTGAGGGCGACGGAAACCTTTCGTCGACGTTGTGGGAGCGTTCGAAGCGTTTTGAAGGTGATAACACTGATTTCCCCCCTCTAGACTATTCAGGGGTTCCCCATGAGACCATGGAAAGACTCCATTCTTGTATGGAAAAGATGGAGAGGTTTTTGGGTAGCCAAAACCCACCCACACCCAAAAGACCAAGAGAATGGACCCAGGATGACCCTAGGGTCAAGATTCCTAGGCTGTTTCCCCCTTCTACAGATGCATATGACCTCACTGAAGAGGAGCAATACCTCCAGGAAGATGAAGAGTGTTTAGGTGGAGAGGGAGAACATGAGGAGGAGAGGTTTGGCGAAGACCCTTACACTAGCGCAGGAGCTTTTGAGGAAGATACAGCTACCTCACAGCCCTGGCACTCCCCATCAGTGCAGCCTTGGCAATCCCCATCAGTGCACTCAGACCCTGATGTCTTTCACCCTTCTCCTCCCAAGGACTCACCTATTGGGAACACCTCCCCCATAGATGACCAGCCTTCACTTAATGCACTATTGCGCAAGGCAGCAGCGCATTTTGAAATAGACACAGGAGAGACTCTTCCGGACATAGACTTTGTAGAAAAAGTTATTAAAGAAAAAGCCCCGGTCAGCCAGTCCATTCCGCTCCTGGCTTCTATAAAGAGAAGAATAACTCCTTCCCTTTCCAATCCGGCCTTAGTCAGAGGGGTCAACCCTCGGATAGAAAAGCTCTTCAGCCCTTCGTCTTCTGACCCTTTGTACATCAGGGGACATTCTATTCCGGACTCTCTGGTAGTGACTAACACAAGAAAAAGAGCGGGGGTACCACTATCTACTAGTGAGGCACCACCTGACAAAGAGGGCAAGAAGCTCTATGCACTTGGGAAGAGAATCACAACCTCCGCCGCCTTCTCAACCAGGATCGCGAATAACAATTCCCTACTAGCTAGCTACGCAGATGCACAGTGGAGCAAGCTGCGCAGCGAAGCAGAGGACGCACCAGAACCCCTGCGTTCACGCCTGTTGGCTACTATATCAGAGGGAACTCTTGTAAACCAGGGCATCGTAAAGAACTCCTTAGATGCCGCAGAGACAGCTGGCCGTTCCCTGGTTCAGGGAATACTTCTCAAACGCCATGTCTGGCTGCGCAATTCGGGATTTAAGCCAGAAACTCAGGCTTCCCTAATAAATAAGCCCATAGAGAAAACACATCTGTTTGGGAAAGCAGTTGATGAGGCCCTAGAACATGCGAAGAAGGAGTTTGATACCATCAAGACTCTTGACCAAATTTCTAGGCCACCTAACAGACGCAGCTATGGCAATAGACGCTCCTTTCGTGGCCAACGCCAGCAGCAAAGCCAACAACAATTTTACTCCGCTACCAACTGGCCCTCTAACCAAAGCACCCAGTTCAGTCAAAGAGGCCAACGGCGTGGCAAAGGAAGAGGGCGCGGCTCCAGTCGAAAAGGCCCCACGCCCAATACCAACAAATGACCCAAAGATTCGGGTCCCCTCCCATGCATCACCGGTCGGGGGCCGGCTAACATCGTTCCTTTCAGCATGGGAGGGAATAACGTCAGACCGCTGGGTATTATCCACCATAGCCCACGGATACTGCATCGAATTCAACGGTTCCCCGAAATACAGACCCCCACGGAACCGACGCATGACACCGGAACACCTCACTATTCTTCTTCAAGAAGTAGAAGAGCTACTGAAAAAAGAAGCTATAGAGGCTGTCCCCCTATCTCAGGTAACAGAAGGTATTTATTCAGTGTACTTCCTTGTACCCAAAAAGGACTTAACCATGCGCCCTGTATTAGATCTGCGCCCAGCGAACAACTTTGTCAAACCCCAAAAGTTTCGTATGGTGACATTGCAGGAAGTAATCCCACTGTTATCACAGGGGGATTACATGACCACACTAGACATGAAAGATGCATACTTTGATATTTTAATGTTGCCAGCGCACAGAAAATACCTCAGGTTCAAGATAGAGAACAAACACTATCAGTTCAGAGTACTACCCTTCGGGATAGCATCTGCACCAAGGGTATTTACGAAAGTACTGGCAGTGGCAGCGGCCCACCTGCGCAGATTATCCATCCCGGTTTACCCGTACCTCGACGACTGGCTCATAACAGGGGATTCTTACGAAACATGCTTCTCCAATACCCAAAAGACCGTAGACCTTTTGTCCCAACTGGGCTTCTCCATCAACGAAAAGAAGTCCAGCTTAGACCCCAGCCAAATCAAACAATTCCTAGGGGCTCTAATTCGAACAAAGGACGGCCTCGTCTTCCCCTCCAACGAGAGGGTCCAAAACATGCTGTTTCAGATCCCCCAATATGTGGCAGGTCGAGAGGTGACGGTACGCAAAGCAATGCGCTTGCTAGGGATGATGGCGTCATGTATTTATTTGGTACCTCACGCGCGCCTGCGCATGCGCCCAATGCAAGAGTGGCTCTACAGCCAGTGGTGTCAGGCCAGCGGACAATGGGACGATCTGGTGGTGGTCTCGCAGGCCTTGGTTCTCTCGCTACGGTGGTGGACAAAGGAAAACCTGTTATTAGGGAAAACTTTTGCCACACCCGCAGTGGAAGCCACTCTAACCACAGACGCATCCCTTACAGGATGGGGGGCTCATCTATCCCATCAGACTGCTCACGGAGTGTGGGCTCCGAGCTTAGCATCCAAGCATATAAACCTGCTGGAACTATTAGCAGTGTTCAAAGCACTGAAAGCCTTTCAGGAACACTTACAAGGAAAGACAGTGATGGTCCTCACAGACAGCACCACAGCCATGCAATATCTCAACAAGCAAGGGGGCACTCACTCTCCAGGACTGTCCAAGCTGTCCCAGAATATATGGAAGTGGGCTCTCAAACACAACATGTTCCTACTATCACAACATGTACCAGGGGAACTCAATCTGCTAGCAGACAAACTCAGCAGAGACTTCCCCCTACCCAAAGAGTACGAATGGCAATTACACGAAAACATCGTCTTAGACGTCTTCACGCAATGGGGTTTCCCGGAAATAGACCTGTTCGCAACCCTGGAGAACTCACAATGCCAAAGTTACGCCTCCAGGTACCGCCAGAACCAGTCCAAGGGGAACGGTCTGTTGATTCAATGGTCAGGGAAATTTGTTTACGCCTTTCACCCGACTCCCCTCCTCAACAAAGTGGTGCACAAGATGCACCAAGAGCAGGTTACCATGATACTAGTAGCCCCAATGTAGGCCCGGCAGCCATGGTTCGCTCACTTGATGGAGATGTCCCTATCTCCCCCAATGAAACTTCCCTGCCCGTACAACATGCTGTCACAAGACCAGGGCAGGACACTGCATCCATGCCCTCAGACCATGAACTTAGCAGCCTGGCTCCTGAGATCATAGAATTTGGACATTTACATCTCCCTCAGAGATGTATGGACATCCTCAGGGAAGCCAGAAAACCTAATACTCGCCACTGCTATTCTAGCAAGTGGAAAAGATTTGTCATCTGGTGTAGAAGTAAGAACATCAACCCGGTTGACTGCTCTGCCACTAACATTATTCTGTACTTGACCCATTTACTGGATTCTGGTCTAGTGTTTAATTCCATTAAAGTCCATCTAGCGGCACTTTCTGCATACACCACTTCCCAACTTAAAGTGTCGTGGTGGAAGATACCAGTTATCAAGGCCTTTATGGAAGGGGTAAAGAGAATACACCCCCCGATGGCTAACCCAGCTCCCGGATGGGACTTAAATGTGGTACTTTCTAGACTCATGGGCACTCCTTTCGAACCCATGCACAAGGCAACTCTTAAATACCTCACTCTTAAGACTGCTTTCCTAATAGCTATCACCTCCATTAGGAGAGTAAGTGAACTACAGGCTCTTTCTGTACTAGACCCCTTCGTATCAGTTCACAAGGACAAGGTGGTTCTTCGCACACACCCAAGGTTTGCACCTAAATTCATCTCGAAATTTCATGTAAACCAATCTATAGAACTACCAACGTTCTTTCAAAACCCTTCCAGCTTGGGAGAAAAAAGTCTGCATACACTAGATGTACGCAGAGCTGTCATGTTCTACATGGAAAGAACCAGATCACTGAGAAAGACTAATCAGTTCTTTGTCTCGGTGGCAGCAGGAAGAGAAGGAGATGCAGTCTCTAAGTCCACTATATCTAGATGGATTGTACAATGCATCACTCTGTTACACTCTTGCTAAGAGAGAACTACCCTTCAAGCCAAGAGCACATTCCACTCGAGGCACGGGGGCTTCCATAGCATTCATTGCAAATGTTCCCCTTGAGTCCATCTGCAAAGCGGCTACCTGGAGTTCTGTGCACACCTTTACAAAACACTACTGTCTAGATGCACACTCTAGATCTGACTCCCAGGTGGGACAGGCAGTATTAAGACATCTTTTCTCTACTGTTCCTTCTCATAACCCACCGCCAACTCCGGGTACTGCTCGCTAGTCTATGCACAGCATGTGATTCTAAGCAGATTAACAAACATCAGAAGACAATGCATTACTTACCGTAAAAGCATTTCTGATGGTTGTATCTGCTTAGATTCACATGCGCCCGCCCTTCCTCCCCGCTCAGATGGAAGGAACATAGACATCCTCTACTATATTTCTCTCTTTTCTGTACTCACTCACGTCTAGAAGGCTCCCTCAGGGCAGAAAAATACAAACAGAGGGACCTCGACGCGTGAGGGATTGTGGGTACAACGCACGTCACTATAGGGATAGTGTTACAGACACGCCTTGTCGACGTCCCCTTTTCGACTACGAAAAACAAAATGCAATACTCCGCAGTGACCACTGGATGTCGGACCTATGCACAGCATGTGAATCTAAGCAGATACAACCATCAGAAATGCTTTTACGGGAAGTAATGCATTGTCATATATGACCATTCTATACAGTCAAATGCCTTTTGCTTGTCTATCGACAGGACTGCCAAGGGGATGCCATGGTATTTTGCCCAGTCGATAACACTTGCCCAGTGGATATTATCATGCGTCTGCCTCCTCGGGATGAAGCCCATCTGGTCAATATGAACGAGATCTGGAAGAACTGCTGCCAATCGATTTGACAATACTTTAGAGTCAATCCTGGCATAACAGTTGAGTACAGTTGTTGGCCTGTCGGATTTGCAGTCAGTCGCATCCTTCCCCTGCTTTACCAGAAACAGTCCCTTTCTCCGTGGATAGAGTGACCCTCCTTTTCTCCAGGAAGCTATTAAAAGGGAAACTAAGTAATGGATTAAAACAGTTCAATAGTTTATAAAAGAAAGCAGACATGCAGTCTGGCCTCGGTGCCTTGTTTACCGGTAAAACTTTGTATAACTTGCGTAACGTCTTCTGGGGAAATTGGAACTTCTAAGGCGCCTCTGTTTGGATCTGATAACCTCGGGAGGGCCGCAGCCCAAATAAACAACTCTTGCCCATTCTCATCCACTTGTTCTGTATGAAACAACTCTCTAATAATGTGAGAGGATACCCACCTTAGCTGCTTCTGCTTTCTGCACTAGCCCCCGGCCCATCCCATAGTGCTTTGTTTGTTTTCCTCGCCTGCTGAATTCTTCGCTTTTAAGCCAGCTGTCGTGATGCTTTATTAGAGGGACTGAAATATTGCTTCATTTTTAACCGTTTGTACGAGATTCCAGAGGCCCTTAACACCTTCATCTCTGCTCTTGTTGTTTGTAAATGTCTAAATATTTTCCTCCTGCTTTGAAGTTTATACTGAGCTTCCAACTCCTGCACCAGTCTCTGTATCTTCCTGCTTTGCTGAGAGTTTTTCCTCGGTGAGGCTGGACTAATAAGTCCCCCCCCCCGATTGTAGGCTTAAAAGCCTCCCACATCTTCTCTATTGAGGGGTCGGTGTCTGGATTTTCTGAAAAGTACTGGGTGATCCTTGTGGAAATGGCAGCGTGATATACTGGATCTCTTGGAAGGGAGTCGTTGATATGCCAATGGAAAGGTTTGTAGGTATGAATGTTTTTTAAATCGAAGTAATAAAATGGGAAAATAATCTGAGACTGTGGCGAGTGCTATTGCAGACTTGGATATCGAGGATCGTAATTGGTGTGTAATCGGAAAGTAACGTAATCTTGAGTAGCTAACGTGAACATGAAAGTAACGTGATTGGTCCCTCTGAGTTTGGTAATAATGCCTCCGTACGTCTACAAAGTGCAAGTCTTCCATTGCCTGTGTTATAGAACAGGGTATGCATGATTCACCAGAGCGTGTGGAGCGGGACCTGTCTAGGCTTTCATTCATTACTACATTCCAGTCACCACCGATTTATGAGTTCTCCCTTCTGAAATTCAATAATCCGTGGAAATAAACAAGCGTAAAACTGCTCACGATGCTGATTGGGGGCCATACACAGAGAAAACAAGTCTTTCCCGCCATAATTTGTGGACCCCATACAGATCTGCAGTGGCCTTGCTTGATCCTGGCCACCTTCAGAAAGAATACTGCCTTACTGATTAAAATCTCTACCCACGTTTTTTTTCTACTCTAGAGGCTAAGATTTGATGAGGTAACCAAGCTGATTTTAGTCTGGGCCAGTCCTTCCTAAGGAGATGCGTCTCCTGTAGAAGAGCTACATCTGCACCCAGCTTAATTAGCGTAGTATACTTTTTCTCTTCACTGAGTTTAAGCCCTGAACATTCAGAGAAATTATCTTACGATCCATCTAATGTCTATTTTACAGACTCTCCTTAGAGAGGAGGATAGGTGCCCGACCGCCAACAGGGAATCTTGGAAACATCCCCAAGTGCATCCTCTCTACCCTAGAGTTCTTCCCCGTACCAGTGCCTTGTTAGTGAGGCAATGGGGTGACCTTTTCAAACCTTAATTCACTGGTCAAGGGCCCCTTTACTAACCCTGGTTTACCTTTAGCCCCTTTAACCTGAGATCTGTCAACATGGACCCTACCCTTGCTGTCTTCCTTCCTCCTTTGAATTATCAGTCAACAACATAAAACAATACCATAATGAAATTAAAATAGGAACAATACAAGGTAAACTAATGTTAGGCAAAGTTTGTATGCAATACCCTCTGGGACCACTACACACAACTCTGACAAGAGGTATAGGAAACCCAATCTTTGATATAAGCTTGTACTACACAGTTTTGGTTGCGTGTTGAGAAGCCAGGCTTATCTCAAGAGGGGTCAATGTGAGCTGTAGTGGAGTTACAGAGAGATTTACAGTTACAGGTATACAAATAAAACTCCCTACACTTGTGGTTTCTTGCATAAACAATTATTAATTCATGTATCATTCAGTTAGAATAAGCCTTCTTCAGAAGGGAGCAACATAATAGTAACACAAATACACTTAAATACTGTACACTCTTAGTTTCTAAATCAGTAAAGATCCTTTTGGGATGGCCCACAGACACAACCTACACCCACAGGTGATTTCAATAACTAGGGTGCTGGAGATATTAATATGTTACTGTTGGCATTTAGAATACTTTTAGAAGTTGGTAAAAGGCAAAGATTATTAGAACAAGAGACCACAAATATTCTTAAGCAGGCAAATACTTTTGGATCCTCCAGGAAGAGTCCTACAATTCAATAGGCTAAGCCAAAGTCTATTGGCAAAAGTCTTGTATAGGATGAAGCACTTCTGGTAAGTAGATGGAAAAGTATTTGCACAAGTTCTTAGTCTTGGTTGAAAAGAAGTATCACGTGTAGGGCCACAAGCTGATTAGACTTGAGTTGTAGAAGTTGCAAGCACTCTACAGTAAGAGGTAAGTTCTCTGTCTTTTTACAGTACCTTACAAATGAAGAAAAAGATGCAGCTTTGATGGCCTCTGTTCCTGTGCAGCTCTGCAGATCTCGCTGTTCCTGGGCCTCAGTCCTGGGGACAATAGGGAGGACGTCGGTGGACTCATGCAATGCCACTGGGACGGTCAAAACCTGCAACCGGCAAACTTTACTTTGAGTGGCTGTTCAGTGTTTCAGCTCCTCACGTCTACCGCAAATAGCAACACTGTGGTTCCTGGCTGTCGAGATGGACTTTCCTTGCTTCTGGGGTCCTGCGCACTGTTGAGGGGGCTCAGGCTCTGTCAGTCCTGCTTCTGGGGAGTCTGGAGGATCTTCCAAAAGCTCTAGGCCTGCTTATAAGCAACGCACACAATCTGTTGTTCCTCTCCCTGGCTATAAGGTTTTGTCATGGCCACTGGTCAAGGGCCCATGTTTCTACCATGGACTCAGTCCTGGCGCCTCTGGCACCAGGCTCATCATGCAAAAGTGTGCTTTGCACACTTTATTCCTAAGGCACGTGCATCCAGGCCGGGCGTGGCCATAGGAGAACATTGGGGGGCACGTGCAAGAACCTCGGAGTGGCAAGGTGGAGCCACAAGGCGGGGCCAGAAGGGAGAGGTCGAGGCCAGCCTATTTAAGGACAACCCACCCGCATCCTGGCGCTTCGCGTTAGTCTGCTTTCTGCAGCGTAACGCTTACCGCCGCCTGCAGAGTCCTTACCTGTTTTCCAGCTTATCACCTCAAAGCGCATCCTACCTGGCTCCAGCTACACCATCGCTGAAAGCGCATCCTACCTGTCTCCAACTACATCGCTGAAAGCGAATCCTACCTGGCTCCAGCTACCCCATCGCTGAAAGCGCATCTTACCTGGGTCTGGCTACACCATCGCTGAAAGCTCATCCTACCTGGCTCCAGCTACACCATCGCTGAAAGCTCATCCTACCTGGCTCCAGCTACACCATCGCTGAAAGCGCATTACCTGGCTTCAGCTACACCATCGTCTGCAGCTCATCGCATTTTACCTGGTTCCTTAGTCATCTGAGTTGGAGCGCATCCTTACCTGTTCCAGACCTCCAGCTACACGGGAGCTTCTTCCATCCTCTTCAGAGTCTTCCATCTTGCAACTGCGGACAGGCCGTTGGACAGCCGCTTCCCGCTTGACCACGCCAGGTCATCCCTGCAAGAGAAAAGAACACACAAGGTTAGAAATTTCATAAATAACTTGCGCTTGGCCGCGCAACACCTGAGCCTCGCGTTCTAACCATAAAGCCAATTTACTATCTACCTGGGAGCTTCACCATTCTCTTGGGCTCCATCGGGGATCGCTCTAAACACTGCGACTCCGTGCAGTCATCTCCACGCCCATAAGGGAGAGAAAAGACATTGCAAGAATTACGAACTATAATCATGGCAAAAACAGCATTGCATTAGAACACGGACAATAATCATTGTTAAAAGACTCTTACCTTCCAAGTGGTCAGTTGCTGCCAGTCTGAGCCGCCACATCCACAGACCAGTGAAGCAACTAGGTCCATCCACGGCGCCCCTGCTAATGAGGAGCAGGACGGAGAGCTCATTCTTACAAGAAATCAGGTGAGCGTACATGGGTAAATGCTTGCTCATCTCGTTTTGGAACGAAGGATTCGGGGGGGAGGGAGCGATACCATCACACCATTCTCATTGCTTCTCGTATTCCCTCAGAGGCAGTACCAGCAACCGGAGCGGTCCACATTGCAGCAGCAGGGGGAGAGAACTGATCCAGGGGAACAAAGTCCAGGGAGGGCTCCAACCATGCCCCAAAGTCCCCGCAGAGACCATGTGAGCGTAACGGGTTTCCAGCAGAAACTCTGGAAATTCAACCAGCTCCGAGATGGATATCCAGATGGCTTACTTTGGAGTTGATTGGTCCCACCTACTCAAGGGAAGAAGTTGTCATTGCAGGGGCTTATCTGTCGATGCGAACTTGGCGTTTCGGCACTGCAGCAGTGCTTCACCGGGCACTTCACTTCCTGCCTAACCCAGACCCTCTGGAGCCAGAGGTGGGTTTCACTTGTGAATCCCGCCAAAAGCTGAAATGAACAAAGAGACCAAACCTGGTTTGGCGCTCAGAGTAACTCTCAAGAAGGACCTTTCCACAAAGAAATGGTGAAAATAGATGACCGGGGGCCATTTTGACAAAGATGGCTCCCATGGGTGCTTTACTGTAGCTGCGAACGTAGCTCGCGGTAAAGGCACACCATGGTAGTTCAAATGAAACCACTGCCACCAGCCATTCAGTGCAAAAAGGGTAATTTAAAAAATGTTACATGAGAAACTAGACAAAGCGGAACACTAGGTAATCCCTCCAGCACTCTATTGTAAGATAGGGTGTGCTGGGTCTAGAAAGTTACAATGGTAAGTAAAGTCAATTTCACTTTACTGCTCTTGGAAACAGTAGTTTATCCAAGAGAAGGTATTTAAACCTTTGGTTAATCTGAAAGATTTACCTGTGCCACTACACTGAAGGGGCTTTGTGACACAAAGTAAAAGATGCCTATGGAGTTTGTCAGACTCCACAACCAAAAGAAACAGTGTATAAAATCACGTTAAAAAGAGGGTCACTCTCTCCAGGTAAAAAAAAAATCAAGTCCTCAAAATCCATTTAAGTTGGTGGGGGTCTCTAAGGTGGAGGGAATTAGCACATTTCTGAGAATTATCCCTAACAACTAAGAGTGAAAACTACGCAAGCCACGTAGTGTGGAAACCTCAGATTCGATAACTAATGAGGGATGTGTGCTTCCAACGCAACTGCAGAATAAAAGTGTGCTCTAGCAATAGCCAAAACCAAATTATTTCCTACTGTTATACTTGATTAACCTGGCCATTGAACTCGTCTACATACCAATTTACGTGTCGTCATGAAGACGTCTCTGTCCACTTACCTGTTCAAGTGGGCTCCATTGAATCGACACTCCTTTCTCATCGGTCTGATGGTCTCTGAAGAGTACTGCATTTATTCTTCCTGGATCTTGCTCTGGGCCAATCTGGTTGTGTAATCGAGGCATTCTCTGATTCTGGCACTTGGATCTCTGATCTGGGGAGTGTTAGCATATCCGCCACTGTTGGTAGCGAGAACTGGTGCTGAGTCCTGTTGTGTGAGAATATTATTTTGAAGAGGTGGCCCCACCGATAGAGGATCCCTTTCTGCTGCAGACATTTTGTGAGTGGCATCATTTGTAGATGCCTGAAGATGGTTGTTGCAGCAAAGTCGAAGATCCTCTAAAGTGAGTATCATTCTGTGATCTGGCTTTCTGTAAAATGAGTTATTCAGACTGGAAAAAATGCAATCTTGTCAGTACATCTGGAATCTGGGCCTTTTGCTGCTGGAAATTGTAAATACCCAGTGAGTCTGGTCCACCCCCATGGAGTCCCCAAGTATAGACTTGAATAGGGCCCTGACATACTCCTCGGATCCTGATGTTCTGCCTGGATCTGTTCTCATTGTCCCCTAGTTTATCCTCCGTATGGCGATGACGATTCGCCAACTCCTTAAACCGTTGCTTCAGACTGTATTGATTGTTTGCAGAAGGTAGTTTCCAAGGCCATACGCTGTTCTTACGCCACCTGGGAGTTGCTAGAGCGGTCTCAGAGGGACCTATTCCATGGATGCCACCATGTCTTTGCTGCAGGGGTTGGAGTAAATGTGCTGTGTCCCTTTTCATTCATTGCTGCGTGTGTCGTCGTCTTGTTGTGCAACTGTGCACATGTCCAGAGAGGAGCTGGAGGAGGGCAATTTTGCCGGTTGTAGCATGGCCCTGTTGGATGATGGACCATTATTGCTCTTTGATTTGGAGGGGCTCATCCTGATTTGTGCGCCCTGGTATCTTCTAGTTCTGAAGTTTGGGACAGCCCTTGGGCGTGTGGATAGTTGGCCTAAGGGGCCTCTTTGTTTCAAGAGACCTTGGGATCTCTGTTATCCTTTTCCCGGTCTGCCTCGATCTCTGGCTTGAATGCCTTGCCAATCTCTGAATCAACTCCCTCCTGGGGTCCTATGTGAAGTTCTGCTTCAGCCTGTGGCCAGTCACTCCATGAAGGCGACCTCCATTCGGGGGAGCGGGGCACCAGTTCAAAGCGCCACCCTTTCTGCCAAGTGCCACCTGGCCCCCAAATGTGAGGGGGAGGGGTGGCTTTAATATACCTCACCAGAGCGCCAACGGTATTCCCTGCTGACCCTCCTGCTCCAAGACCAACGCTCTCCACCGCCTACACAGCTACTCGGCTTCTGTTGTTTGCTCTCCAACCACTGGTACCTGGGCCGGTTCCCACCGGCTCGGAGTGTGCAACGCTCAGCCCATCATTCCTGAATCTGCTACAAAGCGGAGATGCAAGCTCTTCTCTCCCTCACTTGCTGTTCTGGTCTGTCCCGCTAATATGCTCTGATGTAGCTGCTCGCTTCCCTTCCACGTACTCCAGCAGACTATCAGCTGAGACGCGCCCTCTTACTGGACTCTGGATGTGACTGCCAGCGCAGAGGGTATTTCTGCTAATCCCACTCACCACCCAGTCCTGTGCCCCAGCTCCCAGTGCATGTGGCAGATGTCATGTCTGGAAGCTATTTAGTGTGAGTTTCTTTGTTAATGGCAGTGCTGCTGAGCTCTGCAGATTCACGTCTCCATCGGATTCCAGTCGGGCCGCACCCCTCATTAACTATTTCTACCGAATTCTGTATCTTGGATATATCCGTATCCTGCTTAGCAGTCTCTGAAATCCTTTGGCACCAGAGGATGCTGTGCAGCGTGTAGTCTGTGTCCTTCGACTGCTACTATTCCCACGTCTCCACAAATCTCTTGACTAACGTCATGATTATTTTTTTGGAGAAATATTTGCAAAGTCTACACCGAAGACCGGCTTCAAGAGATGTGCGCACTGTGATTCGAAGATGTCTACCACTGACCTGCACAGGATTTCTCTCTGGTGCCTCTGCCAAGAAGACCTAGTTTGGCTCCTGACAATCGATGACCAGCAAGTACTTCAAGGAGAGAAAATTTAAGCTCACACTAAGTCGGTCGATTTCCAAGTCTGTCGTCCACAACTTCGAAGAGAAAATCTTCTGAAGGTAGAAGCTCCAGCGGAGACAGGTCTCCAGAAAGGCCCAAGAAATTATCTCGACATTCTAAACGGTCAAGATCTGGGAGTGATGATAATTTTTCCTCTTCATAGTCACGGAAGATGTTGAAGAAACCACACCATCGTTCCTCGCCTGACAAGCGCCTGGTGCGTTTTCTCAATTAGACCGTGAGTGTGGCGAATGGAGAAGGTTTAGAGAAAAGATGCAGATGTTTTCGAAGGTGGCTCTTTCTGGTCCCTTGAAAGAGCTGAAAAGCTGCTGAACCAACCAGTCTTCCAAGACGGGAAGGGAATCGAGCAAGGCTTCGACCCACGTACCCAAAAGCCAGAGTCTGAAGAACTCTGGGATGTCCTCTCGTCTAGTGTCGACCATAGAGACTTCATTGAAGTAAAAAGCTTCTGTGATTTCCTTCTCAAATGATTCGAAGTTCCCTTCAAAGTCTACCTTAGAGATGGCTTCGCGTTTTCAACCCAAATCGCAGACTGATTTCTTCCGATCTTTTGGAGAAGAGGAATATGACATCATACCCTTTGAGTATGAATGTTTTGGAACTCTCAATGTTCCAGAAGAGTTGGTCTCTGACCAATCCGGGTTGAAGACCTAGCCTCTTGTCTGAATGAAGCCAGTGGTCCGGATACCTCCCCTGAGGTTAAATTTGAAATACCAGACATACTCTCACAAATGTGGCCTATAAGAACGGTCATGAATAGGATGTTTGAGTGTTTGTTTTGGGGGCACCCTTTTAAGGACATTACCCAGGATGGACTGTTAGGGAGATGATGCCTCTAACACTTTTTGCTGGACTTCTGGACCTTTTTCTTCTCCTATATGAGTTGAGTCCCCTCCCGCCCCAGCCCTCCTTCATTCATTTTGCTCTCCCCATGTTAACCCTATTCATTTTGTTTTTACTTTATTTTTGTGGTCGTGCTTTTCTCCATACTTTTAAAAGCGTATATGTGCAGTGTTGCTGGGAGCCATTTAGGCTCTCCTTTTTATATTCTATTTTCCTTAGGAACTACTGTTCTCAGGGTTAGGATACTTTTTATCCTTCTCAGCTTTTCCTTTCGAGAGATGAGCACACACCACCCTATCTGGAGTTCTGAGGGGTTACATAGTATCCATTTTCTCTCTGCTACTTTAACATTTCTGTTACAGTACCAAGCATGGCTGGTGGCAGTGGACCTGTTCTACCGACTTTTCTGCTTGCAGGCTGTCGCAACTGCGGCTATGCACAGAAGGGTTACATTTGTGCCAACATGGTGGCTTCTTTCTTTTTGTGATTGTTCTTTCTTGGTCCTTCTACCGTCCTGGGTGGGGGAGGTGCTGGTTTGAGAGTCTTCGGCGTGAACTCTTTGTTCAGCCCACCGAGGGTCCAGTGTATCTGCAAGTACAGGAAGCATGGAAGGATCCCGAAACTCTGCAATCCTTTGTCTTCTGGTGTGCCTGAAAGGAATCCAACAACAATCCGGGAACCTGGTTAGGGTAAAAACACCTTAAAGGTGTATTAGCCCTACTGTTAAGAATTAAATGCTTTTCATCACACACAAACAACCGTACAGCATATTTCTTATTTATATCATGAGCATTTCAACAGCAGACACTCGAGCAGCAGACTCAGTGTGTACGCTAGCACTATCCCTAGGACGAAGCACACCCTACACCTGACGTCAAACCCTGAATTGAAGCAATAACAGGGAGACAGCACCATAAAGAAAAGGAACATCCCTCTAGCCCACACAGACTCACGAGTTGGGGCATGATGTCTGGTATGAAGGCCCCAATTTATCTGATGGACAACGTGATTGATAACATGCACTAAAAACAGGTCCTGAAGATTACTATACAGACTCATCGAAACCGGTTGACCCCTCTATTGTATGATATCCCTGAAGGGAGTTTGGGATACGGTATGTGTCCACAAGCACCGACATTTAACTGCTGTTATTTGTCAGATTTTACTGGTCAGAATTAATTGAACGCAGAACCTACGGGTTATCGGCACAACAGAAAACGTGTTCTGATAAACTGATTTGTTATGATAGTTTTATACATAAAAATAACCCCCTTTTTAACTTTTATGTTTGTTGGACCACAGTACACCAACTGATCTGCACTGTATGCACACACTTCTTTAGGGGTGAATAAAGAGAAACACCACCAAGCCGAAAGGAAATGCTTCCTCCTTGAAATGTCCATGAAAAGTATAGATCCGGCTCAACAACTCCTGTTTTTAATTCCGTTGGAATGCTATACATTGTAGCGGCAGGGAGAGGTTCTCTCTGCTCCATCCTATTATATAGGTGGCGCACCAGCTCTAACCTTATAGGGATAGGGTGCCTGAATGGAACCAGTTCCCACTGGTGGGGGAGGGGTGGTGGGGGCTGGCTTTCCTGATTGGTCAGCCACCTGCCCCTTTTTGTAAACTGAAGGGGGGGGTTTGCAGAGGATGAGTGTGAAATCCTAATAAAAGTTAAGATTCCTGAGGCAGAAGGCAAGTTGACCACTGAAACAGAAGAACCGAAGAAGACTACCAGTGATGCCTGCAGCCCCTTCGAGCAACTGCAGAGAGACCACTGCTGTTCTAACTGAGTTTCCAAATCGACAGAGGAGCTCTGAAGAGGACTCATTCCCTTTGGCTGGTGGGACCAACTTGCCAGAAGGCGACCTGCAAGACGAGCCACCCCGCAGATGTGCTGTGACCTTCTGGTCTGCAAACCGCCAATACCGGGGGATCTCCGACCATATTACAGTGCATCGTCTTCCCAAGAAAAAATCCTCTCAGAACTTTGGTGGGCTCAAGTTGGACCTCCAAAGGCAAGATTCCCCTCAAAGTCCCCTCAGTGCAGGACTGAAGAATCGAGGCAGATTGACTGGGTGGTAAATGTTCATCATTGGAGCTTGTGAAAAGACGCCAAAACTGTAGACCGACTGAGTACCAAGAATCCTTTGCTGAGATTACTTTCTCTCGACTCCTGCTACAACATCCCTTCGAGTCCCTCCTTATGCCCACATGAACAAGGAACAGGATACTGGGTCAACCACTGCTGCACTGTGAAAGATTCCAGCTGCATCTCCATCACTCCTCAGGTACTGTGCGACTCTGGATAGTACTTTCCTCAAGCCATTTTGTTGCTCTGTTGCTAGAGTGTGGATTCCGGTGTTTGGGTTTTCACCCATACCGTTCGCCCAGACCCAACACTTGTGCGCCAATGGGGAGCTTTTCCCAAGGTCCCTGAAACCCTTTTGACCATCAAAAGTATTTTGCTGCGGTCTTACCTGCTTTCCCTCCAATCTGACTCTGAAGAACTCATACCTAGATAGGAATGGACTGCTAAAGCCTCAAGGCCATTGAAAAGTATTACAAGTCTTTGAAAGTATTGGAACTGCTATTGCTGGTGCTGAATAACCTTTTGTATCCCTACTACAGAACATTTTCTGAGTTGCTATAACCAGTGATATTACTCATCAAACTGTTTTCATGATCTGTATAATTCCCCACTATTGGTTTACTCACCTGAATTGTTTGTTTCCTCTTGTGTTGGTTAGTTAAAATAGTACTTTCTTACCTGAATTTGACGTTTGCCTTGTGAAAAAAATAAAATCAAAAATGCCTATTCTTATTGGAATTTACAAGTGTGTAAAAGAGTTTCTTTGGGATTGTGCATGTACTGAGTTCATTGTACTTAACCTACAGCTCACATCCTCCTCCTAAGATGAGCCTGGTTGCTCTGCTATTCTCCCAAACCTTTGGGTAGTACAGATTTATACTAGAGTTGGGGCCTGTATACCAAGGGATAGTTTTAGAAGGTCTCAACTTTGGTAGACTTTAGATTTTAGGAAAACTCTCCTAATAATGACCTTTTTTTTTTTAAATTTATTTTTTAAATTCTTTGATTTTTACAACATATAACAACCAACAGACATCACGCGCAGTCTGGCACTTCATGTTGGGATTCCGCTCTTCATTGCCAATTTTCACGGCGTGCTTCCGTGGCCTCCCTCGTACATGTCCGTGGTGTCCTGTATCACCACAAGGTTGTCCCCTCAGGGTCATGCATTGTCTGAGTTGGGTCTCCTCCGCCAGCTTCTCTTCCCCAGTGGGGGCCTGTTCCCCACATTACTGCCTGCTTGCCTGCTTGTCAACAATCCTCCACTAGGGTCGCTTGTACTATTCCTTTCTTTGTGTTCAAACAATTCCTGTTTTAGCGAGTTCCATGCAAGTATCTTAGTCCCACTCTCACTTTCTCACCTTTGCAGCGCTCTAGACCACACTGACGTTTCAGCTAGCGCCAATTTCTTCAAATCTGCCCACCATACTTCTATGGGCGGCCTGTGCTAGATTTGCTTTGCAGCGCTTTGCCAGTATGCACATTAAGTGTTTCATTTTTGCTATGTGTCCTTTGTTTGCCGCCTCTTGGGAACAGGCCCAATAAATAACATTCCGGTGACCACGCGTGCATGTGGATTCCACCCTCAGCCGCTTTTGTTCTGACAGTGTCCCAAAACTCATCACCGGACAGGACCAAAACATGTGCAGAATGTCTGCTTTCTCTGCTGTGCATCGCGGGAAGCTTTGGGTTTGCTGGTTTCCCATGGTGGACATTCTCCTGGGCATGAGGTATGCTCTGTGCGTGAAGTAGAGCTGTGCTTGTCTAAATCTCACGTTTCTGGGGACTTTCTTCGTGTAGCAGAGGGCCCTGGACCATTCCTCGTCAGTGAGGGTTTTCTGGAGTTCTTCTTCGCATCTTGCCCTTGCTTGCAGCTCTCTTGCCTTCCCAATGTGTGCGATATGTCGCCAGGGTCTCTGCGTGGAGCAGGGGTCTTGTATCCCTCAGGTTTTCCATAACCTCTTCCAAAGAGTTAGGCCAAGTTTAACCATGTAAGGGGTTTAATCAGGGATTTTTTTATCTGTAACAGCTCTTAGATAGTATTGTCGTAGAGCAGGCTGAAAAAGCAGTGAGTCTATGGATGCGTTGTCTCCTTACCACAAATTGCAGTTGTTCCGCCAGGTAGTACCGTTCAAAGTCCAGCAACCTGATCCCACCCGATTCTTATTCCTTTGTAAAGTGTTCCGGACTATTCTTTTACTCCCCTCTCTCCACAGGAATTCCTGTGCCCTTGTGTTTAGCTGTTTGAAAAATGTCCCGGGTATGTTAAGAGGTATGTTTGTAAACTACTATAACAGGCGGGGCAGCACCGTCCATTTCATCCCTAGTGAGCGTCTTCCAGAACTTCATAGTGTTCTCAATTTTATCTAGGGCTACCTGCTTTTTGGCTTGATGTGTGTCCGTAGTATCGTAGTGGATGTCTACTTCCAAGTACCGGAAGTTGTGTGGTGTCCATGTGCGGCCCAGGTCTGGCAGCGTCCGGGCGACCCGTCTTAGGTCTGCTAGAGGGAACAGCAAGGACTTCCCTTTGTTAATGGCGATTCCCGACAGTCTAGCAAATGCACCCATGGCTTCTAACAGATCCGGTAATTGTACCCGTGGGTTCTTGACATAGAGGAGCATGTCGACAGCGTATATCGAGATTTGGTGTACGACCCCGTCTATTTCTATCCTAGATTCCTTATGCTCCGCCCCGAGAGAGGCTGCAAATGGTTCTAAAGCCAATATATATATAACATTGGGGATAGTGGACATCCCTGTTTCGTGCCCTTGGAAATTCTCCAAACCTCCTATCTGTCAGCCTGTCTTCGCTCTCGTCTTGGGATCCCTGTATAGGAGCTTTATCCCACGGAGAAATACCTACCCTATCCCAAAGAGGGCGAGTGCACTCAGCAGCCAGTTCTAATGTACAGAATCAAAGACATTGACAGCATCCAATGACACTACGGTGCACTCGCCCTGTCCCTGGTTTGTTTGATCCACTACGTGGTGAGTCTACGCAGGTTCCACGTAGTGTTTAGAGGGGATTGGGTCCTCCGACGTATTCCATATCTGACAGTAATCACCACAGCTGTGCTGCTTCGGAAAATCTTTTGGCGTCTGCGTCGATATGCTGTCCTCGAGGGCCTCTTCGAGCCGACGTCACTGGATGTTATAAGTAGGACGTACGACGCCTGTAGCCTCAGTTCCGTTTTTTCCGCGAACGTGTTCACTTCGGATATCTCAGCACGCCTCGGTTCTACTGAATCCTGTTCTTTCGGTTCTTTGAACCTGTTTCTTCCTTGCAATATTGTATGTCTCAGGCTTCTTCCACCCCGCGGTCCGGTTTTAAGAAGTGTTGGGTGTGCAGTTCAAAGATGTCGCTGACGGACATGCACGACGCTTGCCTTTGGTGCCTCGGAGAAGACCATGATACAGATGACTGTCGACTGCCAATCGCTCACATCGAAGGCCTTGCGGGAGCGTAAGAAGAAGCGGTCGGTAAGGTGGCCAAGCCCCGGAAGTCGCGTTCCACTGGTCTTTCGACGGATGATTCGAGGGGCGACTCTCTGCATCGTCATCGTGAGTCCAGAGGTTCTCGGTCTGGGAGTCGGTCCTGCCATTCCCCTGCCTCTTCGAGGCACTCCAGGAAGCGCTGTCACGGGTCGCCTTCCCCGTCCTGTCCGAGGACTCTGCCCGTCGGCGGGTTGCTTGTCCCAACACGCATTCCACTCCTGAGGAATGGGATTCCTTACGAAAGGAGATGTTGGCGATTTTCCAATCTCAGGGCTCTGGTCCGTCCACGCTGTCGAAATATGCCGGCCGTGACCGTTCTAGAGATGCTGCTCGTACGCCTTCGGGCTACAGCGGCTGTCGCGACCACCGGGCGCTTTCGAGATCCTGGTCGGACAAGGATGGTCGCTCTAGACATGCCCGTTCCAGGTCCCGGTCCTCGACGCCCTCGAGACCGCGAGAACCTGTGAAGTCTTCGAGGAAGACATCGACACCTTCGGCGTCGAGATCGTCGACGGACTCTCTCGAGGCTCCGCCTCCAAGGAAGTCGTCGACGCCATCGGCGCCCAGGCTGTCGAGGGACAAGCTCAGGGCTCCGCCCTCGAGGCCTGTGTCGAAGCTGTCGGCGCCGCACTCGAAGCCGATTCCGTCGACGCCTTTCGAGGCGCATTTGTCGGAGGTAACCCGTGGCACGGTGGCACCCCCAGAAAGGCTCTGGCCAAGGCTAAACATGTCTTTGTTCCTTTTTCTGTACCCTCCTTCCAGCCTCTGGATTGTATTTCTGAGGTGGATGAGGGGTCTGAGGAAGGTGTGGTTCCTGAAGAGGTTCCTGATGACCTCCTTTCTGGTCATAGCCAACTTGAGGACCTGCGTCAGTCGTGGCACAACGCCAGTGGTCTAGACACCTCTCTTGAGGTGGAATTTGGTAGGCCTGAGCCTGGCACGCATGCCGAGTCCTCATACCGGCGCCTGATGTCGAGGGTCACGGATTACCTGGGGTGGTCTGCCCCCCCTGGGGATTTTCAGCAGGATGACCTGACTGATATCCTCGACCAAGGTCCACCAACTGACCTGGTGCTGCCATTCCATATGGCCTTGCAGAGAAGGGTGGCTGCAGCTTGGACTTCTCCGGAGAGTCTCCCGGCAGTGAGCAAGTCCTTGCCGAAGAAATATTGCCCAGTGAGTGGCGACCCCTGCTACTTGACCACGCACCCCACTCCGGAGAGTGTGGTGGTGCAGGAGCCTACGGCCCCCGCAAAGCAGGCGTCGTACCCTACCAACCCTCCTGATACGGACGACACACGTTTTGACGGCTGCCAACTTCATTTGTGCCTTGTCTCGTTTCACGCACACTCTGTGGAATTGTATTTCCTTAGCAGCTGATCATATTCCTGAAGGGGAGGAACGGGATGGTTTTCCTGCTATCGTGCAGGATGGCAAGGATGCCATGTGTGAATCCGTTCAGTCGGGTCTGGACATGGTTGATTGCGTCAGCCGGTCCATGGCGGCGAGCACCGTAATATGCAGGTTTGCGTGGTTGCGGAAGTCCGGGTTTGCTCCTGATGTGCAAGGCCTGCTCCTCAGCATGCCCTTTGATGGTGAACATCTTTTTGGCAGCAAGGCTGACGAGAGCCTTGAGAGGTTGCAGACCTCCAAAGCTGCAACAAAGTCGTTGGGCGCTGCAGTTTGCCAACCTCCGCCTTTTCGTCCTAGGGGAGAGCAATGGAGGGGAGGTTCCTTTCATTATTACTCATCCTTTAGTAAATTGAGAGGAGCTGCAAGTCAAAGGGGCCCCCGTAGGGGTGCCAGAGGTGGAAAACCGGGTACTCGAGGTGCCAAGGCCGCTCAGGCAGTTGCCTCTTTGCCCTCAGGCACTGCCACAGCTGCCTCAGCTCAGTCATGAGGCCATGTCCCATGGTTCGCCGGTTTGCGGAAGGCTGGCGCAGCATCTTGTAGAGTTGCGTGCCATTACTTCAGATGTGTGGATTCTGGAGATCATAGCCCGCGGCTACGGTCTTCCTTTCCGGCAGAGGCCTCACAACAATCCACCAGGGAATCTCTCTTGGAAGAGTTCGGATCCGCTCCTTGCGCAGGAAATACAATCCCTGCTGGAGAAAGGCGCCATAGAACTGGTGCCTGTAGCGGAGAGGAACAAGGGATGGTATTCCCCTTATTTTTTCATTTTGAAGAAAGACGGGGGATTGAGACCCATCATGTACTTGCGCGGTTTGAACAAGCTCCTCAGGAAGGACAAGTTCATGATGGTTACTCTTTCTCAAGTCCTCCAGGCCCTTCAACTTCAGGACTGGTTGGTGTCTCTAGACCTCAAGGATGCTTATTTTCATGTGCCGATCCATCCCAAGCACAAGAAGTACCTGAGGTTTGCGGTTGGTGACTCGCACTTTCAGTTTCGGGTCCTGCCGTTCGGATTGACCTCCGCCCCGAGGGTCTTCACCAAGCTCATGGTGGTGGTGGCAGCGTATCTCAGGAAAGGGGGGATTCACGTCTACCACTACCTGGACGATTAGTTGATCAGGGCGCGCTCTCCCGAGCAAGTCCTGGATCATCTGTCCGTCACCTGCCACTCCCTTCACAAGCTGGTCTTCCCCCTCAACTTAAAGAAGTCCCACTTGACGCCAACTCAGCGGCTCCAGAACATCGGAGCAGTGCTCGACACGTCCCTGGGGCAGTGTTTTCCTCCCCAGGTGAGTGCATCACATTCAACAGATGGTGCACAAGTTTCAACATGCCCAGAGTCTCCCAGCGTTGGAGTTCTTGAGGTTGCTCGGCCTCATGGCATCCTGCATTCTTCTGGTGCCAGAGGCCAGGTTGCGGATGAGATCTCTGCAATGGGCTCTCAAGATGCATTGGTCACAGTCCTCCGGCAGGATGTCGGACCCCGTTCAGGTGCCGCCCTCGGTCGCCCAGGACCTTCTGTGGTGGGCCTTCGAAGGCAATCTGATGATGGGGGCTCAGTTTTGGCTACTTTGGCCGGAGGTGACAATCGTGACGGACGCATCCCTCATGGAATGCTCATGCCAACGAGTTGAAAGTCAGCGGTCGTTGGTCTCCGTCAGAGTCCAGACTCCATATCAATCTGTTGGAGCTGAGGACTGTCCGGCTTGCCCCGAAGGCTTTTCTGCCGACTGTGCGAGCAAAGAATGTCCTGATTCTGACGGACAACACAAGGGCCATGCACTACCTCAACAAAAAGGGGGGATGGGGGCAGCTTCAGTTTCTCTGTGCAGGGAGGCGATGCAGCTCTGGTCCTGGCCATCCAGCATGAAATTTCGATCTTGGCAGTTCATCTGGCCGGAGACGAAAACGAGACGGCGGACGCTCTGAGCAGGCAGAGCGCAATCTCTCATGAGTGGGAGTTGGCTCAGGAGATTCTCCTGGAGATCTTCACCCTTTGGGCGACCCCTCAAGTGGATCTTTTTGTCGCCAGTGTCAACCGGAAGTGCGAAAGGTTCTGCTTGCGGGAATTTCCTCCAATAGGAGCCGTAGGAGACGCGTTCGTGGTGGAGTGGTCCTTCCCACTGCTGTACGCGTTTCCTCCAGTCCCTGTAATCCCGCAAGTGCTGCGGAGGTTACGGAGGTTCGGTTCCCGGATGATCCTCATGGCCCAGAGGAGGTGGTACCCAGACCTTCTCGACTTGTCCATCTGCCCTCCACGTCGTCTTCCCCACCAAGACGATCTGCTCTCATGGGAGGGGGGTCAGGTTCTCCATCCAGAGGTCAGATCCCTCAACCTTCACGCTTGGCTTCTGAAAGGTTGAGGTATAAGGATTGGGACCTCCCTGAAGACGTGATGGAGGTTTTGCTTTCGGCCAGAAGGCCGGCAACAAAGTCCCTGTACTGTTGCTGTTGGAGAAAGTTCTGCGACTGGTGCAGGGTTAAGAATGTGGATCCTTTTTCATGTGACATTCCTGTGGTTCTGTCTTTTTTGCTTTCTTTAGCCCACAAGTGCCTGCAAGTGGGTACCATTAAAGGTCACCTGGCGGCGCTGTCCATATTTAAGCGCTCGTCTGAGGAGTGTTCTGATTTTAAAATTCCTTTAATTTCTCAGTTTCTGAAAGGGCTCACTAATGTGTTCCCTCTGTCACCTTTCCAGGTGCACGGTTGGGATTTGAACCTTGTTCTCAAGTTTCTAATGGGTGCTCCGTTTGAGCCTTTATTTTTTTGTCCTTTGAGACTGTTAACCCCTTAAAACTGTATTTTTAGTTGCTGTCACTTCCGCTCGCAGAGTGAGTGAGTTACAGGCACTGTCAGTTAAGCCACCCTTCACTGTGTTTCATAAGGACAGGGTTGTCCTTAGAGTTCGTCCTTCCTTTCTTCCAAAGTTGTGTCGGAATTTCATTTAAGCCAGAAGGTCATTCTTCTGGCATTTTATCCTCCTCCGCATCCTGGTAAGGACGAGGAGAGGCTCCATAGGTTAGATCCTAGGAGAGCTTTAAGTTTCTACATTTCACGCATGTCCCGGGTCAGAGTCGATGATCAGCTCTTTATAGGTTACGCTGGAAGGCGTTTGGGACAAGCTGTTACTAAGCAGACTTTGTCTCAATGGATTATCTTGCCAATTTCTGAATGTTACCGCTTGGCGGGTAAGGACCTTCCGGTAGGCTTACAGGCCCATTCTACTAGGGGTATGGCTGCCTCTACTGCCCTGCAGAGGGGTGTTCCTATTCGTAACATCTGTGAAGCAGCCACTTGGGCTTCGGTCCAAACCTTTGTACGACACTACTTCCTAGATTCTATCCATGGGCAGGATCTGGCCTTTGGCAAGGCGATCCTTTACTCTGCAATTTGATTGGGCATTCCAAATTTCTATATTCTAAATTCTTTTTCCCCTCCTCCATACGTTGATACTGCTTTGGGAGTCTGTCATAGATATGGAATACGTCGGAGGACCCAATCCCCTCGAAGAACAAGTTACTCTCTTACCTGGTAATGTTCTTTCGATGGGATGGTCAGACGACGTATTCCATATCGCTCCCTCCCTACCTGCCTCGCTACAGAATTTCTTATGCGATTGCAGCTTACGTTTCTGCAAGGCTTTCTGTGGTCATACTGGCAGAAGATTGGTGCCACACGTTCTGGGGAAAAAACTACAACTGAAGCTACGGGCGTTGTGCATCCTACTTATAACATCCAGTGACGTCGGCTCGACGGAGGCCCTCGAGGACAGCGTATTGACGTCATCGACGCAGGACACAGATGCCAAAAGATTTTCCGAAGCAGCACAGCTGTGGTGATTACTGTCATAGATATGGAATACGTCGTCGGACCATCCCATGGAAAGAATGTTACCAGGTAAGAGAGTAACTTGTTCTTCTCTCTGGTACGTAGCCCGTTTGGTCTGGGTGCACTAACGTGGGTATGACTCGTTTAAATCGGCTGGCCAGAGTTGTTGTTAGAGTTTTAGAATCCTAGTTTATCAAGGAGATTGGCCTGTAGGAGCTACAGTCGAGAGGCGATTTCCCCGGTTTTAGTATAGGTTTTATTACTGATTCTGACATGCTGTTCGGGAGCTGTCCTCTCTCATATGCTTCTTCGTACATCTCTGGGTAACCCATCCGGTCCCGGGGACTTGCCGGTTGGGAGACTGGTTATTACGGCTGCCAATTACTCTACTGAGGTGGGGCTTCCAAAATCTGTACTTGCTCATCCGTTAATTTGAGAAGGTTAATCTCTTCCAGGGCATCGGCTATGTCCTCAGGGCCTTGAATATCGCCAGTATTTCCAGCAGATGTATGTGGTTCTGCGCCGTGGCATGAGTCCACACACCTTGTGCTGTGTGATGAGCCCTCCACCCAGCGAGTGAAACGTCTGGCGTAACGATCGCTTGCACTTCTGAATCGTGGAAGGGTTTCCCCTTCAACAGATTTTGCCTTGTCCACCAGCAAAAGTTTTGTACCAGTGTTGGTGAAACTCCCCAAAAGCACTATATAAATAACATATCCATATTTCTGATGTTTGTTAATCTGCTTAGAATCACATGCTGTGCATAGGTCCGACATCCAGTGGTCACTGCGGAGTATTGCATTTTGTTTTTCGTAGTCTAAAAGGGGACGTCGACAAGGCGTGTCTGTAACACTATCCCTATAGTGACGTGCGTTGTACCCACAATCCCTCACGCGTCGAGGTCCCTCAGATTGTTTTTTTCCGCCTAGCTACTGGTCGCCTTTATGCGGAGCTCCTCGAGAGACATTGCCAAATAGTTTCTTCGACCTTTGGTAGTTTGTTATTAATATCAATAACGTAGATCCCTCCCTCGATGCAGAGCCGTTTCTCCGCCGAGCAAGATCTTCGGCGGAAGGACGAGCGGAGGAGATGCTTCGGCGCTGCCGAACACGTGGCCTGGCCTCGCCGGCCGTACACAGTAGGGAGAGTGGGGTTTTGTGGTCTTTCTTTTCTTTAAGAATGCCTTCTCTTTCCCCTCCCTCTCTTTCGAGGTCGTAGTCGCACTTATTACCCTCAGCTATGGAGAGGACGCCATTTAGGTTTTGCCCGCTTTGCAAGGGTAAATATACCTGGGAGGATAAGCACAAACGGTGCAACCGTTGCTTACCCCTCGATCACCAGGAGGACGGCTGTGCGGCCTGTAAATTACTAAAGCCCAAAACTCTAAGACCGCAGGGTCAAAAGGTGGGCGGCCTACGCCATGTCTAGGCCTGACTCCTCGCCCGCTGCCGCCGAGTGTGACGAGGACAGTGACTACACGGCCCCCGTAACGGAGGCTGTAGACCTCTCAAAGGAGCGTTCACGCTCGTCGTCGTCGTCCGTCCCCGGCCCCGACAAGCCCGGCTCACGCCCAGCTTATGGGGATGAACACCCCGGCGACAAGGACGCACACAAAAAAACACCAAAGCACATACCCCCAGGCACACATTCGTCAAAGACGAAGGCAGCTATAGCGTCAACGGGGACACCGGGCCCACCGACGTCTTCCGCCGACCGTAAGGGTCGTCAGCCCTCCCCCGACAGGCGACTGGGGACTCTAAAAATAAGGGCGCTAACACCAAAATTTACGGCGACGCGCATCGCAAGAGCGCTCACGTTGCCAACAAGGACTCGACCGGCAAGGACTCGACGAGCAAGGACTCGACGAGCAAAGGCTCGACGTTTCATAGCGCGACGGTGACCGATCCCTCGGAAGAGAGTATGATCGCCGAAAGCCTCGCGCGCATAGCATCTAAGGACGGCCAAAGACGTACGGTGAGTGCAACGCCGAAAACCGCGCACAAGGCCAAAGATACGCCGAAGGCGCCGGAAAACAGATCAGGCCTGTTCCCGACGCCGACAGAAGGCCCTAGCCAGCAAGAAGGATACTCAGAAGGCGAAGGCTCTTTCTTAGACGTTATGGGACAGAACCAGACTATTACAGGAGGAAGAAACCCCCTTTTCTTTCCCAGACCGTCCTGGCCGACCGCAGTGGACCTTTGAAAGGTTCCAGACTTGTATGGACAAACTAGATAGGTTCATGTCCATCCCAGAAGACAGGGCACCCAAGAGACCAAGGGAGGCACCCCTGGAGAGTCCAAGGGCTAAATACCAGAAGTTTTATAACCCCATACAGGAGGACATAGACTCTTACAATCCCACTGAGGAAGACACCTTCTTCCAAGAGGAAGATGAGTTCACCTATGTTGAGGACCAACAAGAAGAGGAAGGTTTTCACAAGGAAACTAACCTATGTGAGGAAGGATTCCAGGAAGACACAGGCGAGGGCGACCCAAATCCCTGGCAGTCACCGGCTAGGTCGACTGACACAGGCAGTAGCAGTATAGTCATCAGGTCTACTGAAACTACACCAGTCAGGAACCCGTCGCCTGTCGATGATCAACCCACCTTCAATGCACTGCTGAAGAAGGCAGCAGCCCATTTCGAGATCGAAACTGGGGAGGTCACCCCAGACACCGATTTTGTGGAGAGGATTATCAAAGAAAAAACCCCCACTAGCCAGGTTATACCCATCCTTGCCTCAGTTTAGAGAGTATTACACCTTCTCTTTCCACTCCGGCATTGGTGAGAGGGGTCAATCCAAGGATTGAGAAACTGTTCTCTCCCTCTCAATCAGACCCATTATATATTAAGGGTCACTCAATCCCGGACTCCCTGGTTGTGACCAACACCAGGAAAAGGGCAGGAGTCCCACTATCTACTAGCGAGGCACCCCCAGACAAAGAGGGGAAGAAGCTGTATGCCCTAGCCAAGAGAATCACCACCTCTGCAGCATTCTCTACCAGAATCGCCAATAATAACACCCTATTGGCAAGTTATGCCGATGCTCAATGGGCTAAGCTCAGACAGGACATCGAAGAAGCTCCCGAACCCTTAAGGACTCGTTTACTGACTACAGTTAACGAGGGCTCTCTGGTCAATCAAAGCATCGTCAAGAATACCCTCGATACAGCAGAGACGGCTGGCTGCACTTTGGTACAAGGAATTTTACTGAAGCGTCACGTCTGGCTTCGCAATTCCGGATTTAAGGCAGAAACACAAGTGTCCCTTATTAATAAACCCATAGAGGAGTCCAACCTCTTTGGGAGAGCAGTGGTTGACGCACTGGAGAAGGCGAAGAAAGAATTTGATACAATAAAGACCTTAGACCAAATTTCAAAACCCCCTAACAGGCGGGGATTTGGTAATAAGCGCTTTTTTCGTGGACAACGCCAGCAACAAAACCAACGACAACAGTACTCTGCCAGCAACTACCAAAGTAATAGCGGCCAGTACAATCGGAGGGGTCAACGTCGTGGCAAGGGAAGAGGCCGGGGTTCCACTCCCAGAGGCTCCCAAGCCAACAACACCACCAAGTGACATGAAGATTTGCGTCCCCTCCCATGCAACGCCGGTCGGGGGCCGGTTAACATCCTTTCTTCCAGCATGGGAGGGAACAACATCGGACCGCTGGGTACTTTCCACCGTAGCCCGCGGCTACTGTATAAAGTTCAACAGTTCCCCAACATACAGACCCCCGAGGGGACGCCGCATGACACCAGAACACCTCGCCATCCTTCTCCAAGACGTGGACCAACTACTGGAAAAAGGAGCCATAGAGGTCGTGCCTCTATCTCAGGTAATGGAAGGTATTTATTCAGTGTACTTCCTTGTACCCAAAAAGGATCTAACCATGCGCCCTGTATTAGATCTGCGCCCAGCGAACAAGTTTGTCAAACCCCAAAGGTTTCGTATGGTGACCTTACAGGAAGTGATCCCACTGCTATCACAGGGAGATTACATGACAACACTGGACATGAAAGATGCATACTTTCATATTTTAATGTTGCCAGCGCACAGAAAATACCTCAGGTTCATGATAGAGGGCAAACACTACCAGTTCAGAGTACTTACCCTTCGGCATAGCATCTGCACCAAGGGTATTCACGAAAGTACTGGCAGCGGCCCACCTGCGCAGGTTATCCATCCCAGTATACCCTTACCTCGACGACTGGCTCATAACAGGGGATTCTTACGAGATATGCTTCTCAAACACCCAAAAGACTGTAGACCTTTTGTTCCAACTGGGCTTCTCCATCAACGAGAAGAAGTCCAGCTTAGACCCCAGCCAAGTCAAACAATTCCTAGGGGCTCTAATTCGAACAAAGGACGGCCTCGTCTTCCCCTCCAACGAGAGGGTCCAAAACATGCTGTTTCAGATTCCCCAATATGTGGCAGGTCGAGAGGTGATGGTGCGCAAAGCGATGCGATTGCTAGGAATGATGGCGTTGTGTATTTATTTGGTACCTCACGCGCGCCTGCGCATGCGCCCAATGCAAGAGTGGCTCAACAGCCAGTGGTGTCAGGCCAGCGGACAATGGGACGATCTAGTGGTGGTCTCGCAAGCCTTGGTTCTCTCGCTATAGTGGTGGACAAAGGAAAACCTGATAATAGGGAAACCCTTTGCCACACCCGCGGTGGAGGCCACTCTAACCACGGACGCATCCCTCACAGGATGGGGGGGCTCACCTATCCCATCAGACTGCTCACGGAGTGTGGACTCCGAACGTAGCATCCAAGCACATAAACCTACTGGAGCTACTGGCGGTGTTCAAAGCACTAAAAGCCTTCCAGGAACACCTACAAGGGAAGACAGTGATGGTCCTTACAGACAGCACCACAGCCATGTACTACATCAACAAGCAGGGGGGCACCCACTCTCCAGGACTGTCCAAGCTGTCCCAGAATATATGGAAGTGGGCTCTCAAACACATGTTCCTACTGTCACAACACGTACCAGGGGAACTCAATCTGCTAGCAGACGAACACAGCAGAGACTTCCCCCTGCCCGAAGAGTACGAATGGCAATTGCACGAAGACATCGTCTTAGACGTCTTCACGCAATGGGGATTCCCGGAAATAGACCTGTTCGCAACTCTGGAGAACTCACAATGCCAAAGTTACGCCTCCAGGTACCCCTAGAACCAGTCCAAGGGGAACGGTCTGTCGATTCAATGGTCAGGGAAATTTCTTTACGCCTTTCCCCCGACTCCCCTTCTCAACAAAGTGGTGCACAAGATGCACCAGGAGCAGGTTACCATGATACTAGTGGCCCCAATGTGGGCCCGGCAGCCATGGTTCGCTCACTTGATGGAGATGTCCCTATCTCCCCCAGTGAAACTTCCCTGCCCGTACAACATGCTGTCACAGGACAAGGGCAGGACACTGCATCCATGCCCTCAGACCATGAACTTAGCAGCCTGGCTCCTGAGATCATAGAATTTGGACATCTACAACTCCCGCAGAGATGTATGGACATCCTCCGGGAAGCCAGAAAACCTAATACTCGCCACTGCTATTCTAGCAAGTGGAAAAGATTTGTCATCTGGTGTAGAGGTAAGAGCATCAACCCGGTTGACTGCTCTCCCACTAACATTGTTCTGTACTTGACCCATTTACTGGATTCAGGTCTAGTGTTCAATTCCATTAAAGTCCACCTAGCGGCACTTTCTGCGTACACCACTTCCCAACTTAAAGTGTTGTGGTGGAAGATACCAGTTATCAAGGCCTTCATGGAGGGGGTAAAGAGAATACACCCTCCGATAGCTAACCCAGCTCCCGGATGGGACTTAAATGTGGTACTTTCTAGACTCATGGGCCCTCCTTTTGAACCCATGCACAAGGCAACTCTTAAAGACCTCACTCTTAAGACTTCTTTCCTAATAGCTATCACCTCCATTAGGAGAGTAAGTGAACTACAGGCTCTTTCTGTTCTAGACCCCTTCGTAACAGTTCACAAGGATAAGGTGGTTCTACGCACACACCCAAGGTTTGCACCAAAATTCATCTCGAAATTCCATGTAAACCAGTCAATAGAACTACCAACTTTCTTTCAAAACCCTTCCAGCTTGGGAGAAAAAAGTCTGCATACACTAGATGTACGCAGAGCTGTCATGTTCTACATGGAAAGAACCAGACCACTGAGAAAGACTAATCAGTTCTTTGTCTCGGTGGCAGCAGGAAGAGAAGGAGATGCAGTTTCAAAGTCCACTATATCTAGATGGATTGTTCAATGCATCACTCTCTGTTACACTCTTGCTAAGAGAGAACTACCCTTCAAGCCAAGAGCACATTCCACTCGAGGCACTGGGGCTTCCATAGCGTTCATTGCAAATGTTCCCCTTGAGTCCATCTGCAAAGCGGCTACCTGGAGTTCTGTGCACACCTTTACAAAACACTACTGTCTAGATGCACACTCTAGATCTGACTCCCAGGTGGGACAGGCAGTATTAAGACATCTTTTCTCTACTGTTCCTTCTCATAACCCACCGCCAACTCATGGGTACTGCTCGCTAGTCTATGCACAGCATGTGATTCTAAGCAGATTAACAAACATCAGAAGACAATGCATTACTTACTGTAAAAGCATTTCTGATGGTTGTATCTGCTTAGATTCACATGCGCCCACCCTTCCGCCCCGCTTGGATGGAAGGAACATAGACACCTTTCTACATCTCTCTCTCTCTTTTCTGTACTCACTCACGTATAGAAGGCTCCCTCAGGGCAGAAAAAATACAAACAGAGGGACCTCGACGCGTGAGGGATTGTGGGTACAACGCACGTCACTATAGGGATAGTGTTACAGACACGCCTTGTCGACGTCCCCTTTTCGACTACGGAAAACAAAATGCAATACTCCTCAGTGACCACTGGATGTCGGACCTATGCACAGCATGTGAATCTAAGCAGATACAACCATCAGAAATGCTTTTACGGTAAGTAATGCATTGTCATATCTCGGAGGATAGCTCAGCGGCAACGTGCTCGCCTTGGAAGCAAGACAACACGAGCAACACAGGTTCGATCCCTGGGTCCGTGCTTAGAAACTTCTCGGTATTAAGCCTGTTATAAATGACCCATCATATCATTATCTGCCGTAACAAGTTTGAAGAAAGGAAAGCTTCTTGGACGTAAGGGAATGATAACATTACCAAGGGTACAAATTGGGGTTTGCAAGCTTCTAGCCAGCCATAAAGCCAGTAGCCACCTCAAAAGTACAGTTACACACAGCACACCATTTTTTGGATTTTGTTTGAGTAATTTCTCACTAGCTAATGGTGAGTGCAAATCTTGACCCCTAGCATTGCTTTCATGGTGATTCTGGTACTTTCAGCCAATTCCTATACCCCTTTATAGCTTTCACCCAGCCATCCCTTCATGCTTTGTGGGGATTGGGTCCTCACGACGTATTCCATATCTATGACATGTAATCACCACAGCTGTGCTGCTTACATGTCATAGATATGGAATACGTCGTCAGACCATCCCATCGAAAGAACGTTACCAGGTAAGAAAGTAACTTGCTCTTCTCAGTGTTCTTGATACTTGTGATGATATGGGTTGGTGTAGTGCTAGTTAGCTTGGAGTTTTGCCTTGCAGGAATTCTGGATTCCTAATTCTGTAGCTGCAATGTGCAGTTTTCATTGGAGCAGTTGATTCGGCCTGTGCTGCTGAAGGAGCAGGTTGTCAAGGGGCGAGAGCTACTAAGATGATTTGACTTACCATGAAGGTAATGGTTAATGTATTTCTGGGCCTGCTGGTCTGCTGCTTACAGAAAAGCGTTTGAAAACTGGGTGGTGAAGGAGAAACCTGGAAAGTAAAATGTTAAGATTAGCTGGCTGTGCAAACAGTCTTGGTGATAACCTTGCATGAAAATATTGGGTTAAAGTTTTGAAAATCACATTATTGGAAATGCTAACTGCAATGCACGCACATAGGCTGTACAAGAAATGTTAATTTCCCTACTCTTGTTTTACAGCTTAAAAAACCACTTGACGCAATTGAGGACTGTACCAATGCCATAAAACTGGATGACACTTACCTGAAGCCATACTTAAGAAGGGCACAAAGGTGAGGAGCTTGCCTCATTTCTATTGGAAAGCGAAAACTTGGTGATCATTGGGAATGTATCTGTAAGCGCAAGATTGCAGTAGCAGAAACCCACATGGGGTGTGCAATCTCACTCCTATGCCCGCATTGTGGCCATTCAAACAGCAGATGGAAGTACTTTTCAAATATTACCAAACTCAGTCTAGTTTGCATTCTTAAAAGTGCCTTGAAGATTATGGTCAATTTTGTTTGTGCCATTTTCAATTATGCTTGTTCTTTTTAGTGTGGTAGGGACCTGAACACTCTTAGTTTTGAATCCGAAACAAACATTGCCCCCACACCCTGTTAGGGGAGTTTTCCTAATGTCCTACTGGTAGTAAGACTTTAGTAAGCTATCCCAGTGGTTTGTAGATCTCCAACTCCAACAGAGGCGGCTCCAGGAAGTGTCACAAGGTGTCCGCAGGGGAAGCCAAGGAAGCCACCTGACACCGACAAAACCGTAAGTGTTGGCCTGGGTGGGGGGTAGAGCAATAACTCTACTCCAAAAGCTCCTGCCACTCTAACCTACATTTCAATGGCCCACAGTATAACGTCAACTAATGATTGCTAGCACACGCCACACTTAGATGGAATCTCTAATAACCTCTCTATGAAAATTGAATCTAGAACTGTTCCCATTCGCATTTAGAAGTACGCCTTATAGCCTCTCTGAGAAAGTTGAATTAGAATTGTTCCCACTCACATTCTGAAGCACCCCCAATAGCCTCCCTGAGAAAGTTGAATTTAGAATTGTCCCCACCTGCATTAGAATTGTTCCCACCTGCATTTTGAAGTGTACCCAATTGCATTTAGAAGCTGCACCCAAAAGCCTCTGTGAAAGCTGAATTTAGAACTGTTCCCACTTGCATTTAGAAATGTACCCAGTTGCCCCTGAAAGTTGCGCCGGATAGCCTCTCTGAGAAAGTTGAATTAGAATTGTTCCCACAAACATTCTGAAGCATTCCCAATAGCCTCCCTGAGAAAGTTGAATTTAGAATTGTCCCCACCTGCTTTAGAATCGTACCCAATTGCATTTAGAAGCTGCGC
The DNA here is from genome assembly GCF_040938575.1 of Ambystoma mexicanum. Classification (NCBI taxonomy): domain Eukaryota; kingdom Metazoa; phylum Chordata; class Amphibia; order Caudata; family Ambystomatidae; genus Ambystoma; species Ambystoma mexicanum. Next base: position 614,633,314 of record NC_090938.1, read on the forward strand.
CCAATAGCCTCTCGGCGAAAGTTGAATTTAGATATGTTCCCACCTGCATTAGAAATGTTCCCACCTGCATTAGAAATGTTCCCACCTGCATTAGAAATGTTCCCACCTGCATTAGAAATGTTCCCACCTGCATTTAGAAGTGTACCCAATTGCATTTAGAAGTTGCGCCGGATAGCCTCTCTGTGAAAGTTGAATTTAGAACTGTTCCCTCTTGCATTTAGAAGTGTACCCAGTTGCACCTGAATGTTGCACCCAATAGCCTCTCTGTGAAAGTTGATTTTAGAAATGTTCCCACCTGCATTAGAAGTATACCCAATTGCATTTAGAAGTTGCGCCGGATAGCCTCTGAGAAAGTTGAATTAGAATTGTTCCCACTCACATTCTGAAGCATCCCCAATAGCCTCCCTGAGAAAGTTGAATTTAGAATTGTTCCCACCTGCATTCTAGAACTGTACCCTGCACCCTCTCTGAGAAAGTTGAATTTAGAATTGTTCCCACCAACATTTAGAAGAGTACCCAATTGCATTTAAAAATTGCACCCAATAGCCTCTCTGAGAAAGTTGAATTTAGGACTGTTCCCACCTGCATTTAGAAGTATACCCAACTACATTTGAAGTTGTGCCCATTAGCCTCTCTGAAAAGTTGCTCAACTCAGTAGTATACCCAACTGCATTTAGAAAGTGTACCCAATTGCATTTAGAACCGTACCAAGTTGTACTTAGAAGTATACCCAATTGCTTAGAAGCACCAATTAGTCCTTGACTAGTTGACCCCAGAAGTGTACCTATAAGTGTGAGTCACCGACCCTAGAACCACAATCAGAAATCCCTCCTAAATCAACCCAAAGCTCACACCAATCATGAGCGCACCAACTCCACCAGTGCCCGTCAAACGACTCCCATGGACCCCCTCCACTCTCCGATCTGCCCTCCTTCCCCCCCACCCCTCCCAAGAAAACCCACCATCCTCCACAATCCCTGCCAGCACCCTCACCAAACACCAAGCCAGGGGGGCACGATGGCGTGCCACCCACCCCAAGACCACTCATCTCCTGAACCCCACTGCCGACCCGTTAGCACTGCCCATGCCCGCTCCCCCCACTACCACACACCACCCTGCAGTCACCCACCCCCCGCCTTGCCATCATACCCCTGCCACCTTCCCCCCCCGACTGCACCCTTTCCCCTCCCTAAAAACTGTGCGCCTAGCCCTAGCGAGAACCGAAGCTGCCTCAGTCTCCCCCTCTGACCCCCCTACCCTCTCTCTCACACCAATCGCAGCAAAGAAACTAAAGAGGAAGCGTTCCTGGTCCCCCTCAACCTCTCTGCTCTCCTCGCCTCCCTTGTCTCGACCCACCACCTCTCTCCCCAATCTCCCCCCTCCCCGTGGCCTCTCCCTTCCTGAAACCCCTCTCCCTCGATTTCTCCGCAACCGAAACTCCCAACCGCCCTCCCCCGTCCTCAAATCCCCCTCCCCAAACCCGATCATCCCACAACACACATCCACCCAACCCCGCCATAAACCAGCAAAACTCCCGGCCCGCCCTCTTTTCCCTAGCATCACCAACCCTACCCCTCTCCCTCCACTCTCTCCCCCCCTCCGCCCAATCCCGCTCCAGCACCAAAACCAACCTTCCCTGTCGATGTGAACTGTATCCTATTTAACGCCCGCTCTGTAGCAAAAAACAGACACTGCATCTTTGGCCTTCTCACCTCCGTCAAACCAGACCTAGTTTTCATCACCGAAACCTGGTTCTCTGATGACTTCAGCCCAATCTCAAATGAAGCCTTTCCGCCCAACTACTGCCTCATCCCACTGAACCGTCCGTCCAGAGGAGGGGGGGGTAGCATTTGTCTTCAAATCTCTCTTCCGCGCCTCAATCATGGACAACCAACCCTCCATTCCATCCTGCAAATCCCTCCTCGTTAAACTATCCCTCTCCCCGTCGCTCTCACACACCTTCCTAATAATCTACAGGCCCCCTGGCTACGATAGACATTTCGCAAACAACCTTTGCGACTCTATTGCCACCCTCCAAATAAACCATCCCAACCTCACCCTTCTCGGAGACTTCAACATATGGCTCGACATCCCCACCAATCCTATGACACACGCCCTAATTGACGGTCTAGATGCAATTAATCTCCAACCCCACATAAACGGACCGACTCATTTTAAAGGACACACTCTCGACGCCATCTTTAGCTCCAACAACCAGATTCGGTTAAAGCCCCCCACTCCTATCATCTGGTCCGACCACTTCATTCTCTCGTTTGCCATCCCCGCACCCGGCCGCCTACCCGTACCCGCATCTGAACCTCCTAACCTACGAAAATGCTGGAAAAAACTAATAATCACCCCGGACCTAGCCGAGGCACTCCTCCAGTCTCCTCCACCTACCTGCCACCCTAACGACCAACTAACACCTGAGGCCTTTGACTCATGGCTCAACACATCTCTGATGCGACTCACCCCTCTATGCAAACCATCAACCCGCCGTGGCCCGTTCCCCAGATGGTTCACTCCTGAGCTGAAGACCAGTAAACGACACTACAAATACCTAGAACGCAATTGGCAAAAAGAGAAAACCCTCGAGAGCAGGACCACCTTGGCCCGACACTTGTACCGTTACAAGGCTGAAATCCGGAAAGCTAAAAAAGCCCACTACAACACCCGAATCCTAAACTGCAAAAACCCAAGCAAAGAACTCCACAAAATCATCTCCGAATTCACCAACCCAACTTGTAATACAACCGTCCCGACCCCGTCACAATCGCTGTGTGACTCACTCTCCCTCCACTTTTACACCACAGCTATTGAAAGGACAAAAACTCTAAACACCAAACTGGCTCTCATACAACCATTTAACAATCCCCCTCCCATACCTGCCAGCCCGTCAAATGCAACCTCTACTCAACCAACGTTCGAATCCTTTAGTCCAATATCACCAGAACAATTTCTCAAACTTCTATCTGCCCGCAAACCATCTGGATCCCCTCTGGACCCCTATTTTTCCCGAAGCATTCAAAATGGTACATGTCAAACCTCTAATTAAAAAACCCTCGCTCGACTCTCTCGAGCCCAAAAACTACCGCCCAATCTCAAACACCAGATTCCTTGCCAAACTCATTGACCGAACCGCCTACTCCCAATTAAGCGCCTTTTATCGAAGCCAACAATCTCCTTGACCCCCGCCCAATCAGGTTTCAACTCTGCACGGAACCGAAACAACCATAACCTCGATCTGGGACGACCTTAAAATGACAGAAGACTCCGCAGGATGTGCCGCTCTAATCCTTCTCGACCTATCCGCTGCCTTTGACATGATCAATCACTCAATCCTCCTAGACCGCCTCCACTCCCTAGGAATTCGTGGAACCGCTCTTAAATGGATAGCTTCATTCCTCAAAGACAGGCACCAAATAACACTCTCCAGCTTTACCTCCCAAGCTCGACCAGTCGACACGGGAGTCCCTCAAGGAGCATGTCTATCCGCCCTCCTGTTCAACCTCTACCTGACCACCCTCCCACCAATAATTCGTTCACACAACATCCTATGTTACAGCTACGCCGACGACGCTCAACTAATTCTAAAATTCCTGAACTCGAAACCCAACTCCCGACCTGGCATCCTGCCTTGTAAACAGAGTGCTGGATGAGCCAAAGCCACCTCTTGTTAAACCCCTCCAAAACAGAAATCATGGTTTGCGGCAACTCCAACCTTCTTCCACACCCACTACCCTGGCCACCCGCCATGGGCAACTCACCTACACCCTCCAAAACAGTACAAAATCTTGGATGCACCCTAGACTCCGACCTAACACTCTCGCGCCAAGTCAACAATGTCTCAAAGTCCTGCCACTACCACCTTAAAAACCTTAGGCGCGTCTTTCCATACCTCTCATTTCCCAACAGAGTCTCCGCTGTCCAATCAATCGTTATATCCTGACTGGACTACGGAAACCCCCTATACCTCGGAATCCATGCCTACCAACTGAATAAACTCCAAAGAGCACAAAACGCGGCGGCCAAAATGCTACTTGCGCTCAATCCAAGAGACAACATATCCCCAGCCCTTAAAACACTGCACTGGCTTCCAGTAGCCCGTAGGGTAGCTTTCAAAACCGTATGCCTCTCCCATCGAGCACTGCATAAAACTGGACCGCAATATCTTCAAGACAAACTAATACCTTATCATCCCACTCGCACACTAAGATCTAGCTCAGCCGGCCTCCTAGTAATTCTCAAGACAAACTCAGTCAGGCTAGGCGGATCATCATTCTCTGCCCCCCACATCCGCCTAACTGAGGACATAACGTCCTTCCGCAAACTACTGAAAACCTGGCTTTTCCCATAAAACCAATCTAGCATCATCACAATAATACCGACCCATCAAACTACATGAAGCGAGAAATGACAGCTAAATAAACTGGAATGTAAACTAGAAACACAAAACGGGCCTAAACGAGTAAAGTAGATCAAAACAGTGAAACAGAAAATAGGAATAAATCATTGAGAAACTTGGAGATCTGAACCGATGAAAGGGACATAATGAATGAGAAGGGAATACAGTGATTGACATAAATGAAAGTTAGAATGGATGAAGCGTACAGAACAGACAAATACACTAAACGGAAACGTGCGGTTAAGACTGGAGAGCGGATGAGTTGTGGAGAGCGGATGAGTTGTGGAGAGTGGTCGAGCGTGGGGACCAGAAGAGAACTGAAGAGCGTGGAGAGCGGATGAGTTGTGGAGAGCGGTCGAGCGTGGGGACCAGAAGAGAGCTGAGGAGCGTGGAGAGCGGATGAGCGTGGGGACCAGAAGAGAGCTGAGGAGCGTGGAGAAGGGACGAGTGTGGAGAGCAGATTAGTGCAAAGCGGATGAATAAGGAGAGCGAAAAAGTAAATGTGTAGCGTGGATGGGCATATGGAACAGATGTGTATATGGAACGAACCAGTGTCGGATGCGGATGTGTATATGGAGCAGACGATTGGGTGAAGCGGGTAAATGTGTGGTGCGGACGAGTGTGCCTAACAGATGAATCCATGGAGCTGACAAAAAACAGAGCATATGAGTGTATGGAATGGATGAACAGACAGAGCAGACAAGTAGTTGGCTTTTCCGATGAGTGGATGGACCGGACGACCATTGTGGACTGAACAAGTGCCCTATCTGGAGCCCGTATCCAGACTAGACGAGTGTGCGGGGACTGGACGAGTGTGCGGGGACTGGACGAGGGTGTGCGGACTGGACGATGATAATGACTGACGAATCTGTGAAGCGGATGAGTATGAGGAACGTACGAATATGTGCAACGGACGATACCTAATATGCTTTGGAATGATGGAAACACTTGAAAACATACATCATACCACACCCCACGCTTACTCTCCTCCTTACACCAACACTCATCTAGAACACAGAGATACTATGACACCATTCGGTATAACTGTTCTCATATCTACATCTCCCGCTTACTCCACATCACTCTGTAATCATTGCTGGTTGCACCCCCCCCAGCCAGGCGTTCTCCTCATGCCTAACGCAGCCACACTCGTTCTGGGTAAAACCGACCAGAGCGAACACATACTCCTGACCTCTCAACCACTACACCTACAGCTAAGAAGCAGCTACCACTCGATTTCCGCACCAGCTGCACACATACCTGGTGCGCACACGCACTTTTGGACTCCCTCTACTCTCTCTACTGACCTGAACTTCGGTTCCCAAGGGCGTTCAACCTACCAGCGCCTTCAGACCATACCAATGGTGTATAAGGCGCTATATAAATGCAAAATAACATAACATATATGTACTAACTCGGGACCTTGGTAGAGCAGTCAGGCTTATCTTAAGAGGAAGATGTGAGCTTGCAGGTAATTACACTGAACTGAAGCAGTGTTGTTGGAAGTGTTGCATATTGCCCCCTTCTAAAGAAGGTTTATTTTAAAACTGTTTAATTATTTTATCAAGAAACCTGGAGTATAAGTGTTATTTGACTACCTGCCACTATGAATCTGTTACAAACCTAAAGCTCACATTGACCCCTCTTGAGTTAAGCCTGGCTGCTCAGTCACTCTAACAACTTCTGTAGTACAGGCCTATGCTAAAGGTTGGGTTACCCATTGCCAAGAGGACTAGGCTGGTGTAGTCTCCCACAGGGTTATTACATGCAATCTTGCCTAACAAAGCCCCACCTTTAATACAGTTCCAGCACACACTCCTCTGCAATCTATCTCAGCATTTTACAGAAAGGGGTGTTTGGCTGTCCAAACAGGACAGCCAGACCCCCTGTCGGAGCTGGTCCTATTCAGGCACTCTGGCAGACAAGACAGGTGGGTGGAAGACTCCCCCCACTTCCTGCATGCCCAGGCACTCTGGAACCTAGGCAGGGATACCCAAGGGATCCCGCCAAAGGCAAAACACGCACTGACCTCCCACTCCCAGAATGGTAGAAGGGCTAACAAAGAACAACCATGCTACTAATGGCGATAAAGGAGAGCGGCCCCAAGTTGGTACTTCGGTGCCCCCATTGCGCACTACTGAGGCTATGGACATAGCCTGCGGTATACAAAATGACACAAAAGTTGGTAGAACATGTCCAATGCCATTAGCTAAAACTAGGTTGTCCATGTTATTTAAAAAGTCTCGGCAGTAGAGAGAAGGGGGATGCTAAGTATCGCTTTGGCACTCCACTGAAGGTGGTGTGTGCCAATCTCTCAGATTATAGAGTGTTGGGAGAGATACTAAGTATCTCTCTATCCTCCTTAAGAACTGTAGTTACTTGAGGATATAGAAAAAGAATCTTAAAGGAGGACCCTAAGTGTCCGCAGCAAAAGTGCCCATAAGGAGCTGTGTGCTGCAGTAGTAAAACGACAGATGCCTTTAAGAGCTATGTAGCATACAGACTCCATAGTACAGGTAGAATTCAAAGAAGAGAAGAGTTCCAATAGACGGAGCCCACAAGAATGAATGAGTGGACAAAGGCTCCACTCATTCAGGATTTAAAGAAAAAGGTCCAGAAGTCGAGCAAAAAAAGCTAGGGGTCTCACTAGGAGAGGGAATGAAGTATAACAATGATAAATCTCACGGACACACCCCTTTACAGATTTCATGTAAATGCGCTGAGACGTGCCTAAGTAGCCATTGCAGATGCCGGGTTTTATTTTAATTACCCTATTAAATTACACTTCCTTTAAGTTGTATTTTACGGTTTATCGAATTGGTAAATGAAAATGAACAGATTTCTGTGAAACAAATTTATTTTTACTGGGAAATGTGTAATTGTTTTGAGTGGATGCAGCCCACCTTGTGCAAACGTTGGCTACTTATGGAGCAAGTACTGGCGGGGCGGCACATCTGGAATAAGTCCTGGTTACTTAAACAAGATGGTACTAAAAATGTGTTAACCTCATTACTAGGACTATGCAGTCATTGGGTGGCAGGAGCTCAAATCATTTCCATCCACATTCACGCCTTCCGTGAATAGCCCTTTACCTCCTGGGCTTGACAGCAATAGGTTCCAAAGATTGACTAAGAGAAGGTGGTACAAACTTGGCTAGCTTTTCATGAATGGAGAAGTTGGTGGTTTTTATTTGGGATGTTGCGCCTCATATGTTGTTTTGCATTTATATAGCGCCTTATGTACCATTGGTATGGTCTCAAGGCGCTGGTAGGTTGAACGCCCTCGGGAACCGAAGTTCAAGTTAGTAGAGAGTCATAAGGTGTGTGTGCGCACCGGATATGTGTGCAGCAGGTGTGGCATTTGTGTGATAGCTGCTTATTAGCAGTAGGTGTGGTGGTTGGGAGTGTTTGTGTTCTGGCAGGTTGTTATCCAGACAGATTTTGGCTTCTTTCGGCCTGAGGAGAATGCCTAGGCTGGAGGGTGCGTAACCAGCAGTGTTTAGTTAGGATGATGGGCAGTTTGAGACAAGTGTTGGTATGAGAACAGCTATACCGAATGGTGTCATAGTATCGCTGTGTTCGAGTTGAGTGGTGGTGTAATGGAGAGAGTAAGCATGGAGATGGAACATGGTACTCCATGCGCTCCGACCACTCCATGCACTCCGACCGTTTTATGCACTCCGACCGTTTTATGCGTTTCAGTTACATCCTCATACGTCACCCTGTCCCATCCTCATACGTCACCCTGTCCCATCCTCATACGTCACCCTGTCCCATCCTCATACGTCACCCTGTCCCATCCTCATACGTCACCCTGTCCCATCCTCATACGTCACCCTGTCCCATCCTCATACGTCACCCTGTCCGATCCTCATACGTCACCCTGTCCGATCCTCATACGTCACCCTGTCCGATCCTCATACGTCACCCTGTCCGATCCTCATACGTCACCCTGTCCGATCCTCATACGTCACCCTGTCCGATCCTCATACGTCACCCTGTCCGATCCTCATACGTCACCCTGTCCGATCCTCATACGTCACCCTGTCCGATCCTCATACGTCACCCTGTCCCATCCTCATACGTCACCCTGTCCCATCCTCATACGTCACCCTGTCCCATCCTCATACGTCACCCTGTCCCATCCTCATACTGTACCACAGGGTGGGATTGTTCATTGCTTCTACCTACAACTATATCACAGTTTCTATTTAGATTTTCAGAGTGCAACCTGACCAGAGATATGCTAGTATGCCGACTTACTAAATGCAATTACACTGCGGATATGCTATTAGGCAGACTTTCTATTTGGAACTAAACCACGGATATGCTATTGGGCGGACTTTCTAAATGCAATTATACTACAGATATGCTACTAGGTGGACTTTCTAAATGCAACCACACCACAGATGTGCTGTTAGGCAGACTTTTTAAATGTAGACTACACCACGGATATGCTATTAGGTGGACTTTCTGAATGCAATTATACAGATATGCTATCAGGCGGACTTTCTAAATGCAATTATACCACAGATATGCTATCAGGCGGACTTTCTAAATGCAATTATACCACAGATATGCTATTAGGGACAGTTTTTGGAAATGCAACCACACCACAGCTGTGTTAGGCGGACTTTCTAAATGTAGACTACACCACGGATATGCTATTGGGTGGACTTTCTAAATGTAATTATGCTAACAGATATGCTGTTAGGGACACATCTAAATGTGGACTGCACCACAGATAAGTTGTTAGGGGAACTTTCTAAATGCAATTATACCACAGATATGCTATTAGGGACAGTTTTTAAATGCAACCACACCACAGATAAGCTATTAGGGGGACTCTATAAATTTATACTACACCACAGATATGCTATTAGGCGGATTTTTCTAAATGCAATCATACCACGGATGGACAATGTAGTTTCTAGGGGAGGAGTGGTAGGGTAGTATGGCGTGAAGTAATTGCTTCAGTCCCCGCCATTGCCACACTTATTGTTGGCTTCTTGCTTCTCCTGCTGATACCTACAGATATGATCTGGACCTGTCATATTGGAGCCGTCCTTTGCCTTTGGGGGCCTTAGCCGATGGGGCTGCCCGGGCAGAGGGCTTCCCTGGGAGGGTCGTTAATGGCCAAGATAGGATGGTTCAGGGACCAATCGGAGCACCGGGGGGAGGGGGGTCGGGAGGCGGGAGGTGGAGGGACAAGGAAGCAGGGAGCGAGCAAGGACAGGGAAGCAAAATCAGTGGGTATTGGGGCTAAGGATAGCGGATGGCTTTTTAGAAATACACCAAAATTGCGGCCTGCAAGTTCGAGAAACACTCACCGTATGGGTTTTCTATTGAAATGGGGCCTTAGGAGATGGAACAGCACACTAGGGACGATACACGTGGCCTGCTGGCCAATCGGAGCACAGGGGGGCGGGAGGGGGAAGGTGGAGCGACCAGGAAGCGGGGAGCGAGCAAGGGCTGGGAAGCAAAATCGGGGGGTATTGGGGTTAAGGATAGCGGATGGCTTTTAAAAATACACCAAAGTGGCCTGCAAGTTCGAGAAACACTCACCGTATGGGTTCTCTATTGAAAAATATACACCGAAGTGTTGCTTTACAGTACAGATACGAAATAATGGCATATGAGGGCCACAAAGCTTGTAGGTGGTGTTTGGTTGCTGGCCCACCTATTGACTGGCCGTGGCCATGCCAATCCCTATGGCCATTCCCACCCACCCCATGGTAATTCTTTGACCTTGCTTTGGTCAAGCCTTAACATCAAACATTGCACCAGCATTTGCAAAGCCGCAAGTTTTGGCTTGTGTTCAAGTATGTCATTTTCCAGGCACTGCAATTGGATGCCAAGGTAGTCGCACCATTTTGCACCTGCCAGCATCAATTTTGTATTGCGCATTTGTTAGGCACCTATACAACAAAATAGTGTTTCCAGGCGCCACAAGGCAAGTGGTGAGGGAACAAGGGGAGTAAATAATAATGGAAAAGACAGTAAATATACAATCATGGTCCTACTAGGCCTTGTGACATTCGGACGTGCAAATTCAGTTAAGAGAAGTGCAGGAGATGAGAGAGGGAGGAGCAGGCATGGGTAAGTGCTGCTAGAGCCCAGGAGGGAAGTGACAAGAGGTGCTAGGGGAGGAGGCTGCTTGAGAAGTGCAAGGGTGGAGGCATCCCAAGGGAGGGGTGCACAACCACCAGATAGGGGGCACACAACCACCAGATAGGGGGCACACAAGGGCAGTGCTGGGAGGGGGATGGGGGGTTTTGGTGTCGACTGGGAAGGGGTCTGGTAACTTGTGAGCTAGGTCTGGGCCGCCAGTCTCGGCGGCAGTGGGAATGATTAGCAGGGAAGGGAGAGAGGAAGAGAAGCAGAGTTTTGAGACGTTTCTTTAATTTAAGGAGGTCTGGCTCAAGTCTGAGGGGGCAGTTCCAAAGAGGCACCTGCCGAAGAGAGACCTGCCCCTCCACGATCTGCTTGGAAACTCGTTTGACGAGCAGAGAGTTGGAGTTAGAGGAGTGGAGGGCTCTAGCAGGGAAGTATTTAGGTAGAGAAATTTGGAGATAGTGTGGTCCCAGGCCCCAGAAAGCCTTGTGCATGATTCAGAGGGTCTTTCATTTGATCCTTGCGGCCACCGTGAGCCAGTGAAGAGATCTTTGGACTGGAGACATATGGTCCCTGGGCTTGAGGCCAAGGATAAGTCTTGAAGCCCTATTGTGGATTAGTTGAAGGGGCGAAAGGGTGGGTAGGGGGAAGATTGCGAAAGAGGCTGTTGCAGTAGTCCAGCTTATAGAGCACCAAAGCTCTGGAAACATTGTGCTTCTGGGGAAAGGTGAGGAAAGGGAGAATACCTGTAGGGAGATGAAGATGGTAGTGGGCGTTCTTGGCAAGTTCCAAGATGTGAGGGGTAAAGGAGAGAGAGAGAGGAGTCGAAGGTGACCCCCACGGTTTTTGGCCTCTGGAAGGTGAAGGCAGCCAGAGGGTAGAAGGGAAGCGGGGGGCCCCAGTTTCCCAACAAGCAGGATCTGTTTTACTGGCATTACGCCGAAGGTTGTTAGCCGCACACTATGTCTGAATAGGTCAAACAATCTGGGATATGAGGAGGAGAGGAGGTAGTAGAGGGAAGTTTGAAGGAAATCTGTGTCATCAGTATAAAACTGGAAATGAGAGGAGGAGATCGGGTGAGCAAGAGGGGCGAGATAAATATTTAGGAGCCTTGGGGGATGTTAGGCAAGATTGTATGCAGTAACCCTGTGGGAGACAGCACCAGCCTTGTCCTCTTGGCAATAGGTAACCCATCCTTTGTCTTTTAGACTTCCCAAAGGTTTCGATACCTTTTCTGGGATAAACTACTGTCTCCCAGAGAATGTAAAGTGAAATTGACTTTACTAGTCTTTCCAAATTCCTAGACCCAGCACACACCATCTTACACACCTTACAATGGAGTGCTGGAGGGGTTACATAGTATCCTCTTTGTCTAAATCCTCATGTAGCAGTTAAATGCTACCATTTCCTATTGAAAAGGCTAGTGGCAGTGGTTTTACAACGAACTACCATGATTTTTCCCGACCGCGAACACCGGTAGCTAAAAATCAGGGAAGCCACCTTTTTGGAAAGGTCCTTCTATTGTTTGTCTCTGCGCGGCAAACCAGGTTTGGTCCCTTTGTTCGCGTGCCTTTGGTGGGCTTCAGGACTGAAGACCGCCTCTGGCGCCCGAGTGTCTGGTGTGGGCAGGGAGTGAGGGAGGTGCCTGAAACTCCTTGTGCTTGGTCTCCTAGGAGACCCAAATGCACTCTGGGGTGATTGGCTGGCTGACTGTCCAGCAAGGACAGCCACCCTGCTGGGTGACAGCTAGGCTGGAATGAAAGGGAGAAAACGGTTTAAAAGGAGAGTCTCTTGGACTGGGAAGCAGAGTCAACCACTGGAACGAAAGAACTGTAGAAGAGCTCGAAGTGGACGGCTGCTGCAACTCCTGGTCCGTTGGTCTTTCCAGTGAAGCCCTGCTGCAGGTCCGAATTGCCAAGTTCATCTCGACAGAGAAGCCCTTCAAGGACGACTTCTTCCTTTGAATTTGTGGTACCAATCGACTCGTAAGCCACCTGGACACCATTCTCAAGGCTGGTTAGGATTAACCAGGGAGAGGGATACCCGCTTGTGTGCTTGAATCTACAGCTACTGGAACTGAAGTGACTACATTTTGTTTGCTATTTCGATGATCCTGTGCAGTGCAGGAGTCCCCCGACGTCCTCCCTCTTGTCCCCACGACTGATGCTCAGGAACAGTGAGTCCTCCAGGAACCAACGACTTCAGCTGCATTTGTTTCTTCATACTAAGGTACTGTGCCAACCTAATTGAGAGAACGCCACTCTTGCGGTGAAAGTTTGTGAAACTTTCCCAACTTGCAGGCCTAATCAGCTTGTGATCCCACAAATGATCCTTTTTCGTCTAAACTACTCCTGAGAACTTTTGCAAAGACTTTACCGTTTGATACCAGAACTGCTCTTTCCTATCCAGAACACTAGCCCATTGACTTGAATTGAACTCCTCTGGTTTACTGAAACTATTTGCACTGTTTAATAAGTATATGTGATCTATTCTACTTACTATTTTCCCTTTTTGCTCACTGCTAAGTAACTGAACTGCTCTTTTGCTCCCATTTCATGGGAGCTCAAACTGTCTCAAAATCGTAGTTTTGTGTTGAAGTGTATTGGTATATAATATTAAGTTGCCTCCTTCTAGTGAATGTTTTCTAAATTACTGTGTAATAAATTACTAAGAGTTTTACCAAGAAACCTTGAGTAGAAGTGTCTACTTGAACCACTGTGATTGAAGGTCCTCTGTGTCACTACTTGTACAGCTCGCTACCAAAAACTGTATGGTACAGACTTATACCAAAGGTTGGTTTGGCTAACACCTGTAGACCTAATTGTGTGTAGTGGTCCCAGAGGGCACTGCATGCAATTCTGCCTAACACCTGATCCAGCAGATCAGCCTGGTGGCTCATCTCCTAGTGATCAGCTTTATAAAAGCCTGCTTAAAAAAGCACCTGAACGCTTCCAGATTCAGATTTAAGAGTCTGTTACAGACACTGATTTTGTGGAAGATATCCTAAATCAATAGAAGGCTGTTAGCCAATCTATTCCCTTGTTGAAATCTTTTCTAAAAATTGCACCTTCCCTACTTGCACCATCCTCTACAGGCTTAGTTTACCCTCAAATATAGAAGATATTTAAACCTGCACCTTCTGACCCTCCTTACATTGGGGGCCATGTAACACACGACTCTCTAGTAGTTACAACTACTGGAAAGCATGCTGGTGTTCCCTCATCTAATGCAGAAGTGCCCCCAGATCAGGAATGCAAAAAACATTACACTCTGGGAAAGAGATACTACTTCAGCCGCTTACTCAACACTCATTGCTAACCATACTTTTTTGGCAAGTTACAATGATGTTCAATGGGCGATTACTTCAAAACAATTTAGATAATGTCCCTGAGCCTATAAAGTCTCAACTGCAGAAGATTGTCAGAGAGGGTAGGCAAGTTACTGCTAACCACCTCATTCTGCTCTTGCTCTCCTTTAATTCTGCACAGTTTTGCCGACTGGCCGGCTGGCGCACCTTCAGAGCCTCACAGAAGCTTCCTCACCAGTCTCCTGCACTTGCCCCCAGGCTTTCACTGCCGCAGCACTACTGCACTTCAGTTACGACCCATGAGTGGTAACTCTCTGCACTTAACCCATGTCTGACGGGATTGGGCGCACTTGGTCCCCATTGCCCCTCTGCCCCCCACGCACTTGCTGTGTCTGTTCACCTGCATAATCTGAATGTACCATGCCTCGTAACGTCGCTTGTCTTGTGTTCCCTATGTCTTCCCCTCCCATGCATGGTTGCGCTTTGAAACACTCGTGTATAAGCGCATAATCGATCAATAACATCTGAACAACTACTTTTTACTCTTGCGTCCTGTCCCCTTTCCTCCATACTGTATGGGTGTCCCAAGGGACAGGAGACGGAACCTTTTTCACCAGAAAAGAACACCTTCACCTTTAAATTTAGAGGTGAGGCCCAGGGAGCATGCGCTGCCCTGACTCTGCCCTCTGGCACAACACCCCAGTCCCCTTTTCCGCATCGACGGGAATGGGCCGAATTCACCAGCGCTCCTGGGTTTGGCTTCAGCCATGTAATTCCACGTGCGGATACTTCTTTGTATTTTTTTGTCTATCATTCAGGTACTCGATCCTCAGGTGTCACGGTCCTCCCCGGTGCATGTTGACTTCCACAGGGTTCAGCAGGTGTCCATCAGCAACGGGCTCTTCCCAACTTCAGACCCCCATGCCCTCTGCCTATGTTGTCTTGGCTCAGAGCACGGTTAGCAATCATGTTCAGCGTGTGACTCCCTGTCCTCGAAGGCACTGAACAGACTAGCCAGGTGAAGGGAGCTCTTCCAGAGGATCTTAAGAACTTCGTGAAGCATTGAACCAGGCCCAAGGTAGGACTAATATTCTCTGGTGCACCCCGCAAGGGAGACTCCTTCCCAGGGACTCTTCTGCGTGGGAGGGACTGGCCAGGCCCTTCTACCGGCACGTGCCCCAAGGCTGCTTCAGCTACTGGCCTTCGGGGTCCTTGGATCCTCCCGGGCTCAGTGTCGAGGGACCAGAGGGTTCTTGTAATGGGGCTACACCCTGTTATTGGCACAATGGCCAAGGGGATATGCCCCATTACCGGCAACTCGTCCAAGGGGCCCACGCCCTGTTACCGGCAGGACGTCCGAGGGGGCGCCTAAATGCAGCTCTACCGACCCCTGGGTTGAGGGTGTCACACCTACCGGGCCGAGGCCCAAGGAGCAGGGTGGGCCTTGTGATCCACACTCAAGAGTCTTGGACCAGGCGGGCTGAGCAACACGTCACACACGTGGCAGGCAGCTCGACAAAATGGCCACCGCGCCAGAAAAGTGCACCCTCCTGACGTCATTCCACGAATTCGGCGAAGAACGAATGTTGAGGTGGGACTGGCCTCAACCAGGTATGTGGCCTACAGTCTACCCTTCATTTGCACAGGGCAACTTTCCTTTGCGTCCATACGGACTGGGTACGCAGCGGCTCTAGCAGCCCCCCCGCTACCCTGTCGGTACCCCTGGCCAACTCTTTGGCCAGTGGGGAAGTGCTCTTAGAGAAGTTTCTCGGCCTCATGAGGTCTCCTCAGATGGTTATCATCAAAGACCGTCGGAAGTCCTCCCCGCCATGCTAGAGGCACCACAGACTCCTTCATCGGGCCCCCATGCCCCGGTGCAGCCGCCTCCGGCTCCAAAGCCAACTCTGCAACCTCCGCCGCCTCCTCAGCCTCCGGTTGCGGTCCCTGTACCCCAGCCTCCAGCGCCATCTACCCTCTCCTCCACATGATCCGCAGGATACGGACGAGGAGGAGGATCCGGACATGCCATCCTCAGCTAGGGCCTTACATGAACGTCTTGCTGGCCTGGCGGAGCACCTAGGCCTCACCAGACCCGAGGACGAACAGCCGGCGGAGGGGGTTCTGGCTGAAGTCCTCACGAGACGCCCCTCTGCCAACACAGGGATTCCACTGCAAACCGATGTCTCCCTAGCGAAGAAGGGTTGGCTCAAGCCCCACTCAGTCCAGCCCGTCAACCGACGCCTGTACGCCAAGTACAGGCAGATGGAGGGAGATGCACTCTTGCTCTCGACCCATCCTCAGCCACACTCCTCGGTGATCGCTGCGACATCACTATACTCCAAGCCTCAGTCGTCCTCAGCCTCCTCCTGCGGCGTTGCTAGGCAAGGAGATTATCTTGGAGGCGTACGGCAAGAAGATTACTACAACACCACCTTGCACCTGCGTCCGGCCAAAGCAGATGCCATGCTGGCAGCTGCCAACCAATGGTTATGGTGGGGAAATTGCGGACTTCCTCCCGGAACTCCCCACCTAATGGCAATCTTGCTTTAAGGCGGGGCTAGCAGAAGCCAAGCTCGTGGCGCATGACCTCATGGAATCCACAGTGGCGCATATCGATACCTCAGGCTGTGGCATCTGCATTGCCACAGACATGAGAACAGCCTGGCTCCAGGAAACTAAGTTCAACCGGATGTCCAGGAGCGCATTCTGGATCTACCGTTCGAGGGTGGGGGTAAGAGGGCACCTCTTCCACTCCTCTACGGTCGAAGAGCTGGACAAGAAGAACAGCTCACAAACGGCAAAGTCTTTATCCATTCTTACTAAGACCACTCCCAAATCGTACACCCAATCTCAGCAGCGCTCGGAGAAGGGTTGTACATATGGAGGGTTCTGCGGCTTCCAGGACCGCAGATCCAGGCAGCTGGACCACCAAGTTAGGTCCGGGAGGACAGATGGAGGAACGTTGATTGTCTCGGATTGCGAGCCCTGCTCCTGATTCCATGAGGCTGCGAAGTGCAGCTGAATTCTCCTCATCCTTCGCCTCGTTTGCGGACATTATAGACCTTGAGGCGGACTATTCTAGAGCCGCCATGCCCGTCCCCGACACTTCCAGGCTCGACTCCGGTCTTGCTACAGGGACCACACCCAGTGACAGGGGCGTACAATCGCACCGCACGAAGCACAAAATCCAAGCGCCCTCCTCGACGACTTTGTCGAAGAAGGCGAGAGCGCCATCGGATCGATCTGAGCCGAAGCCTTCCCCGCATCCGTAGCAGCGCATGACTGGGCATAACAGACCTAACAGAAGAGAACGGCTAAAGAATTGGCTGCCTTCTGTGAAAGGTCAGAAATGAGAGGTGACCACTGTTAGACAAAGTTTGTATGCATAGATTCGCAGTAATAAGTATTCAAATAAAACTCTTACACACAAGGTTTCTTGAATGACGTGCATTACTTACCGTAAAAGCATTTCTGATGATTGTATCTGCTTGGATTCACATGCTGTGCATATGGTCCGACATCCAGTGGTAACCATGGAGTATTGCATCTTGTCTTTCGGGGGACCGAAAGGGGACGTCGGCATAGGCGTGTCTGAAACACTATCCCTATCGTGACGTGTGTAGTACCCAAAATACCTCACGCGCCGAGGTGAGACATTGGTTATCTTACCGAATTGTCGGTTTATTCCCCGTTAAGTCACTTCGCCCATCAAGAACATCTTCGACGAAGACTAGGGGGGAATCGTCTACGGCTATGGGTTCCGGCGCCTAAGATCCGGCGTTCGGACTTCCAAGTGGTCGGGCCTTCTGGCCGGCCTACACAGTAGGGAGAGTGGGCTCGGGGTTTGCCATACTGCGATGTCTTTCCTCTTTTCCACTGCTTTCCTTTTTGATCTGGTCACCCTTCCCTTCTGCTATGGAAAGGACTCCAGTTAGATTCTGCCCTGTGTGTAGGGTCAGATATCCGTGGAAAGACAAGCACACGTCGTGTACGCTTGTCTCCCCCTAGAGCACGACGAGAAGCAGTGTTCGGCGTGTAAACTCCTTAAACCTAAAAGCCTTAAGGAGCGCCGGTTGAAGCGGTGGGCCGTGTACGGAATGTCACGTGTGGAGCCTCCCTCCCCTGCCGCGACACCTGCCGAAAGTGACGTGGGTACATCGGATGATCAAACGTCCCTATCATGACGTGTGTAGTACCCAAAATCCCTCACGCGTCGAGGTCCCTCAGATTGTATTTTTTTTCTGCCATGAGGGAGCCCAAGGCTATAGTGAGTGAGTACATAAAGAGAGAAAGTAGTAAGAAGTCTATGTTCCTTCCACCCCGAGCGGGGAGGCAGGGAGGGCGGGCGCATGTGAATCTAAGCAGATACAATCATCAGAAATGCTTTTACGGTAAGTAATGCATGTCTTCTGATGCTTGTTAATCTGCTTAGAATCACATGCTGTGCATAGACTAGCGAGCAGTACCCGGAGTTGGAGGTGGGTTGTGAGAAGGAACAGTAGAAAAAAGATGTTGGTACTGCTTGTCCCACCTGAGAATCAGACCTAGAATGAGTGTCTAGGCAATAGTGTTTTGTAAAGGTGTGTATAGAACTCCAGGTTGCCGCTTTGCAAATGGACTCTAGGAGAACATTTGCAATGAATGCTATGGATGCCCCAGTGCCTCGAGTAGAATGTGCTCTAGGCTTGAAGGGCAGTTCTCTCTTTGCAGGAGTGTAACATAGTGTGATGCATTTGACAATCCACCTTGATATTGCTGATTTAGAGACAGGATCCCCTTCTCTACCAGCTGCCACTGAAACAAAGAATTGTTTACTTTTCCTCAGTGGTTTAGTTCTACCCATGTAGAACATGACTGCCCTGCGCACATCTAGTGTGTGAAGGCTTCTTTCGGCCATGTTAGTAGGTCTCTGGTAGGACGTGGGTAGTTCGATTGACTGGTTCACATGGAACTTTGAAATAAATTTTGGCGCAAATCTGGGATGAGTGCGCAGAACTACCTTATCTTTGTGGACTGTAACAAAGGGTTCCAAAACCGGGAGGGCCTGAAGTTCGCTAACTCTTCTGATAGAAGTGATAGCTACTAGAAAGGCTGTCTTGTAAGTCAGGTCTTTCAGACTAGCTTTATGCTTAGGCTCAAAAGGGCGTCCCATGAGCCTAGTTAAAACCACATTTAGATCCCACCCAGGGGCTGGGTGAGTGATGGGGGGGGGGGGATACATTCTTTTATCCCCTTCCATAAAGGCTTTAATCACAGGTATTTTCCACCACAACACCTTCTGCTGTGACGTGGTGTAGGCTGACAATGCCGCTAGGTGAACCTTTAAGGAATTGAAGACTAACCCAGAGTCCAACAGATGGGTTAGATATAACAGAATGTGTGAAGGCAAGCAATCGGTGGGATTGACGCCTTTGGAACTGCACCAGATGACAAAATGTTTCCATTTGCTGGCATAGCAATAACGTGTGTTAGGCTTTCTTGCCTCCCTCAGTATGTCCATGCATCTTTGAGGGAGTTTCAGATGTCCAAACTCTATGGCCTCAGGAGCCAGGCTGCTAAATTCAGAGTTTGTGGGCATGGGTGCAGAGTCTCCCCCCCCCCCCCTGTCCTGAGACAACATGTTGTACGGGCAGGGCAGCTTGACTGGTGGGGAGAGGGACATTTCCATCAGATGTGCGAACCAAGGTTGGCGGGCCCACATGGGAGCCACCAGAATCATGGTGACTGGTTCCTGGTGCATCTTGTGTACTATCTTGTTCAGAAGGTGAGTCGGGTGGGGGAGGGGAGGGGTTTCGGGGGTATGGGTATGCATAGACAAATTTCCCCGACCAAGTTATCCAGAGACCGTTCCCCTTGGATCGGTTCTGGGGGGTACCTGGGGGCGTAATCTTGGCATTGGGCGTTCTCCTGAGTAGCGACCAGGTCGATCTCTGGAAACCCCCATTCTGCGAAGACGTTGGATACAATGTCTTCGTGCAGTCGCCATTCGTACTCTTCTGGCAGAGGAAAATCTCTGCTGAGTACGTCTGCCAGAAGATTGAGTTCCCCTGGAACATGTTGGGATATCAGGAACATCTTGTGTTTGAGAGCCCATATCCAGATGTTTTGGGACAGCTTGGATAGCCCTGGAGAGTGGGTGCCCCAGTTTGTTCAGGTAATACATTGCTGTTGTGCTGTCGGTTAGGACCAGCACTGTCTTCCCTTGCAGTTGCTCCTGAAAGGCTTTCAATGCTTTGAACACTGCTAGTAGCTCCAGTAGGTTTATATGGTTGGATGCTACCTGAGGGGACCACACTCCGTGCGCTGTCTGTTGAAGCAGGTGAGCCCCCCCACCCTGTGAGAAATGCGTCTGTCGTGAGAGTGGCTTCCACTGCAGAGGTGGTGAAGGTTTTCCCCTTCAAGAGGTTCTCCCTCGACCACCACTGCAGAGGGAGAACGAGGGCTAGCGAGACAAGTAACAGATCTTCCCATTGTCCGCTGGCCTGACACCACTGGCTGTTGAGCCACTCTTGCATGGGACGCATGCGCAGCCGCGCGTGGGGAACCAAGTATATGCATGACGACATCATCCCTAGCAAACGCATAGCTTTGCGTACCGTCACCTCTCGACTGGCTACATACTGAGGAACCTGAGGGAGCATGTTCTGAACCCTCTCGCTGGAAGGGAAGACTAGACCGTCTTCCGTACGAATTAGAGCCCCCAGGAACTGTTTGACTTGGCTAGGGACTAAGCTGGATTTCTTTTCGTTGATGGAAAATCCCAGGCTGAACAGTAGGTCGTCTGTCTTTTGGGTGTTCGAAAAACAAACGTCGAACGAGTCCCCCGTGATGAGCCAATCGTCGAGGTAAGGGTAAACTGGAACTGAAAGTCTGCGCAGGTGTGCCACTGCCAGGACCTTGGTAAACACCGAGGCTATGCCAAAGGGGAGTACCTTGAATTGGTAGTGTTTGTCCTGAATCACAAACCTTAGGAAATTTCTGTGCGCTGGCAGCATTGAAATATGAAAGTATGCATCTTTAATATCCAATGTTGTCATGAAGTCCCCCTGTTTTAGCAATGGGATCACCTCTTGCAGTGTTACCATGCAAAACTTCTGGGGCTTTATGAACTTGTTCGCTGGGCGCAGGTCTAGAACAGGACGCATGGTGAGATCATTTTTGGGTACAAGGAAGTACACTGAATAGATACCCTCGTTTACCTGAAGAATCGGTAGGCTTCTATGGCGTCCTTTCCCAGTAGCGCTTCCACCTCTTGGATCAGGATCTGCAGATGTTCCGGTGAAAGGCGTCGATGTTTCGGCAGTCTGAACTGTGGAGGTCGGGCGAATTCCACGCAGTAACCGTGGGCGACCGTCTTTAAGACCCACTGGTCTGAAGTTATCCCCTCCCATCCCTTGAGGAAAGATGTTAATCGCCCCCCGACCGGGGAGACATGGGAGGGGACCTGAACTTGGTGGTCATTTCTGACCCGAAGTTGACGCTCCTCTGGAATTGGAGCCTCTGCCTCTATTCTTTCCGCGCTTCTGACCCCTCTGGGGGTAGTAAGTGTGGCTTGCAGCAGGTTGACTTGAGTTGAAGTTGCCCGTGCCGAAATTATTTTGAGCGGCGTGGGCTTGTCCTCGAAAGGACCGCCGAGAATTACTGCCCCTCTGTGAAGAGGGTTTTTGGGAAATCTGGTGCAGCGACTTAATAGTCTCGTGCTCCTTCTTGGCTGTCTCCAACGCATCGTCTACCGCCTTCGATGGGTTTGTTGATAATGGATGCCTGGGTCTCAGGCCTGAAGCCCGACGTGCGCAGCCACGCGTGTCTCTTTAGGAGAGTACCCTGTGCGAGAGACCTGCTTGCTGTCTCTGCGGTGTCCAGGGTATTCTTTACAACATTCTGTTTGGCAAGTTTGCCCTCCGAGACAATGGCGAGAAGCTTGGCTCTAGTTAGTTCTGGATCCTCCTGAAGGCCTTCCTGGAGTAGGTTCCATTGGGCGTCGACGTAGCTTGCCAGTAACGTTGTGTTATTGGCAATCCGGACGGTATAGTCCACCGCTGACGTAGCCCGTTTGCCTAAGGCATACAACCTTTTGGACTCCTTGTCCGGGGGTGACTCTCCCTGCTCTCTTGTGAGTGTTGCTCACCAGCAGCGAGTCTGGGATTGCGTGTCCTTTGATATAAAGCGGGTCGGTGGGGGAGGGCCGGAAAATTCACAGCGCTAGTCTGAGCGGGTGTGAGTAAGGAAGGGGCTAGCCGTCTCTTTACAGAGCTCAAGAGAGGGACAGAATGGCTTGCCGGAGGCTTTTCATTAATAATGTCCTCCGCAAATTCTTTTTCGAGCAAGGCTTCAAGCGTGGCAATTTTAAAGAATTCTGCTGCTTTTTTCAACATGTTGACAGCCATTTGATCATTCACCGGGGAAGCTTGTCGAATCGGGGTGGATGAGGGAGAGTCGAGGCAAACGATAACAGAATTGTGATCATTCTGCTGGGTGCCCTCCCAGTTGTCCGTTGCCCCTCGATCTTCCCCATAGTTGTCCAGAAAAGAAGCCTCCTTCTTCTGTATAGATGTCTCTATACCTGTCCATCTGGACATCTTCTTGATAGTCAACATGGTGTTGGACATCTAGGTGTTGGGCATCTTGTGTTTGAGGGTTAGGGTCTATCCGAGCTTTTTTCGGGGGGTGGATGATCAGAAGCCCTGAAAAACTGCTCCAGCCGATCCATACACCCCTCGAATTGCTCTGTGGTCCACTTGGATGACCCAAATGGACCTAGCTGAGTAGGAACCGGGTTCTCCGCCCTAAGGCGTTGAGAGGATCTCCTCAGGGTGCTTGAGAGGGGTACCTGGCTTTCTTCGTAAGAGTCTTCGGGATCGTCTTCCATATCCGTGGAAAACTTTTCGGCGGATTGGCCCATAACTGGGCGGAACCGGTACTAGGCCCACCACCGTAGCAATCCTATTGATGCACTTACGGATAGTCACCGAATCTTTGGGAGACAACGCCTCCGATGTTGTGTCGGCAGTGAAAATGTCTTACTCCAGAAGGGCCAGCGGATGGCTTCTCGGGTAGAGGCCTAGTCGCAGTTTTCGGGCCTGTACGGGCCTTGGAACCCGTCGCAGTTTCTTGTTCAGAAACTTCGGCGTGTGTAGTTTGGGGAGTAGCGCCCTTTTTATGTTTGTTATGCCCAGTCGTCATGCGCTGCTGCGGATGCGGGAAAGGCTTCGGATCAGATCGATCCGATGGCGCTTTCGCCTTCTTCGACGAAGTCGTCGAGGAGGGCGCTTGGGTTGTGTGCTTTGTGCGGTGCGATTTTACACCCCTGTCGCCGGGTGTGGTCCCTGTAGCAAGACCGGAGTCGAGCCTGGAAGGGTCAGGGACTGGCGTGGCGGCTCTAGAATAGTCCGCCTCAAGGTCTATAACGTCCGCGTTGGACGTTTGTTCATTCGATGTACCCCCGTCACTTTCGGCTGGTGTCGCGGCAGGGGAGGGAGGCTCCACGCGTGGCATTCCGTGCGCGGCCCACCGCTTCAACCGGCGCTCCTTAAGGGTTTTAGGTTTAAGGAGTTTACACGCCGAACACCGCTTCTCATCATGCTCTAGGGGGAGACGAGCGTACACGACGCGTGCTCATCTTTCCACGGATATCTGACCCTACACAGGGCAGAATGTAAATGGAGTCCTTTCCATAGCAGAAGGGAAGGGTGATCAGACCAAAAAGGAAAGCAGTGGTAAAGAGGAAAGACATCATAGCAGTATGTCAAACCCTGAGCCCACGCTCCCTACTGTGTAGGCCGGCCAGAAGGCCCATCCACGTGGAAGTCCGAACGCCGGATCTTAGGCGCCGGAACCCACAGCCGTAGACGATTCGCCCGTAGTCTTCGTCGAAGATGTTCTTGATGGGCGAAGTGACTTAACGGGGATTAAACCGACAATTCGGTAAGATAAACAATGTCTCATGAAGAGCTCCGCTATAGGGCGACCAGTTATCTGGGCGGAAAAAACAATCCGAGCGACCTCGGCGCGTGTGGGATTTTGGGTACTACACACGTCACGATAGGGATAGTGTTTCAGACACGCATATGCCGAAGTCCCCTTTCGGTCCCCCGAAAGACAAGTTTCAATACTCCGCGGTTACCACTGGATGTCGGACCATATGCACAGCATGTGAATCTAAGCAGATACAATCATCAGAAATGCATTTACGGTAAGTAATGCATGTCATTCAAGAAACCTTGTGTGTAAGAGTTTTTTATTTGAATACTTATCACTGTGAATCTATGCATACAAACTTTATCTAACAGTGGCCACCTCTTATTTCTGACCTTTCACAGAAGGCAGCCAATTCTTTAGCCATTCTCTTCTGGTACAACTGGGATTTGATATAAAATGGGTCCGATCTTGAATTTCCTGCCAGATAAAAAGGATATGAAGTGCCTTATTACAAGGAGAGACCAGCCCTAGATATAGCAGTCACATGTCTCTGCCAGATGGGAAATGGAGTGTTGCTGAAGTGCCAAGGTGGGCTAAAAGCCACCAATTTCCCCCCAAAGTAAATTCTAAGTCGTAGGCATGTCCTTTGATGGAGTGGTCCTCTTTGGGACGGGCGACGAGACCCTTCAGGCAATCAAGGCAGACACGGATACAGCCTGTTCCCTGGCAACCCTTCAGCAACAGGGACAGTCCTTTCGATCCGGTTAGGGCTGATTATCCAGATCCTCCAGGGATTAACTTCATGCTGCCAACCATCTCGCACCAGCTCCCAGGAGGTGTACCGAGGTAGGTTGCAAGCGTATAGAGGTACGCAACGACGACGCAGAGCTGCCACCTCCATGCAAACTCCCAGGCAAACCTGACCAATACCAGGACACATGCTCCCACTTCAGCACCACAGTGGAAGGCAGGCTTTTTTCAAATGTATTTTTTTATTCATGGATTAACCAACACCGAATAAAGAAGTGGACAGGTACAGGTATGACACTGCAAGGACAGGTTTAGTTGATTAAAGTTCTGTGGGCATATATCATGTGCAAAGTTATTGAGCAGTGTGGTTCTTCATGGTCTCGTTCCTCTCCACCTTTTCAGTTCAGCTGCTTCTTAATTCCCAGCAGCCCACACATGCACAACCAAATTTCTCATGCACAGGGGTGCAGCCCTGCTAGATGTTACTTATGTCACTTTGTTCCTCCCTGCTGTGCACACCCTCAACTGGGGCAAATATGCTTTGTATCAATGCATTCCATGTCTCCACCCACGCAATGTTCTCATGCATTCCTCTCCTGAGGGCTCTGTGCTACACTGCAGTTTCCGCAAGTGAATATCTCTGCAGGTCCGCCCACCAGGCCTCCACCCTCGGACTTTCCCTGCTTTCCAGGCCATTACTATCCTACGTTTCGCAAGTAAGCAGATCAATGGCCCGATTCATAGAATCAAGCGCAGAAAAGGCGTAAGGGCTGCCTGCCAAGAAGGAGTCTGCACCAGCCGGTGCATAGAAATATTTGCGCGGCACGCATATTCATGGATATGATAGGTAATTTATAACGCGCTTAATACCCAGAGATTTCTAAGCGCGGACCCGGGGTTTGAACCTGTGTTGCTCAGTGTCTTGCTCCCAAGGCGATTACGTTGCCGCGGAGCTATCCTGCCAAGGATTTCCAGAGTGATCAGTAGCCGTGGCACAAGTAACAGCAAGCTGCGCGAGTAACGTCCCAACACGCCCCCACGCGCAGAAAAAAGCAAGTGAAATGCTTAACACTGCTCAAGCTGCCGCGCCATCCCTGGGCCAGCATACAGCCCTCCTAGCGTAATAACTGCGCGATCTCCGGGCGCACCCCAGCGTAATCACGCGAGAACACTGTGCAATCCCCGGCCGCCCGGCCAAATTGTGCATCTGCACCTCACAATCCACGGCATGCAGCCCTCTCCTGACGGGACACCCACACCCCAGCACCAATCACCCGTGACCCCACCCTGCAGGCAGCCCACGCCACATGGGACACACCCGCCCCATCACCCGTGACCCCACCCTGCAGGCAGCCCTCTCCACATGGAACCCCCCTACCCCCATCACCCGTGACCCCACCCAGCAGGCAGCCCTCTCCAGACAGGACATCACCTGCATGCTGTACGCTGACATAGTGACGCACCAGTCCATCGATGGTGTTGTGCACCTTGACCGCTGTGTTGTGACACCACCCAGAATATACACTGGAACATGTACCCTGCAAACCAAAATGAACGCATACACCTGGGCCACATCCATGAGTGTGGCAGCTGCTCAAACACAATTGCTGTCCGCAGCCATCTCCCAATATACATATGTTACAAGTCAATGACAAAGTGAGGCCCTGCTGGCAACGTGACAGTCATGTGAAGAATCGCCAGGGACAAATAGTCGTACAATGACAAAATACAAACCATCCTCAATGTGTGCCATATGAACATACACTGGCCAGGCGTCTCAGTCTGAGCCTCAATGAGCTGCTATTACTAGAATAGATTTCCAAATAAACACATCACTGGTCCTCCCATGTGTGAAAAACATGGCAATTGGACAGTGCGCCACGCACTGAGACACCTGCATTGGTCAGCAGATGTGTAAATGCAAAGAAATGCCAGTGCAAGAGGTTTACCAACACCAGAGATGTTAACTGCACAAACACATGCTGATGAAGGGGAAAGCACTACATATGTGTTACACAGCATCAGGCAAATCATGTGCCAATATCCTGAACATGCAACACTCCCACAGTCATCCCACCCACCTCCCTCACAAACAGTGAGGGCTAATACACTGATGCTGCACATGTGAAACGAAATGCCCTTTGACCGTGCACACCCAAACTCCCACGTCATACACCACCACCGGTCAGCCACATGTATATACTCACTGCGTAACTGAACACCAAACATTACACATGCATGTAAGGAAACACACATATGACTAACAATGGTCAGAATCGGGGCTACTAAAGGCACTACCAAACCGGCACACTGCTAAAATAACTGACAATGAGTGTGAGAGAAAAAAATATATATTGAACAATTGTATTAGCTGCATACATACTGTTAATGAAATGTCAAAACCTGTACATGTAAAATAAAAATTTACATGTGTAGGAAAATAAGTAAAATAAAAAAAATTACATTTACACATTGAAAACGGACACACGCCAAAAAACTATGTACAAAAAAAGGAGCAATGTCCAAAAGCTCCAAATAATAAATACTATAAACGGAAGCTTATATCTAAAAAAAAAAAAAAAAAAAAACTATGTACAAAGGCAGCAGGCTCATTGCTAGTCACTTAGGCTATCCAGAGATCACTCACATTCCTCCTCTTCCTCTTGGAGGCAGGCCATTGCCTGGTCCTGGATGGCTTGCAGGATGTCCCTCATCCTCCTCTCCAGCATCCCTGCAAGCCTCTTCCAGCATCTGGACCCACCTCTGTGCCCTCCTCTTCACCGCCTCTGCTCTGGCCCTGGCAGCTTGTGCCTCCCAAGCCCGCTCCCTCTCCGCAACCAGCAGCATTGACAATTCCACCTGGACACACACCATGTCCCTTGAGCAGCGGTGCTCCTCCTACCTGGTCACCGTTTACCTATGTGCAGCTTGCCTCCTCGATGGAAATTGGCTGCCTGAACGCTGCCATACTGCAGCTGCCTGTTGCAGCGTGCCCTGCGCATGCACTGCCGCCATCTTGATGTTGGTTGATTTTTTTTATTTTTTTTGGGGGGGGAGGGGGTACAGTTCCAGCACCGTCCTGCTGTGCCAGTTGCCCGGTCCTGTGCCTGGTCAGGCACAGCAACAACCTCCACTGTGCTCCCTTGGACATCCACCTGCGGCAGGGACGTTTCAACCACCAGACAGGGCGCAGTGGGCACAACAGGAGTAGAGTAGGCCGTGATGGGAACCTGCAAGGAAGGCCCCGCGGAGGACGACAGGGGCTCATAAGTGGCAGTGGAGGAGTGGGCAGCTGAATGTGCCAGTGCACACAGACCACCCAAGAGCAGTGCACGTGCCAGCTAGGACAGGGAGTTGCTAATTGATCCGTGATGATCTGAGAGTCCCTCACGAATTACCCTCACATCACAGATCACGCCCACCTGCCTCGCAATCCCAGCCAGCAGGACATGTGAAAGCCCTGGGGTGACCATCATGACCCCAATGGGGGGCCCGGCCTCGGTGGAGGCATCCACAAGGTTGATCCGTGCTGCATCAGATGGATCAGGGAGAGAAGGTTAGTCTGTGCCCTCCACAGTGTACTGCACATCCTCATGTCCCTCATCCCCTCCTGGATGTCTCCACCCAACCCTGTGCGCTGGCCTTCATCCTCCTCCACCACCTCCATCTCCCTTGATGACTCTAGTGAGCCTTCCTCCCTGGATGCTCCCTTCTCCCCCCCCCTTCTGCAGTTTGGCCCACAGCCACTGAGGAGTCCCCTTCCACACCAACCTCCTGGGAAGTACCCCCAGCAGCTGCCCCTGATGGACCATGCACACCCCTAGCTGACTCCCCCTCGGATGAGGTCAAGTCGGCCTGTCTGGGTAGTGCGCTTACGTCTTGCGGTCTTGTCCCTGCCAAGATGCTCCCCAGCGACGCCTCCGCCCTCTCCATGAGCTGCAGCAACTGTACAAACATAAAAGAGAAAACATTGACAGCAGTCATGGTTGCCAATGGATGTCTGGCATACAAAAAATAAAATAAACATGGCAGGTCAATCACGTCACATCCATGAACTGAGTCACACGCAGGCATCTGAGCACCTGTCACATCCATTACATGTGCCTGCATGCATGCACTGCCAGTCCTACCACGCATGGACTTGCACATCATGCATGTAACTCACATGGCCACAACCCATCCAGTCCACATCTTCCATATCCAAGCAACTACAGCACACACACCTTACATGTAACCAACAAGCCATACCTGCACCATCAACCAGTCAACACGCAATTGCTGCTATATAATGTCATACACAACAAATGTCGACCATTGGCATGAGACTCCGATCAGCTGCAACTCACAACACACACAACACAAAGAGGATGTGGCACTTGCAAACATGCATGCCACACTACACCGTAGGGCATAATCCCACATGGGTTCTCGCCAGCGTCATCCAGACGTCTCTTCCAGACCAAGTACTGAGAGTGGAGGTCTGGGTAGAACCTCTCCAGTACCCGCAGCTGTGTCCGGTGGAAGCAGTGGCAGCCTGCACGGTGCACCTCCACTGTGGTTTCCGTCCCAGGGGCTACCAACACCTTGATATGGCTGCGGGTCTTGAGGTCGTCCCAACGTCTCCTCACCCAGTCCCTGGTGCGGACTGCCACCCTCTGTGTTGATGGCAGTCGTGATCTCATCCCAGATCCTCAGCCTTGCCTCACAGCCCAGCTGCATCCCTGGGTTGTAGAGGGCATCATAGGCATCCAGGACCCGATCCACCATGATCCCAACTTCGATGTCCGTGAAGTTGGGTGCCCTCTGCTTTGATGTGGGGGTGCTGCCCTCACCAAATGGGACAGACATGGCACCCTCGAGGCAGGTATGGGCTTCCTGGGTCCTGGAGGATTGTCGTGGAGCAACTCTGGTCTATGCAGAGGTGGAAGTCCCTGGAAGTACAGTGAAGGTGGTTGCAGGGCCAACACTGGATTGCAGGCAAAAGTGTGGCAGCTGGCACAAGTAGACAGTGCAGGTTGCAGGCAGGCACTCCGACCTGAGCATGCAGCAGCACTGTAGTGGTGAATGGGGCAAAGCAGGGCCAGAAGAGGCAAGACCAGCAGCAGTTTGGGCAGGAGGTACAGTGGTGTGCGTCACGCAACCGCAGTTGCCGCCAGCACAGTGAAGGCCCTTGTCTCGTGATGGGATTAAACGTACATTACGTACTGCACGCGTATACTCTGTGCACCTAGGCGGAACCCCTATGCGTTCACGTCATTGACGAATCCATAAGTCATGCGACATGTATCGTGTACCCCCATTCTTAACATTACAATAGCTTACATGTTTTTCGCGTATGCATTTTTTGTGTTGCTGGGTGCCACAGCGTTCCGCGTATTGCTTATTCTTTTCACGTGCGCTACCGAGGGGTCGCGTACACGCATTTTTGATATTTGTGCGTTACGCGTCCCGTTTCTTTTTTCACCAGGAGTAATATTGAGCCTTGCTGGACCATACTAGTATGTTTTACATCACGTACTGTGCCCCCTCACTCCAATTGCCCAGGACAACTGATTGGTGTGCCTCCCATCTGTACCATGAGTGGCAAGGCAACAAAAGGGAAAGGTGGCCGAGGTGGTCGGGGACGTGCAGCGAGAGCTGTGCACCACCCCCAACAGGGTCAGGGGGCTGCAGGCGATGCTGATGTCCCCACCAACCAGGGTCAGGGAGCTACATCAGTATCTGTTGCCCCCCTCACCCACCACTATGGTCGCCTGTGATGTTGTGCCCCCCCACTCTCGTTGTCCTCCCCCTCTGCTCCTAGCCCCGTCCACCAAAAATTACTTACTGCATTTGTATGCTGCTGCCACCCTGCAACATGCGTCTAGGCAACATGTATGTTTGGCAAGCACATATGTGACTAAGCGTTTTGTAACAGCGCTGCGATGGCCAAAGCCTGTTGTGCGCTTTACAAATGCAAATCATTTAAATTAAAAATATGGAACAGTTTGTGACACACAGGCAATTGGATGTCTAGTTTGGCATTGTGGTAGTGGCATAGTCCCTCATCTATTTTTCTTTTGGAAACCCAAAATTAATTTAGTTTTAGTTCTAAGGGATGCACACAATGTAGCACTTCCAAAGACACATTCTCAGGGTGGTTTAGTGGGCACAGATGATTGGCGCTTTGTCATCATTGAATGGCGCCTGTAATGTGCCAGGGCTGTGTGCACTCCGTAGGAGTCGGATTTGGATTTTAGGTGAAGAATTGTGCCATAAGCTGGGTACGGGCACCCTCGCCTCGTGTCCTTTGACTTGCCAGGCGCAAGCGGCGTGCATGTGGTTATGGGTGGGGGGACACCACCATGTCCACTGGTACACCACACTGTGTTGTAATATTGTGCAGGACACATGCTGCCACAATGATCCTGCACACTAGTGGTGGTGCATATAGCAACTCGCCACCAGAGTGGTCAAGGTAGCGAAAAAGTGACATGAGCACTCTGAACGTGCACTCCACTATATCTTGAGTTGCAATATGGGCGGTGTGGTTTCTTATCTGGGGGTGGTGTGGTAGGGTTCCATATTGGCGTTGTCATGTAGGTGCTCAGAGGATAGGCATTGTCCCCTATAGACTCAAAGATGTTTGTCATTGGTGTGTGTGTGTGTGTGTGTGTGTGTGTGTGTGAACATGAATGTGCAGGGGCATTTATACTCGCCAATGAGCCATGTGTTGCCATGCCTCCCAGCTTCCAGGGCCCGGTGTAGGGGTGACAATCTGAATATGAAACTATTATGGGTGGACCCTGGATAGATTGCATATACAGCAGTAATTCTACCCTTGGCATCACATACAACCTGCACATTGATGGAATACCAGTGCTTGCGATAGATGTGCTATGTGGCCCTTGGTGGATGTAGAGCCACATGGGTGCAATCGATGGCACCAAGCACTCTAGGGAAGTGTGCCACCCCATAAAAATCCTGGACCACAGCATGCCTTTCTGCAGGTGTTCTGGGCATTTAGACGTGCCTGGGACTGAGGGACATGCAGTCATTATTGCCAACAGCTGGTGTAGGCAGCTTGACTGCGTGGGCTGTGAAATGTCCCCAACTATGGCAGTTGTCCGCTGAAATGACCCAGTGGCCTGAAAATGCAGAACATTGAGCACCTTTTCCAAGAGGCTCAGTGCTTGGGAGCACAGGGTGGGTGATGTGAGGTCATCCTCCCACTCCGTGGCCAGGTCTAATATGATGAGGTGGAGACCTATACCTGCCATAGACCTGGTCATCGGGCATCCCAAAAAGGCTGGTCCTAGGTATCCCACAATCACTGCTGCGATAAATGGTACATTCATTGTAGCTGTATATGCGCGATTGTTGATCGCGCAGGCCTTTTAAGCATTTGATTTTGTGCGTGTTGATGTATCTGCCAGCTATCGCGTGGCGTACGTGTTGGAGGATTTACACGTCTCTTACCGCGTGCCTGCGAGCCCTGCTCTATTCCATGAATGCGGGTTTTTAGCACGCGTATGGGTGTTGCAAGGATTTTCCTTTGGTACATCCCTCGTTACGCCAATATTTTCACTTGTTCTTCATTCCATGTGTGCCGCCCACTTTTTAGGTGACTGCAGAACCCAGAGCCCCTTCGCTACGAGTCTCGCGCAAGGCGTTCTTGGTGTCGCAGTAACGTGTTGGGCCAGCGCAGATTCCTTGCAAGTCCCTAGTAAGCCCCGCGCAATGTGTTCTATGAATACACAAACTGGAGCTTGCACACGATTTCGCACGCATGCCCCTATTTTCCGTGCAAATTATTCCATGAATTAGGGCGCATTTCGGCCCCTGCCTCTCGGAAACAACCCCAACAGGCAATACTTTGGAGGCCACGAGCGCATTTGGATGTCTACCTTCTCTGCTCTCTACATCACTGCGCTCCAGAATTTCTGAATCTGCGGGCACGTCCAAAACATGTGCATCTGCCCCTTCTCGTGTGCACCTCAGGCAGACCTGTCCTCATTTCCCCGTTATGTATGATAACATATGTGGGGGTCATATATATGCCCGGGTTTTTGCTTACAGTTGGGTAGCTTTAAATCTTGAGTTCCTAGAGACCTGTCTGGTGTATGCAAGCACCCTTCCCCATTCTGCATCTGTGAATGCCCTTCCCGTGTCCATCTCCTATTTATCACACACTTTCAGCCCTGTCGCGCTTAAGCCTCCCAGGAGCACTTCATACAGTCTGGAGACAATGTGCCCTCCTTCTGATACATCAAACATAGTGTCTAGTATGTTGTTTGTCATAATCTTTGCTTGTGGGTTCTCCCATTTCCTCCTGATCTTTTGGGTCATTCCCAAGTACAGCAGGAACTGGCCCTTGTGGATGTCGTGTTCGCTTAGCAGGGTGTGGCAGTCAATTCTGTCATCTTGCAGTAGGTCCCCCACTGTCGATACCCCTTTGCCTTCCCACTGTCTCCTATACTGTCCCACTGCTCCCTGCCGTCCTCCGATGACACCTATCGGAGTGATGTGCACCGAGCAGGGTTCCAGTATTCCTAGAAACCTCTATACCCTGTGTCAAATTTCCCTACCCAGTTTCAGGAGCCCAGAGGGTCTAGTGAAGTGTATGTCCTCTACCCATTATCTCTTTCAGGAAGTGTCGCTTCAGCATTGGCTGCAGCAACGCAGTGTCCTGGGAGGCCTCATGTCCCAGCCAGGTCACCACAAATGGCAGCTGTCCTGCCAGGTAATCAAAGTGTGGCACTTTCATCCCATTCTCCTCTGCAGGGTGCCGAGTGCAATCCTGTTCCGCCCCCCCAGTCCCCTGCAGGAATTATCTGGTATCACGTTTATATATTGAAAGAATGCTTTGGGTATGTTGTAAGGAATATTAGTAAAATGATATAGGAGGTGGGGGAGTACAACCATCTTCAGAAGAGCGGCCCTGACTGGCATCCCCAAAGATAGTCTTTCCCAGAACCTCCTGGATTTCTGCACCCCTTCCAGGGCTCTCATTGTGTTATTCTTGTGCATGTCTTCAGGGCTATGCCACACATTAATGCTGCCCAGGTATCTAAAGATGTTGGTACTCCCACTGTAGGTCCAGGTGTGGCAATTGTGACACACTGACTCCCCTGAGGTCCGCTAGCAGAAACAAACCAGATTTCCTGCGATGCATCTTGATCCCCGAGAGCGTGGCAAAGGTCTAATAGGTGCGGCAGGTTGTCTTCAGGTCGGCTTATATATAATAGCATGTTGTCAGCGTGCAGTGAAATCAAATGCTCTGCCCCATCTATCACTTTCCCAGCCTCTCCGTACTTGCTCTTGAGGAACACCGCCAATGGCTGCAGTGCCAAAATAAACCTCATCAGCGACAGTGGGCAGCCCTGCTTGGCTGCCAATTTTTCCAAGACCTGCCTGCCTGTTTTGACTCTTGTCATGGGACGGGAGTAGATTAATTTAACCCATCTCAGGTACAATCCCACAACCCCGAAGCGTTCCAGGTTCGCCAGTAGCAGCATACAGCGTCGAAGGCCTTCACTGCGTCCAGTGAGGCTTTTGCATAGTCTCGCTTCCTCTGGTTCGTGCTATCTGACGTGTTGGAGCCTCTGCAGGTTCGAAGTTATTACGCCGAGGGACATACCCAGTCTGGTCAACATGCATCAACCCTCCTATCACTTTCTTGAGCCCGTTTGCCAGCACTGCAGTTAGAATTTTGCAATCCTGATTCACCATTGACCGCGGTCTGTATGATCCGCAGCTCAGAGGTGTTTTCCCTGGCTTTTAGATTGGTACAATAATTGATTGTTTCAGGTTGTCAGGCAGCACCCCCGGTCATGCGCTTCCGTGTAGACTTCCAGCAGTCTAGGGGCTAGTTTATAGATGTATGCTTTGTAGAATTCCCCTGGGAGTCCGTCTGTTCCTGGGGCTTTAGCTGTCGGGAGTTCCAGAATTTACTTCCTGGATTTCTTCTACCGTCATCGGGGCCTCCAGCTCAGCGGCCTGTGCATCTGTCAGTTGTGGCAAATACAGTCGGGCTAGTGTGCCGGGCACATTTCGTTCCGCTTTGATCATGTCCGATGAGTATAGGAATTTATAATAATCTGCCGAACACCTCATTGATCCCATGTTGTGTCCTGACTATTTCCCCGCTTCCATCGGTTATGGGGCTATGTCCCTTGGTTTTTCTTGTTGACATAACCAAGCCAGCAGTCTCCCTGGTTTGTCCCCCTATGCCTGTAGTCTGTGTGTATTTCGCAAAGTCCAGTCTGCCTAGTCTTTCGCATTTGACAATGCACTTTTGCCTCAGTTTTATCAACTCCACTAGCTCTCCCCCTGCTGCTTCTCCGATGTTTTCCTTCAGTGCTATGTCGTTCTACATCACTTCCAAACTGTCTAGTATTCCTTTCCTAAGGCACCTGTCTTCCCCATCGCTGCCCCTGTATAACTACCATAAACTCTTTCCATAGGGTGCTTGCCTGTGCCACACTGCCCGTATTAGAGTCAAAGTTATCTATGACCTGTTCACCCAGATATTCATTGATGGTTTTGTCCAGTAGCGCCTCTGCCCTCAGCCTCCAGGTTGGTATTCTTGGTCTCTGCTGTGTGCTCTGCCATGTTATTGTTGGGGGCGTGTGATCAGAGCGCTCCCTGGCCATGTACTCTGTTTATGCGAACTCTCCAAAATGTTCTCTTCCGGTGAAAATGTAATCGATTCGCCTATGTACCCCGCGTGGAGCTGAAAAGTGAGTATCCCTGTGTTTCACCATGTGTTTCTCTCCAGACATCTCCCAGTCTGAGGTCTCGCATAAGGGCGCCAAGGGTTTTGGCCGGCAGCGCAGGCTTTTTGTGTTTCCCATTTGATCGGTCTAATATAGGATCTACAGTACAGTGGAAGTCTTGGCCCCAAATGCATGTGGATCCTCTGTACGCAGGGAGCTTGGTGTAGAGTGATTTAAAGAATGTTGTGGCGTCCTGATTCGGGGCCTAGGTGTTAATGAAGCAAACATCTGTTTTCCCGTAGCCCATGTACTAGTACCAGTCTCACCTCGTCATCTTTATGTTCTAGTGGCTGGAAGGGGACAGCAGGTGCCACCTAGATAAGGACTCCGCTAGCGTATGCCGAGTAGGGTGAGCCGTACATTTTGCCTCCCCATTTCTTGGCCAATACGGCTTCTCTGTCTGTGGTGAGGTGCGTTTCCTGCAGCATTGACCACTTGAATGCCTTTCCTGATCATCTTTTGATGTTATTAAGGCCTCTTACATTCCAGGTGATCACTCGCAGCCCGTTAGTTGTCATAACAATTCTCAAAACCAGGGCCACCCATTTCCCACTGCCCTACCGCCACACCATGAAGGCAGTCAAGCCCTCTAATCCTGCCCACAACTGCGTATGGTCCATCTCAACTATGGTAGTCATACTGTGGCCTGTCCCTTAACCCGACATTTCCCTCCTGACTTGCCAGCGGCTCGTTGTCCCACTTGTCTATTAACCCAACAGTGTCCCGCCCATTGTCGGCCCACCTCCCTCACGTTCCCCTCTGCTCTAGCGGTAACCCAAAAGAATTGTAACAAACCAGACATTGGCCCAGCAGTAGTGTCCCCACTCAGGCCCGGCTGCTTCTCCCGCTCCAGGCTCTCTTCCATCGGGCAACACACAGCAGCTTGACGCCTAAGAACCGGCGTCCAAAGTTTCATCTGGGGCTTGTGGCCACTTCCAGGTCAGCCTTTTGCCAGGCACTTGGTTGCTGTTGGGGTGTCCTAGTGCTTGTGCCACTGTATTCCTTCCCACTATGT
Source organism: Ambystoma mexicanum (assembly GCF_040938575.1). Taxonomy (NCBI): domain Eukaryota; kingdom Metazoa; phylum Chordata; class Amphibia; order Caudata; family Ambystomatidae; genus Ambystoma; species Ambystoma mexicanum. The sequence continues at coordinate 614,669,579 of NC_090938.1, forward strand.
ACTGTGCCCCCGCATTCCTTCCCACTATGTACTCTCGCCCTCATGTTCCAGTCTGTTGTAGTGCAGTAGCACCCTCGAACGGTTCGATGTTAGGCTCGGTGTCCTCCCACTAAGGCACTTTGTTGTTTCTGCGCAGACGTTACAGTATTCCCTGTGCGTCCATTCAGGATTGCGCTTCACCTGTGCTTTCGAAGAAGTGCGATCTTCCGTTGTGCTGTATCTTCAGTGTGGCTCGGTAGATCAGCATATAACGTTGATTCTCTCTCCTCAGCTGTTCCTTGGTTAGTCCAAACATTGCCCTCCTTCTCTGGACCAGGGCCGTGTAATTGGGATATATTGCACATTTTGAGGGTGGTCTTGTGATGGTCCCTCATTTTCTAGAGAAGGCGAGCACTGTTTCTCTGTCTTATTAGTTCAGGCTCCTGGCTATAATCTGTCTTGGGGGAGTGCCCAGCGGCTGCCTCTTCGTCTCTGATCTGTGCGCTCTTTCAATGGTGAATCCTTGTGTGCGTACCAATACCCCCAGCTCACCTGTGTCCGATGTTGGGCAGCCTCTGCCAACCGGGTCCCGCCGGGCATCTCTTCCTGGTGTCCCCCTGGGCTGTCCTCGGGAGCCTGCAGCCACAATCTGTGTGGGTGTCCTCCTGGCCACCTGCTCCTGCGCACCGGCTCAGTCCTTGTAGCAGCCGTCTGCCTCCCGGTATTCTAGCACCTCTCCCTGCCGTGTATGCAATCACAGCAGGGTGGGGGGGGAGGAGGAGGAGGAGGAGGGACAAAGGGCAAAGGAAGGTCCACCACCTCCGTGCCCTACAAGCGCCTCCGATTTGGATTGTCGCGCCGGCCTCTATCCTCGGAGGATTAGCTGTGCATGTATCCGGGCTGGTGCGTCCGTCTCCTCGCCTCCTGCTGCCTGTCTGCACGGGTCAGCGTCCTCCGCCTCGGTGGTGCAGCCGCTATCTTGTGTGTTGGATTCTCATGGCCGGGGCTCGCCACCACTATGCTTCTGCCGGCAGCCTTTTTGGGTCTCGCCTACTCGTGCTTCTCCTAGCGCTAAGATCACGTTCGGTTCCAGGATCTTGCGGGAGCCTCTCCAAAGAGGAGCCTCACTCCATGGCTGCAAGCCATGCCCCCAGTGGAAGGCAGGTTCTCGCAATTTGTCTCAGTGGCGCAACATCTCTGACAAATGGGTGCTCAACATCGTTCAACAGGGTCACACCCTAGATTTTCTGGTCAAATGTGCAATTATTCCACCAATAAAGAAAAAGGAACAGCTGCCCCTCTTGAATTCGGTCCTTACAAAAGAAAAAGGGGCTATAGAAGCCGTACCATCACATCTCTGGGGCTGCGGAGTGTACTCCAGATAATTCCTGGTACGAAAGAAGTGCGATGGGTCGAGACCCATCCTCGACCTCTGGCAGCTAAACAAGTTCCTCAAATCGCAAACATTCTGCATGGTAGGGCTACAACAGGTTCTTGAGCAGCTGGAACAGGGAGACTTCTCTCCTCTCTGGACTTGGAGGATACTTATTTCCACATCCCCATACATCGCAAGCACAGATGTTTCCTTTGGTTTGTTTTGCAAGACGAGCATTGCCAGTTCAAGGCTCTGCCAAATCAGCAACAAGAGTCTTCACAAAATGCAAAGCTTTGGTGGCTGCTCATCTCCGCCACGCATGTATTTAAGTTAACCCCTACCTAGACGACTGGCTAATACGCACCCCTGTCACTGCCGCTAGCCATGCAGCACACTGAAGACACCATTGGATGTCTTCTCTGGGATTCTCCAACTTTCCAAAGTCTTGCGTCCCACCATCTCAGAACGCTCTGTTCCTGGGTTCATTATTGCCTCAGCATCTGCCTTAAGCGCAAAACTCATCAATGCCATTTAACCGTTCCTAACTAAGCCCAACTGGATCTCAATAGCCAGAGCTACCATATGTGCTAAGTTAGATTACTGCAACGCTCTTCTAGCAGACACCTCCATAAAAAATGTAAATAGACTCCAAATCACCCAAAACAACGCGCTAAGAGCAGCACATAGCATCTCAAGAAGAGAACACATCTCCCAAGCCAAACAGTCCACTGGCTCCCAGTCAAAGACCGCATTACTTTTAAAATCCTCACCACAGCACACAAATGTATCAACTCTTCAGCACCTTCCTACCTATCAGAAACACTTAGCGGAACCACCTCAGCAAGACCCATTAGAACAAACTACACCAATCAACTCACTATCCCACAAATCAACAGGGCCAAAGCAGGAGGGCTAGGCTTCCGCTACATAACACTGAAGCTCTGGAACTCACTCCCTACCTCTCTCCGAGCTGAAACCTCTCTCTCTGCCTTTCGAAGAAATCTGAAAACATCACTCTTTAACTCGCGCCCCTCCCCCGCCAGACCTGTCACTTCACACCCCTTACCCTCCCCTCTCTCCAATGCTATGTATTATCAAAATTTCAAAATGTGTACATGCTGTCACTGTAACTAAGTTGTGCTCACCTTTCTGTAACATGCGCCATGATGCCTAAGGGCTGCTGTGCGCTCTACAAATGTGAAATAAATAAATGACTCGACACACTAATGTCTGGCTACCCCCTCGGAGAGGGTACAGCTGACAGTCCGCTCCATCAAGTGCCTGTTAAGAATGTCTTCCTGCATCCACTTGATTCCTCACTGCAGACTGCATATAAGGCCATTCCAGGAGTTTCGGGATGCCAGGTGGCAGCAGTTGTTGGGCTTCTGGAACAGCAAGATCACCCTCATTCCAACTTTCTGCCGATTTCTCCATTGGTGGACTCATCGTGACCACCTTGCGCGGTGTGCTCCATTTTGCCACCCAACACATCAAAGCCACAGTAACAACTGATGCCTCCCTGGAGGGTTGGAGAGCCCCACATGGGCCAATACCACGCCAGAGGTCTGTGGCAGCCGGAAGAAAAGACACTGCACATAAATGTCTTGGAACTCTGAGCAGTATTCTGGGCCCGCAAGTCCTTCAAAGCTCAACTTAAGGGAAAGGTGGTTCACATCTTCACTGACGGCACAACCACCATGTTCTATCTCCGGAGCAGGGCGGGCCTGCTCTCCCATACTGTCCAAGGAAGTGCAAGCGCTGTGGAACTGGGTGATATTGCAGAGCATGTTTCTCATCCCATTCATCTGGCAGTGATCCACAATGCCATTGCGAATTCCCTCAGCAGGGAGCTACGATCTGGCCACAAATGGGAGCTTCATCAGAGCCAAGGTTATCTACTTCTCTCAATGTGTGGTCACTCATAGACTGACTTGTTCGCCACAGCAACCAACTCGAATCGCCCCCAGTTTGCCAGCCGATATCCTCAAGCAAGGAGTCTTGGGAACGCCTTCTTAATACCCTGGGAGGGCCGGTTCATCTATGTATTGCCTCCAATTCCGCTTCCACTTTCAGTGCTAAATACACACAAACGGAGCCCATGCAAGATGATCCTCATTGCTCTGGCATAGGTACGTCAGATTTGGTACTCCATCTATCAGTGGCCCCAGGTGTTAAACTACCTCCTGTGATGAATCCTGCAGCACCATCACAGAATCCCAACCTAATGTCTCCTCCCGTGTGTCCAGGGAAAGGCAGACTCTCCTTGATCCTACCCTGGGGCTGGCGTCAGGTGGTAGGATCACATGGGAGGAGAAGGCCATCAAGGGAATGTGGTGACGAGAGATGCGATATTTATCCTCCACTGAGGATGAAGGTAGCTTAATGCTTGAGTATTTAATAACCTGTTGCCACAGTAAGACCTCCCCTCACGGGATTATTCAAGGTGTCAAGTGTGACATTCCTTTTTGTAAACCTGAACAGAATGTATATAAGGAACAGGGAGATCATGCAAATACTTTTAGTAGTTACGATTTTCCAGTGGTTTTAGATAAACCTAAGCGAAAATCATTCTCCTTTAAAACCTGTCCAACAAACCAGTTGAGGCGAATGGATTAAATGATCTTAAAATAACTAAGAACATTATGGACTTCAAGTCCCATAATGCTTAGTACTGAGACCAGTAAGAGGAGCACAGTTAATAAACCCTAGTGAGCGGTCTAGATCGAATGACCCACACCTGAGCGAAACCTTTAAACATTTAAAGGCCCTTCTGGTGCAGGTCCATAGAAAGCAGTGTGTGCAGCAGACGCAGAAGGAGAAAGCGGAACTAGAAGCCGCCGCTGTATGCAGTACAGAAAACGTGGCAGAGCTCGAGGTTCCTGTGAGATGCTGAGGAGTTACAGCAGGAAGCAGTGGGAAGCCCAGCTGTCCCAATGGAGAGATAAGCTCCCCTACTCCTGTATTTTACTCCAGAATGCGTGGTGAGCATTGGAAGCGCCTTTGACAGGCTGTGTAAGTGTCGGAAGGCTGACCAGAGCTAACAAATGTGAAGGAACCCACGACACTTGAAGCACTGTCCTGAGGAGTGAGTTTACCTGACATAGGTGAGCCTGGGGTGCTCCGAGATAGACAGCTGAATAGGAATATATGTTTTGAATACCAAACTCTTGTATTGAAGCAAGCTTGACGCGACTCTCATATAAAGGGGAGAGGTCGAATGAAAGGACATTGTAACCAGCATTGCCAAGAGAGGGCAATAATTAAGCAAGGAGAATATAAATACCAAAAGGGAGGTCGCATAAGGGAAAACTATAACCCACATTGCCAAAGTTGGATACAACTCAGTGTATCCTGTAACCAGCATTAAGCTGGGAGTGATAACTCCATTTGAATTTAACAATCCTAGAACAAGACAACCTGTGGGAGGATGTTAACTATATTGCCTACAACCAATAGGTTGCGTAAGAAGAGATAAGACTGCAGGAGAAAGACCCTCCTTGTAGAAGGGATCAAAGGGGAGAGAAGTATAACCTGCATTGCTCATGGCAAAGATATCAATATGACGAGAGTTGTCCTTTTGTACAATATACATGTTGAAGTTGTAAATAAGTATTTTGGAAGTCAAGAGAGTGAACTAAGGAACAGTTGCTGATACAATTCCCCATTAAAGATTTCAATGTGGAAAGTTGGGAACAAACCTCACTACATAGTACAAGTAGTAGTGATATTTTTCTTTTTTCATCCTCACAGCTGATTATACCAGGAGAGGGAGTACTGCAATGTGGTCGAAGGTTGTGGTTGAAACGGAAGAAAGAATTCCACTACTGTATTTTGCTGAACTGTTATAACCATCCTGGCAAAAGTATTGTTTATGAAGAAGTATGTAATGTGATATAAACATGGTCACCCTTTTAAAGGACATTTATACAGAATGTTGGTTTGATATATGAAGAAAATAATTTTGGGTTGTCAATTAGAAAACTTCAATAATTATCTTAAGAGGGAAGAACCTTTTTGAGAAAAGGACATTTATATTGACTTTTGGATAGCCATATGAAGAATCATTTTGGTTTGCCAAGCAGAGAACTTTAATTGTCTCAAGAGTGAAGAAGCCTTTCTGAAGCTGGAAATCGCTTTGCAAAGTGAAAGACCTATTGGAATGTTTTGTTCTACCTGAAGTAGAATTTGGATAGTGGAAGGAACTTTCCTAAACTTGATTGTTTTGAAATATCCTGAATTGATCTAGGGAAACCAGATCCAACCCTGGTGACAATGGTTTCTGTTTAAACTTCACAAAATAACAAGTAAATTCAAACATCAAAGGTTATAATCGCCAAGTTAATCCTGTATGCTTTTATTATATTATGTGTATTAGTGTGAGAGTTATTTTGGAAACTAGGTCATTTTCCTTTAGCTTTGATATATTAGGCTAGGGAAATGTAGGCATTTTTCTCACCCTTTATTATTTAGATAACATATTGACTTTTGAGAGAAATCGTCTGTCTGCCTCACATTTCTGACTCCTCCTACTACTCTAGAGACCTGCTCTCCATAGACAGAGGGTCAGTTCTGCATCACGACCCAGCCGTCAACTCCAGCCTCCCTGAAGTTGACGGCTGGGCTCCTGCAGCCCTCGACTTTGGACAGTTTGCATTACCTTTAAAATGCAGAAGGATTATGGGAAATGCTAGAACTCCATCTACTCTATCCTGCTACAAGCACAAGGGGAAATGCTTTACTGTATGGTGTCATTTGCACCGCTCGATCCCCCGTCCGCCCCCCCCCCTCTCATCAAATCATGCCATATCTTTTGCCTTAGGTGAAAGCTGGGCTTGCATACGTTTCCATTAAAGTCAATCTTGTGACCATCTCTCACTATGCAGCTGGCAAGCCTTCCCTGTGGCCTCACAGGCTGGTGGTTAAAGCGTCCCTTAAGGGTCTGTTCTGGCCATTTCCTCCATTAAAGGCCAGAGCGTGCAAGCTTAATGTTGTCTCCAAGCTAATGGGTCTTCCATTTGAGCTCCTTCACCGAGCTCGCTAACGTGAATATGGAAGAGACTGCCTTTCTGGTGGCTATTACAATGGCCCGATGTGTTGGAGAACTACAGGCTCTCTCCTGCAAGCCTCCTTCTCCAGCATGAAACACTTGATTATATGCGCATTTTAAATGCCACATCCTATCATGGAGTCTTGCATGGATTCACATGCTCATGAATATTCCCTGTTGTCAGGCAGGGAATCCTTGGTAAAAAGAAAGCAATTTCGCTTTAGATTAAAAACTGCTTGTCTCCTCTATATCCAGTCATTGAAGTCCTACTGCCCCCAGCCAATGACACTTGTCCTCCTAAACTCCACCCCTGGTGGCCATCTTCAGATTTCTACTGCACGTTTCTAGTGTTCGGAGTACTCGTGCTTCGCTCCTCGAATTTTGTAGATTTTATTTTTTGTTTGCTGCTTTTTTTGTATATTTAGTTTTTCTTCCATCTTTTCTTAGTCTATCACGCGATGACTACCAGCAGTGGGTACCCGTTGTTGGCAAAGCTTGCCTTTTAATCATTGGATCTTCTCTCCTTGACTGACAGGCACAGGCGTGGGCCTTCATCTCACCTTGACCATGTCCGATGTGGCAAAGAAGAGTCTCTTCAGGGCCTGCGACTCCTAGGGCCTGAACGTTTTTGTCGAGGAAAGGCCTCAAGTGCCTTTGTCTTCACCCAGATCACGACGTGGACGGATGCGAGATCTGCCGCAGCTTCTCATCAAAGACCAAGAAGGATCGCTAACCGAAGACTAGTGGCTTTGATCGATCAGGAGAAGGCCTCTGACGCAGGCTTCGGGTGCAGTCATGCCTCATCCAAGACCGGCAGGTCCCATGAGCATGTTCCTTCTGACAAGAAGAGGTCTAGGTCCTTTGAGGATGCTCCTCCTAGGGAGATCCAAAAGAAGGAGAAACACCATGCTCCATTTGCTCCCTCCAAGGTCACTGCAGCTGCAGGATCAAGTTTGGGAAGGGGTCAGTCTCTGTTGCCTGGTCTGTTGGCAGTTAGACTACTGACTGGTGGGTTCCCTCTGTCTGCGGGTGAAGTCCTTGACCCTGTCCGGGAACAAGTATTCAAAGGACAAGTCCTCGACTGACGAACCTGCTGAAGCCCTATCAGTACTCAGTCAGCGATGCAGGCTCCATTGTCGATGACTGTCTAAGATCACCACCTCATTAACGGCCAGGACCACTGCGCCGTCGACTATTGTCTTCGTCGACTTCAAATAATTGAATGTATTCAAATAAACTCTTACACTCAAGGTTTCTTGAGTAAACAATTATTAATTTATCAGTCAGAATAAGCCTTCTTCAGAAGGGAGCATATAACAGTAACACTCAAATACACTTCATGAAATACACTCTTAATATCTCTAAATCAGTAGATGCCCTTTTGGGATGGCCCACAGACACTACCTACACCCTCAGGTGACTTCAGTTGCTAGGGTGCTGGGGACATTAATATATCACTGTTGCATTTAGAATAATATAGTAATAAGTCAAAGGAAAAGGTTATTTAGAACATAAATCATGACTAAATCAGCTCTTCCTTCGACAAAAACTCGGCAGCGACCCTCTTTTCAACCTTCATGACGACAACTACTCCAAGGGTCTCTTTACCTCTGAGTCCTCAGTCAGCAGTACCGACCACGACCGTGTTGTGGAGGTGTTAGGCAAAGTTTGTATGCTGTACCCTCTGGGAACACTACAAACAACTCTGACTACAGGTATAGGAAACCCAACCTTTGGTATAAGCTTGTACTACGCAGTCTTGGTAGCGTGTTGAGCAGCCAGGCTAATCTCAAGAGGCGTCAATGTGAGCTGTAGTGGAGTTACACAGAGATTTACAGTTACAAGTATTCAAATAAACTCTTACACTCAAGGTTTCTTGAGTAAACAATTATTAATTTATCAGTCAGAATAAGCCTTCTTCAGAAGGGAGCATATAACAGTAACACTCAAATACACTTCATGAAATACACTCTTAATATCTCTAAATCAGTAGATGCCCTTTTGGGATGGCCCACAGACACTACCTACACCCTCAGGTGACTTCAGTTGCTAGGGTGCTGGGGACATTAATATATCACTGTTGCATTTAGAATAATATAGTAATAAGTCAAAGGAAAAGGTTATTTAGAACATACAAGAGACCACAAATATTCTTTAGCAGGCAAATGCGTTCAGATCGCCCCAATAAGTCCTTCAGTGAAAGAGGCTAAGCCAAAGTCAACAGGCAAAAGTCTATATGAGCTAAAGCACTTCGTTGTAGGTAAGTAGAAAGTCTTTGCACAGTGTTTTAGAAGTCTTTGAAGAAAAGAAGAATCAAATGTAGGGCCACAAGCTTATTATACTTGTGAGTAGTAGAAGATGCAAGCAACTCTACAGTGAGAGGTAAGTTCTCTTAGACTTTACAGTACCTTTGTATTGAGGAAAAAGTGCAGCAGATGACTTCTGTTCCTGTGCAGCTCTGCAGATCTCTGTTCCCGGCCCTCCGTCGTGGGGACAAGAGGGAGGACTTCCGGGGACTCCTGCACTGCAATGGGACGGTCACCGCTCGCAACCAGCAATCTTCAATTCAGTGGCTGTTCAGTGTTTCAGCTCCTCGCATCTACAGCAAATAGCAACACCGTTGTTCCTGGCTGTCGAGATGGAGTTTCCTTGCTTCTGGGGTCCTGCACTCTGTTGAGGGGGCTCAGGCTCGGTCAGTCCTGCTTCCTGGGAGTCTGGAGGATCTTCCTGGAGCTCTTGGCCAGCGTAAAAGCCACACGCACAATCCGGTGTTCCTCTCCCTGGCTATACGGTTTCCAGCAGCAACTGTGTGGAAATTCAACCAGCTCCGAGATGGATGTCCAGGTGGCTTACTTTGGAGTAGATTGGTCCCACCAACTCAAAGGGAGAAGTCGTCCTTGCAGGGGCTTCTCCGTCGATACGAATTTGGAGTTTCAGCACAGCAGCAGGGCTTCACCGGGCAAACCAACGGTCCAGGAGTTGCAGCAGGCGTCCTCTTCAAGTTGTTCTTTGGTTCCTTCGTCCAGTGGTCGACTCTGCCTTCCAAGCCAAAAGCCTCGCCTTTTATTCAGTTCTCTCCCATTCATTCCAGCCTCGCTATCAGTCACCCAGCAGGGTGGCTGTCCTTGCCAGACAGTCAGCCGGCCAATCACCACAGAGTGCATTTGGGTCTCCTAGGAGACTAAGCACAGGAGGTTTCGGGCACCTCCCTCACTTCCCGCCTACCCCTGACACCCTGGAGCCAGAGGCGGGCTTCACTCGTGAATCCCACCAAAGGCAAAGTGAACAATGGGACCAAACCTGGTTTGGCATGCAGAGTAAATCTCAAGGACCTTTCCACAAAGAAATGGCAAAAAAAGAACGGGGACATTTTGACAGAAATGGCACCCTTGGGTGCTTTACTGGAGCTGCGAACGCAGCCCGCAGTAAATGCACACTACAGTAGTTAAACAAAACCACTTCCACCAGCCATTCAGTGAGAAAGGGATAACATAAAAAATGTTACATGAGAAGCTAGACAAAGGGGATACTAGATAACCCCTCCAGCACCCCGTTATAAGCTAGTGTGTGCTGGGTCTAGAAAGTTCCAAATGTAAGTAAAGTCAATTTCACGTTACTGCTCTGGGAAACAGTAGTTTATCCCAGAGCAGGTATTTAAACCTTTGGGATATCTGAAAGACTTACCGGTGTCACTGCACTGAAGGTGCTGTGTGGCACAATGTAAAAGATGACGCCTATGGAGTTTGTCAGACTCGGTAACCAAAAGAAACAGAGTTCAAAATCACATTAAAATACATGAGAGAGTGCGAAAAAGGGCTTCCCTCTCTCCAGGTTAAAAAAGTTCTCAAAATCCAGCAAATTTGCTGGTGGGGTCTCTAAGGTGGAGGGAATTGGCACATTTCTAAGAATTCTCGCTAACAGGCGCGGTGCCCATTCTACAGATCCCCATTGTCACTTCTTTCAAGAAGGAATCTGGTAGAGTGAAGGAATTGCTGCCGCTGTTTGACTTCTCGCATCTATTCCAGTTCTGAGGTTGACCTGCCTGAGGACTTGTACTCTGACCATGAAGAGGGCCAGGGACCCATGTCCGAGGAGGGATCTACGTATAATGAGCCATACCAACCGACCCCTGGCTACACAGTTTGCACCCACACCTGCACCAAGGGATAGGTTACTGGCCATCCTGACCACCCTGCACACTTAGGTGCCAGATATTCAACAACGGCCACCTGTGCCTGGTCTGGCCCAAAGTCCTCCCAGGCCACCAGCTAGGAGTCTTCACAGGCCGCTTAGGTGTCGGCCAACACCACCCCATAGGGTGCCTGTCAGATCTGGTCTTAGGCCTTGATCCCAGTGGAGGGGGAGGAGCCTGTGCGCACAGACGCCGGCACTGACACGGCTACTCGCCCAGATGAGTGAGGATTATGATCTATCTGACGCAGAACCTCCAGATGTTGACGAGCCTGCCAAAGCTTCATCAGGCGAAATTGGTTCTTTGCACACCATCTCAGACATCCAAACTCATCAGCCTGGTGCCGAATGATAAGAAGGAAGGTTTCCATTTTCAACGACGTTAGTCCTTGAGGAAGACCGTTGTCCGTTCCGTTGTTTGATGTTTGGATGGACGGATTCCCCATTATGAAAACCTCAAGTACTTTGCCATTGAACCCGCACAGACTGGAGAAGAAATACTGGGTCCCGGTCTCTGCTACCAGGTCACAGCCTTCTCCGGACTCTGTGGTCTATGCCGCTGCCAGGAAACTAACATCCAATCTCTCATCTTCCATGGTGCCTCCAGAACAGGAGGGCAAAAAGCTAGTTGCGATTGGCAAACGCATCATCTACACTGCAGCTTTGTCCATCAAGGCTGCCAAATGCCCTTGCTATCCTGTCTCGTTAGGACAGGGAGCTTTGGTACAAGCTCAGGCCTAATCCGGAAGGCAGAGTTCTTGGCCCCATTCCAGAAAGGACATGTGGCTTTGGATTGTGCAGTTACAGTAGCACTTGACATAGCAGGCTCTGGGTTCTGCCAGATGGAGAATGGTGTGGACCTGTGGCTCCAGGGGTGTCTCATGGCCACAAACTTTCAGGCGGACATGCTTTTCGATGGAGACAACCTGTTTATGAAGACAGTGGATGAGACTCTCCAGGCTATCGAGACTGACAGACAGCGCGTTCTTTGGGGAGCCTGCAGTAGACTTCATCCTTTCGTTCCCCGAGGGGGGGGGGGAAGAGTGTCCAGGTCTTCCACGGGGTACGCCGCTCCCTACTGTCAGCCGCCCACTCCTTCACTCAGGAAGCCTACAGGGGCTGCTCCTGGCCCTACGACAGTGGAGGCCATCTTTGCTGTCGTCCGCAGGCCAGGATGCAGACGCCCAAGCAGACCTGAGTGGACCTTGGACCTGGGCCACCACTTTCGCACCACAGCAGGAGGCAGACTATCAAACTTTGTCAAGCAGTGGAGAAAGATCACCACGGACAGGTGGGTGCTGGACGTTCTTCAGCAGGAGTACGCCTTAGAGTTCCACGATGGGTGGCCCCGCATTCCACCTGTTGCACGTCAATCACATGGCCCAACTGCTACAGGAGGTTCAGACCATGTTGAGAAAAGGGCCATAGAACTGGTCCCTCAGTGGCTCCGCAGTGTGCTCCAGATACGTTCTGGTAAGGAAGAAGTCTTGAAGGTGACAGATGCTAGTCTTATGGCGCCTAAACAAGTTCCTAAAGTCCAAAAGGTTCAGGATGGTCACATTGCAGCATGTGCTCGACCAGCTGGAGGAGAGGCATTTTCTGACCACTATGGTCCTGGAGGATGCATATTTCCACATCCCCATTCATCGCAAGCATCGGAAGTTCCTGTATTTTGTAGTACAGGGACGGCACTACCAGTTAAAAGCCCTGCCCTTTGGCCTTAAATCGACTCCGAGGGTAGTCACAAAATGCTTTGCCCAGTGGCGGCACACTTGAGCCGCATGGGCATACAAGTCTACCCTTGTCTGGACAACTGGCTCATTCGCTCCAGCTCACACGCGCTGGCGACCCAGCACACAGCGGAGACCATATGCCTTCCGACTTCGGCCAGATTCTCCATTAATTATTTGAAGGCCTGCATGGTGCCATCACAGCACGCTCTGTTTTGAGACACCCGTCTCAACGCGGTCGCATCTCTGGCAACCCCCTTGAAGGAGGTGGTGAAGCCTATCCTGGGCAAAGTTCAGAGGCTGTCAGCATCCATTGCAACAGTCCAGTCCATCAAATACCTTTTGGGCATGATGTCTTCCTGCATCCATCTGGTCCCCTTTTGCTGGCCTCAGATGCGGCCTTCGCATTCATTTTCTAGACGTCAGGTGGCAGCAGGTCGCAGGCACTTGGCCAGACAAGATCGCCTTCAATCCGGCATTCCTGCTGGCTCTGCAGTGGTGGCTGGTGCGTCTCCATTTCACTCAAGGAGCTTCCTTTCGGATCCCCCCGTACCAGGCCGCGGATGCCTCCCTAGAGGGTTGGGGAACCCACACAGGACAGTCTCACGGCAGAGGCCTCTCGCTCCCGGAGGGGAAGGACTTGAACATAAATGGCCTGGAGCTCTGCACGGTGTTCTGGGCCGTCAAGTCGTTCCAGCCGCAGCTACAGGGGAAGGTGGTGATTATAATTTTATTTATTACATGTATCATACTCCCAGACCCAGAGGTATCACGGCATAGTTACAGACAATGGATAAATACAATATTCATGTTTCTAGCAGAAAAAGGACATAGAGCACAGTCAGGCAATAGTACAGTTATACACAGTGTATAAACAAGTACACACAGAGCACAATCAGGAAATAGTACAGTTACACACCGAGTATGTACAAATGGAAGGCAGTGACTGTCCAATAGTATGAGTTAGGGTCTAAGCTCAGATTAATATTGGTTAAATAGCCAAGTTTTCAGAGATATTTTTAAATTGTGGATAGGATGTTTCATTTTTATTCATGGGCAGCACCCCCAGCATCCGGAAGCAAGGCGGGACGTGCTCCCCCGCTCTCTCTCTCTGTGTAAACTGAGCCATTATTCAGGACATGTTCCTCATTCCCTTTCACCCGGCAGGCACTAAGAACACCATTGCATTCTTGCTCAGCAGGGAGCTGTGTTCCTGCCACCAGTGGGAACTTCAATAAGCTCAGGTCTCATCTCTTCAGCAAGTGGGGTCTTCCCCAGATAACCTCTTTACGGCAGCTGTCAAATCCAAGTGCCAGAGGTTTGCCAGCAGATATCTTCAGCCAAGGAGTCTGGGGCATGCCTTCTCATTCCTGTGGGACAGGCTCTTCCTGTACGCCTTCCCTCAGATTCCGCTCCCATTACGTGTGATCAGCGCACTGACGTTGCCATTGCAGGATGATCCTTATCGTGCCTGCCTGGCCGTTGCAGATCTGATACCCGGACCTGCTCCATCTGACAGTGGCTCCGTCCATTCGGCTGCCTCCACTTCTCGACCTTCTTGCAAAGAAAATGGAACAATACTGCACCACCCCCCAGCACGTCTTAGCCTCACGGCCTGGTTCCTGTAGCTCTAGAGTTTGGGCACTATTCCCTGCTGCTGGAGTGCAAGAAGATCCTGGCCAAGGCCAGAACTTCCTCAAAGTTGTCTTGTCACAGTCACAAATGGAAGCACTTCAGTGTGGTGCAGGACTCGCAAGGTTATGCTCTGCGAATACCTGTTCCACAGCTCCTCCCGTACCTGCTTTCGCTGGCCAAAGCTGGGCTAGCTCACGCCTCCAAAGATCTGGCTGCCATATACTGGTACAACCGGGGGCCAGGAAAGCTTTCCCTGGGGTCACAGGGTCGTCCAGGAGTTCCTCAAGGGCCTCTTGAGGACTTTTCTGCCAGTGACGGTTCCTGCCCTGGCTTGGGAGCTGAATTCAGTTTTGACTAAGCTCATGGGGCCTCCGTTTGAACTGATGCACCGGGCCCCTCGGACGGTTCTCTTGTGGAAGACTGCGTTCCTGGTGGCCATCACCTCGCCAGGTGAGTCTGGGAGTTCAAGCCTTCTCCTACAGGTAGCCATACTTGACCTTCCACACTGCAAAAGTGGTGCTGCAGACTCGTCCCACCTTAATGCCGAAGGTTCCTTCGGGGTTCCACCTCAACAAGGCTTTGGTTCTGCCAGTTTTCTTTCTGAACCCTTCTACGCCTGCTGAAAGGGTGTTGCATTCGCTGGACGTTGCTTTCTGTAGCATGCATGAAGGATTTTTGGACGACATCTCAGTTGTTTGTGAGTTTTGGACTTGTGGGACACAGGAAAGTGCTGTTTAAGGCACCCATTTATTTATTGCTAATTTAAATAGCGCCTTTACACTTATAAAAGCTTTTCAAAGCGCACCAATGCAGGGAGGGCAAAGTAGATAACAGGATTGGACATTCTTGGGCATTGGAACATTCAGAATGGGTAAGAGTTTGGAGGTACAACATAGAACAAAGAGGCCTACAAGCTGAACAACGTATGACAAAATGATTGTACATGCCTGACGGTTGTTTCAATAATGCAAGAGCTAAACATGTAAGAGGGAGGATAGGCAAGGTTGCACAGCCCGTGTTTTAAAATCCTTACCTACACAGCATCACCAACACTTGCTGCGTTTATACGGAACGCCATGGATCCTTTTGCCTCTTTTACATGTTGCCGTTAGCAACGTCGGCCACGGATGAGAAGCAACTTCCCTAGCAACGTCTTTTCCATTGCTACGACACTGCTGCACACACGCATGCGCCAGTGTCAGTAACACTATATGTGGATGTACTGAGCATTCCTTCGTTATGCCACAACACAGCTCCTTTGGCGGAGTACTATCGACTCGCCAAGGATCCTTCAGTTAACAGCAGCCCGCGCCAAGTAAGCAGAGCCCCGCACAGGGACCCAAGTAGTACCACTAGCTTGTTTTCAATTCACATACAAGTCACTGCCCACCAATTTACTGAAGCAGCACTTACCTCCACAGCACTGCGCCTGCACCCAGCAGTTTCATGGCATTCGCCCGCCCCACAGGAAAGACCGTCTCAATTCTTTTTTCCTCCCACTGTTTGGCGCCTGCAATCCATTGGCCAGGAGGTAAGCTCTTTTGCCAGCTTTTTCACTCCAACTGCTCCCCACTGGCCGTTTGAGGCCTGAATTTATTTCACGGGCCCGTATTTTTCCCTTACACCACTACTCTCTTTTAATGCAGCATGTTGTAAAATGCCTCCATGCTGGCCACCGACCACAGTGAACGTTTGAGACTGACTTCAAGCACAATCCAGGTAAGAGCACCACCCTCCTGGGGGTCTCTTTCTCATTCTAACAATATTCCCCCACTCCACTAATTGAGTTTCCTTTGTCCACCCAGATCCCTTCTGGATTTTTGATTCAAGACTACAGTAGCATTCATCCCTGCTACAGAAGCATCTGCTACAACTGCCATAGCTGCGCACTGATGAGTTCAACTCTCACAACCCACCTTTACCACCACTGACCTGAGCACAAGGTTAGTGTGACTACTACATGAGTCTAGTCTCCATGATCATCACAGATCTTACCTTTCGAGGGGATTGGGTCCTCCGACGTATTCCATATCTATGACAGGTAATCAACACACCTGTGCTGCTTCTGAAAATTTTCAGCGCCTGCGTCAATGACGTCGATAAGCTGTCCTCGAGGGCCTCCGTCGAGCCGACGTCACCAGATGTTCCAAGTAGGAAGCACAACGCCCGTAGCCTCAGTTCCGATTTTTCCGCAAACGTGTTCGCTTCAGAGATCTCGGCGCGCCTCGGGTTCTTCTGAGTTCTATTCTTTCGGTTCTTCGAACCTGTTAATTTGTGAAGATTTTCATGTCGTCTTCTACTCCGCGGCCGGGTTTCAAGAAGTGTCGGGACTGTGGTTCCAAGATATCGTTGACGGACCCGCACAACGCCTGCCTCTGGTACCTCTGTGAGGACCACGCCACGGACAATTGTGACGATTGCCAATCGTTAACTTCGAAGGCCTTGCGGGAGCGTAAGAAGCTTTCGGTCGGTGAGGTGGCCAAGCCCCGGAAGTCGAAATCCACTGGGCTTTCGACTGACAATTCGAGGGGCGACTCTCCGCATAGTTGTCGTAAGTCCAGGAGGGTCTTGGTCCCGGAGTGCGTCCCGCCATTCCTCTGCCTCTTCGAGGCACTCATGGAAGCGCTGTCACACCTCACCTTCCCGGTCCGAGGACGCCACCCGTCGGCGGGTTGCTTGTCCCAACAAGCATTCCTCGCCTGCGGAATGGGATTCATTTCGTAAGGAGATGATGGCGATATTTTAGTCGCAGGGCTCCGTTCCGTCCGCGCAGTCGAAAGACGCCGGCCGTGATTGTGCTAGAGCCGCCACTCGCACGCCTTCGGGCTCGGCTGGTCGGCACAATCATCGAGCACCTTCGAGGTCTCGATCAGACAAGGTGGATCGCTCTAGACATGCCCGCTCCAGGTCCCGGTCCTCGACGCCCTCGAGACCTTTGGAGCCTGTGAGGTCTTCTTCGAAGACGTCGACGCCATCAGCGCCGTGTCCGTCGAGAGGTGCACTCGAGGCTCCGGCTCTGAGGAAACCCTCGACTCCATCGGCACCGAGGTCGTCAAAGGACACGCTGGGGGCACCGCCCTCGAGGACTGTGTCGAAGCCTATGCTTTGTCGGAGGTACCCCGTGGCACGGTGGAACCCCCTAGAAAGGCTCTGGCCAAGTCAAAAAATGTCTGTCCCATTTTCTGTGCCCCCATTCCAGCCTCTGGATTATATTTCTGAGGTGGAAGGGTCTGAGGAAGGTTTGGTTCCTGACGAGGTACCTGACGAAGTTTTGTCTGGTCATAGCCAGATTGAAGACCTGCATCAGTCATTGCACGATGCCAGTGGTCTGGACACCTCTCCGGAGGTTGATGTCGGTAGGCCTGAGCCTGGCACGCATGCCGAGTCCTCGTACCGGCGCCTTATGTCGAGGGTACCATAATACTTGGGGTGGTCTGCGCCACCAGTGGATTTTCTGCAGGATAACCTGATGGATATCCTTGACCAAGGTCCACCAACTGACCCGGTACTGCCATTCCATATGGCCTTGCAGAAAAGGGTGGCAGCGGCTTGGACTGCTCTGGGGAGTCTCCCGGCAGTGAGCAGGTCTTTGCCGAAGAAATACCGTCCAGCCAGTAGCGACCCCAGCTACTTGACTACGCACCCCACTCCGGAGAGTTTGGTGGTGCAGCGGCTACGGCCCCAGCAAAACGGGCGTCGTACCCTACAATCCCTCCTGATGGGGACGACAAACGTTTTGATGGCTGGGCGAAGAAAGTGTTTTCTTCTGGGGGTATGGCTTTACAGGCAGCCAACTCCATGTGCCTTAGCATGTTTCACTCGTACTCTGTGGAATTGTCTCTTTGGCGGCTGAACATATTCCCGAAGGGGAGGAACGGGATGGTTTTCTTGCTCTTGTTCCTGATGGCACGGATGCCATGTGTGAATCCGTTCGGTCGGGTCTGGGCATGGCAGATTGTGCCAGCCGGTCCATGGCGGCGAGCACCGTAATGCGCACATTTGCATGGTTGCGGAAGTCAGGGTTTGCTCCTGATGTACAAGCCCGGCTTCTCAGCATGCCCTTTGATGGTGAACATCTTTTTGGCAGCAAGGCTGACGAGAGCCTTGAGAGGTGCAGACCTCCAAAGCTGCAGCAAAGTCGTTGAGCGCTGCAGTTCGCCAACCTCTGCCTTTTCGTCCTAGAGACTGCAATGGAGGGGAGGTTCCTTTCGATATTACTCATCCTTTGGTAGATCGAGAGGAGCTGCAAGTCAAAGGGGCCACCGTAGGAGTACCAGAGGTGGAAAACAAGGTACTTAAGGTGCCAAGGCCGCTAGGGCAGTTGCCTCTTTACCCTCATGACTGAGCTGAAGCGGCTGCAGCATTGCCTGAGGCCATGTCCCATGGTTCGCCGGTTGGGGGAAGGCTGGCGCAGCATCCTGCAGAGTGGCGTGCCATTACTTCAGATGTGTGGGTTCTGGAGATCATAGCCCACGGCTGCTGTCTTCCTTTCCGGCAGAGGCCTCACGACAATCCACCAGGGAATCTCTTTGAAGAGTCTGAATCCCCTCCTTGCACAGGAAATAAAATCCCTGCTGGAGAAAGGTGTCATAGAACTGGTGCCTGTAGCAGAGAGGAACAAGGGATAGTATTCCCCTTATTTTTTTATTTAGAAGAAAGACGGGGGATTGAGACCCATCATGGACTTGCGTGGTTTGAACAAGCTCCTCAGGAAGGACAAGTTCAAGATGGTTACTCTCTCTCAAGTCCTCCAGGCCCTTCAACTTCAGGACTGGTTGGTGTGTCTCGACCTCAAGGACGCTTACTTTCATGTGCCGATCCATCCCAAGCACAAGAAGTACCTGAGGTTCGCGGTTGGCGACTCGTACTTTCAGTTTCGGGTCCTGCTGTTCGGATTGACCTCCGCCCGAGGGTTTTCAGCAAGCTCATGGTGTTTGGTGCCAGACTACCTCAGGAAAGGGGGGGAATCACGTCTACCCCTACCTGGACGATTGGTTGATCAGGGCGCGCTCTCCCAAGCAAGTCCTGGATCATCTGTCAGTCACCTGCCACTCCCTTTACAAGCTGGGCTTCTCCCTCTTCTTAAAGTAGTCCCACTTGACGCCAACCCAGCGGCTCCAGTACATCGGAGCAGTGCTCGACACATCCCTGGGGCAGTGTTTCCCTCCCCAGGTGAGAGCTCATCACATTCAGCAGATAGTGCACAAGTTTCAACACGTCCAGAGTCTCACAGCGTTTGGATTCTTGAGGTTGCTCGGCCTCATGGCATCCTGCATTCTTCTGGTGCCAGAGGCCAGGTTGCGGATGAGATCTCTGCAATGGGATCTCAAGATGCAGTGGTCACAGTCCTCTGGCAGGATGTCGGACCCCGTTCAGGTGCCGCCCTCTGTCGCCCAGGGCCTGCTGTGGTGGGCCGTCAAAGGCAATCTGATGAGGGGGGGCTCCATTTTGGTTAACCTGGCCGGAGGTGACTATCGTGACGGACACATCCCTCACGGGATGGGGAGCTCATGCCAACGAGTTGAGTCAGCGGTCGTTGGTCTCCGTCAGATTCCAGACTCCATATCAATCTGTTGGAGCTGAGGGCAGTCAGGCTTGCCCTGAAGGCTTTTCTGCCGACTGTGCGAGGGAAGAATGTCCTGATTCTGACGGACAACACAGTGGCCATGCACTAAGTCAACAAAAAGGGGTGGGGGGAGGGGTCACTTCCTCTGTGCAGGGAGGCGATGCAGCTCTGGGCAATCCAGCAGGAAGTTTCGATCTCGGCAGTTCATCTGGCCGGAGACGAAAACGAGACGGCGGACGCTCTGAGCAGGGAGAGCGCGATCTCTCACGAGTGGGAGCTGGCTCAGGAGATTCTCCTGGGGATCTTCGCCCTTTGGGGGACCCCACAAGTGGATCTCTTCGCCTCCAGTGTCAACCGGAAGTGCGAAAGGTTCTGCTCGCAGGAATTTCCTCCAAGAGGAGCCTTAGGGGACGCGTTTGTGGTGGAGTGGTCCTTCCCACTGCTGTACGCGTTTCCTCCAGTCCCCGTCATCCCGCAAGTGCTGCGGAGGTTATGGAGGTTCGGTTCCAGGATGATCCTCATTGTTCCGGCATGGGCCCGGAGAACGCAGTACCCGGACTTTCTCGATTTGTCCATCTGCCCTCCACATAGTCTTCCCTACCGAAACGATCTGCTCACACGGGGGGGGGGGGGGAGGTCAGGTTCTCCGACCAGACGTCAGATCCCTCAACCTTCACGCTTGGCTTCTGAAAGGTTGAGGTATAAGGATTGGGACCTCCCTGAAGACGTGATGGAGGTGTTGCTTTTGGCCCGACGGCCTGCAACAAAGTCTCTGTACCGTTGGAGAAAGTTCTGCGACTGGTGCAGGGTTAAGAATGTGGATCCTTTTTCATGTGACATTCCCGTGGTTCTGTCTTTTTTGCTTTCTTTAGCCCACAAGGGCCTGCAAGTGGGTACCATTAAAGGTTACCTGGCGCCGCTGTCCATATGTAAGCGCTCGTCTGAGGAGTGTTCTGATTTCAAAATTCCTTTTAATTTCTCAGTTTCTGAAAGGGCTCACTAATGTGTTTCCACCGTCACCTTTCCAGGTGCCCGGTTGGGATTTGAACCTTGTTCTAAAATTCCTAATGGGTGCTCCATACATTCCTGTCCTTTGAGACTGTTTAACCCTTAAAACTGTATTTTTAGTTGCGGTTACTTCCGCTTGCAGAGTGAGTTACAGGCACTTTCTGTTAAGCCACCCTTCACCGTTTCATAAGGAATTTCATTTAAGCCAGAAGGTCATTCTTCCGGCACTGTATCCTCCTCCGCATCCTGCTTATGACGAGGAGAGGCTCCATAGGTTGGATCCTAGGAGAGCTTTAAGTTTCTACATTTCATGCATGTCCCGGGTCAGAGTGGACGATCAGCTATTTATTGGTTACGCTGAGAGGCGTTTGGGACAAGCTGTTACTAAGCAGACTTTGTCTAGATGGATTATCTTGGCAATTTCTGAATGTTACCGCTTGGTGGGTAAGGACCCTCCGGTAGGTATACAGGCCCATTCTACTAGGGGTATGGCTGCCTCTACTGCCCTGCAGAGGGATGTTCCTATTCGTAACATCTGTGAAGCAGCCACTTGGGCTTCAGTCCATACTTTTGTAAGACACTACTCCCTAGATTCTATCCATGGGCAGGATCTGGCCTTTGGCAAGGCGATCCTTTACTCTGCAATTTGATTGGGCATTCTAAATTGCTATATTCTAAATTGTTTTCCTTCCTCCATATGTTGGAACTGCTTTGGGAGTCTGTCATAGATATGGAATACGTCCGAGGACCCAATCCCCTCGAAGAACAAGTTACTCTCTTACCTGGTAACTTTCTTTCGATGAGAGGGTCCGACGACTTATTCCATATCGGTCCCTCCCTACCTGCCCCGCTACAGAATTTCTTATGCGATTGCAGCTTAAGTTTCCGCAAGGCTTTCTGTGGTCATGCTGGCAGAAGATTGGTGCCAGACCTTCTGGGGGGAAAAACTACAACTGAGTCTATAGGCGTCGTGCGTCCTACTTATAACATCCGGTCACGCCGGCTTGACGGAGGCCCTCGAGGACAGCGTATCGATGTCATTGACGCAGACGCCGAAAATGTTCCGAAGCAGCACAGCGTCCAAGGACGGTGCTCCACACCAGCCTGTCGGCACTAAAACCAGGGAAGGATCTGGGACCCGAATGTAGAGATTGAAAGAGTCTGTAGAGAAGGGAAAACCATTGCCTACCCAAGAGGGGTCTGGGACCCAAATCAAGAATCAAGGCATCTTCCTCGTGGTCATACTTGGCAGGATAGTATACCAAGTGGACCAAACTGGGGAGAGAGAAACCAGGGTCTGGGACCCAAAATCGTAAAGTAACAAGAGTAATCTTCCTTGTCGCAGTACTCTGTGGACCCTTCTAATACACATACCTCTGTTGGGTACTATTTTCACAGAACTGGTAAATCTTCCCTGGGTCAACCCCAGAACCTTTTGCTTTACTAGTGGGATATTTCTCCTCAATACCTCCAGTGAGTAGGAACCTTTTTCCACACTCGCATAATCTTTTTAGGTAATTTTCATAGTATTTGGCTGCAAATAAATAACTATTTTTATACATATTGTCTAAGCATAATTTGACTCCCATTGTGTGTAGTCCTTGTGGACCCTTTACAGGCTCGCCACCTCTTGAGACTTAGCCTCGTCACTGCTACCTTGAACTGGTTGAGCTTACAGCTCCCAGAGTTGTTGCTGTTACAATATAGGTTGGCTTTCTATACATCTGCCCCCCAGGCCATAGTATAGAATATCAGTTCCAACAACAAGATGCTGCTCTTTGGCCTGATCTCGGCCCCTCGTGTCTTCTTGAAGTTGAACGCAGTGGCGGGTTTTCTCCGCTTGGAGGGCCTTTATCTTTGTCATTTATAACGCGCCTTTCCACAAGTGTTTCTAGGCACGACAAGACAAGGAAGGGAAGACAGAAGGACAAAACAATGATCTTACTAGGCCCTGTGTCATTCAGATCGCGTGTGTATGCGTGTGTGGAGGGAAGGGGAGAAATGCCAAGGGGGAGGGTAGCTCGGAGGCAACGCGCTCACCTTGAAATCAAGACGTGGAGCAACACAAGTATGATCCCCGGGTCCGCGCTTAGAAACCTCTGGGTATTAAGCATGTTATAAATGAGGAATTACAATTAAGTGCTGCCGGGGAGGTGGCTCATAAGTGCAGAGAGTCACTGGACTCTAGGGTTGCAGATAACCGACCCTTAATTGGACTGACTGGTGAGGGCGGTGCTGCACTCCTGCTAGAGATTGGCGGATATCCTTCAGCTGGGGTTCACACTCAACCAGTTGAAGTCACAGGTGTGCCCATCTCAGGATCTGGTCTTCTAGGGGTGCGAGTGGCTTCAGTCCCTCCGCAAGGTGATGGAGCACTTTCTGGCCAACTCGACCACCTCGGCATGGTGGTTCCAGCACCTTCTGGGCCTGATGGCCTCCTGCATGCTCACTGTGCGGCACGCTCACCTCAAGCTCAGCCTGGCAGCCAATAGGGTTCAGGAGACAGGGTCTGTCGTACAGGATCCCAATACCACCTCTCCTCCTGCCAGACATTTGCTGGTGGATGATGGGTGGTACCGTTTTCAATGGGGACCCCCCTTTGCCCGGCTGAAGCCTACACTGGTGGGAACGACAGACTCCTCTGTTTCGAGTTGGGGGCTTCTCTGGAGGGCTACGTGATTCATGGTGCATGGTCTAGGACGGAAACCCTTCTGCATATCAATCTGCTCGAGCTCAGGGCAGTGGGCCTGGCTCTCAAGGCGTTTCGGCCCCTCATCGGGGCAGGTCTGTTCTGGTCATGACTCTAGTTCGATGTTTTACCTGAATAAGCAAGGTGGCAGCCCAACCCCCTCCGTCAGGAGACGGTATTGACCTGGGAATGGGCCCTGATGGAAAGGGTTTGGATTTTGGCTATCCACCTTCCAGGGGACAGCAATGCAGAAGCAGACCAGCTGAGCCGCTTGGGGTTCAACACTTAAGAGGAGGAGTTGCACCATGACTCCTTATTGCTCCTTTTCCATCATTGGGGGTTCGCAGACCTTGACAACAGACACACTGCAAGTTCCGAGCTTTGCTGGGTTGCAGCCTCATCCTGATTGCCCCCCCCCCCCACCTACCTTTGAGACCCTGGTTTTCGGGTCTGCTGCAGTTGTGCTCCCAAGATCCTGTCCACCTTCCAATCTCCAGCAGGGGCTTTCTGACGCAGCAGGGCAGTGAAACATCTGGACCTGGCCACGTTGGCGCTGGTGGCCTGGTTCCTGACCAACTGAGGCTTCAACAAGTTCTATTTTTGGATGACAACTGGGACATCATTCAGCAGGACCGGAGGACCTTGACTCTTCCCAATATAAGAGCAAACAGACTAGGTTCTGCCATTGGGCTTGTGACAAGGCTCTGGACTGTTACTTGTCCCCTGGATAAGGTTCTGGCTTTTTCAGCACACCTGGCTTGTTCTGGAGATCAGGTGGATACTTGCCGCACTTATTTGGCAGCCATCCGGGCTTACAAGTATTCCCCTGAGCATGTGTTTTCGGCAGCCCACCTTAAGAGGTTGTCTAGACTTTTTCCTCAGGTGCATAGGCCGCACCCGGTCTGGGACCTCAACGTGGTTCTTGCAGCGCACGCCTTTTGAGCTGATGTCCTCCGTGGACATCCGCTTGGTAACCCGAAACTGTTTTAACGGTGGCCCTCACCTATGTGTGCAGGGTTAGTGAGCTGCAGGCTGTCTTTGTGCAAGCCCTTCACCTTTCACAACGACAAGGCCATCTTGCTCACTCGCCCAAACTTCTTGCCCAAGGTGATCTCTCCATTTCATCTGAAACAAGAGATCTTCCTGCCGGTGTTCTTCCCGAGCCTGGAGTTCAAGGCAGAGGGCTGTACATTCCCTGCACCTCAAGAGGATCTGCAGGTTTTACCTCTGACGAAATCCTTCAAGAAGTCTTGGGCATTATTTGAGACTTTTGGGGGGTCTTCCCCCGGCCTGGTCTTCAATGACCCGTTGGATGGTTCAGCCCTTCTCTGAGGCGTACACGGCCATGGGCACACCTGTTCCTGAAGGGATTCCTGCCCATGCGGTCAGAGCGAAGGCCACGGCCTCCGCATTTCAGAGACCTACTTACTGAGATGTCATCAAGGCAGCTACTTGGGCTACTACGTCGGCCTTCTGTAAGCACAAATCACTGGACACAAGCTCCAGGCGCGATGCAGAGTTTGGCCATGCGGTTCTGAAGAACCTTTTTGTTTCATCCTAGATATGAGGCAAGTTATCACAGCTACACCCTATGGTCTTGTTCGGTGCAATCACCCACTTGGATGGAGGAAAGAGGGCGGGACGTATGAGTAATTAAAGTTACTCAGCGTAGTGACTAGAGTACTCCTAGTCTATAGTCTCACTCAATACATCTGACCCACCTCCCCTCCACTAGTATGCCAAGGACTAATCTGTACTAAGAGTAGCCAGGTATCTAAGCGTCCGATGGGTACAAAGGGGACTGAAGTGAGGCGCCGGAGTACGGGGCCTCGAGGCATTCCCAAGGCCGTGCCACTTCATGCTATACTAAATTCAAAGCGGAAGCTCAATTTTTCACTGCCAAACGTTCTGGTACCGTCCCCATGTTGATGGACGCCCACAAGGATGAGGAAAGGAGACTATGGACTCGAGTGCTCTAGACACTATGGTGAGTAATTTTAATTTTTTGTGAACTGTGTGTTTGAAGCGATGTCATACGTAGACCAGGGGAATGGAGTCACTGCCCCTGGTGGCCCTAATCTGAAGTCTGGGTCAAGCCTGGGGAAGGGTGCCATTCCCCCAAGCCAAGTGACATTCCAGGTCATGAGAAGGGAGGCATTCTCTTTGTAAACTTGAAAGGACACAATATACTTTGCTCGCCATGGAAAGGGAGTCATTACTCATGGTTGTATCAAACTCTTAAACCAAGATACCAGGAGAAGGGAGTCATTCTCCTTATAACCAAACTTTCAGATACAAAGTGTTTAACGATGGGCAGTGTGCTTTAACTTTGCCTTTGTTGGAGGACAGTTTGACCCTGGAAAGGGAGCCATTCCCCCCCATGGAGTCAAGAATTGGAAGTGAACATTTATCCCCAGTCCAGAAGAAGGAAATCATTCTTCTGGACTGTGAAGGTACTTTATCTCTAGTTTAAAGTGTAAGAGGTCGAGGTTTTGACACAAGACGGTGGGCTGTTGATTTACACTGACATTCTGACAGAACCCTTAGTATTTTAGTTGCGTCAGGGAAACCGCTCTTAGACATACGGAAAGTGAGGTTTCTCTTCATTTTCTTAAACCAATAAGTCTATTATCAATCATAATGCCACTGGTGTGCCAGTCTCCTCCTTCTGCACCCTTACAATGTTTATCCATGTAAAATGCCAATGCTGGAGAACAGGAGTTACAGATAAGTAACGGGTCCCTTTAACCCCTGAAATTAGATTGAAAATGGAATCTTGTCAGTCTTCCGTTTATTCGTTTTGTTATGCATTATTTGAATCCTTGTTTAAACACGTCCATCCAAGCTAATGTTGTGCCACTCTGAAAACTCAATCAAAATATTACGTTAAAAGATTTAAAAAAGAAAGGGAAACTTAGTTTCAAAGAGGCACAACGATGGCCATCCATCCATGCCACTGGATGGTATCAAATGAGTTTCCTGTGAAGTATGGGATTATTCTTGACAAACCAAAGGAAATTGGATCTGAAAACCGATTTATTTTGGTATTTGCTATATCGCTAACTGTGTGCCATTCTGAGTCCTGTGGGGGTGGGGGGGGGGGGGGAGTGGGGAGAGAACCTGCCTCATGCTGCACTTCCAGCAAAAGCCAAGCACCTGAGCGAGCATCCAATATAAACATTCTGCTATAGTCTCTGCTGGAGCCCTCCCAGCGTTTTGGCCTCTGAAATGGACGAACGCCCATAATGCCTAATGCTTTTATAGGCCTGGGTCGCTGCTCGGCTCTGTGGACACACTCCAGTGAAGGTGGCTTTCAATGTTGTAATTCACCAGAGTGCTCTGCCTGTGCTTGTGCCCCGCCTGTTTGACTTCCCAGCAGCCCCGGCACCGTACCTTTTGGGGTCCGGTTGGTATGAAAACGGGAGCTCTCCTATTCCAATATGAGGCTTTACTTGAAATGTAATCCTCTGCAAATGGCACTGCCCTCCCTGTGCTTAATTTCCCTCCTTCGATTATGGAAGTGATGGGCTTTTTAAAGAAGAAAACGGAGTTATTGAATAGGCCCCAAGACAGCTGGGGGAGCGCGACAAGTGTAGCAGTATGCAGGTAGTAGTCCGCGTCGAGGCAAACTGGAATGTGTGGGCAATTTGCTTTATCTGGCAACGAGCTTCAGGGTGTTTTTTTTTTGTTTTTCGTCTAATGTCGCAACCAGTCAAAATACTAAACTGCCGTGTGTCGATAGAAAGTCCTATTCAATAAAGAAGCTGGGAATTGGAGCATGAATTTAGTGTGATAATCAGTTCTATCATTGGTCCGATTTTTGGGTATCTGGCACCCGGCAAACGCAATGGCTTCCCAATCCCAGATCCATGAAATCTATTTGTACCCTTCATTTATTTTAGTGCGTTCGGACTGCTCTAAACTATGCCGAAGCAGGGATTCGAACCGTGTTCGCTGGGATCGCGGGTGAGACGATGTGACGATTTACCACAAGACATGAGCTGTTTTATCGGGAGTCCTGGGAAATCTACTTACATATTTCCTGCATAGTATAGAAGTATCATATATGTCATGGATAACGTGCCTGTACACAAGTGTTTCTAGGCGCGAGTACAGCGCAATACAGCTTTTTGGGTGTAAAAGGTATGCACCTTACACCGTTTTTTATACTTTGCTTTCAATTTTATGTGAAACACCACCCGGGTATTCGTGATTAATTCCCTGCCCCTTCCTCCCCTGGTGGGATTCCGCAGTTAAAATAAATCAATCCCTGTCACTGATGGGAATGGATGAAGTGTATGCAAAGAGGCTTTACCTAAAGTCGGACGTTTTGTCCTTTTCACAACCTGCTCCGGTATCTTGGCTGATGTAGACATTCATGGAAGCCTTTTATAATGGCAAAACCCATTGGAAAATATTCTGTGATTAAGGGCCTTGAGCTTGAAGGGACTTGGTCGAATTCTTCATGGCATGTGTTTTGATGTCATTTCTAAGTAGTGAAATGAAGCCGATGAGGTCTGTTAGGGAGAATTCTCAAAAATGTGCTAATTCCCTCTTCCTTAGAGACCCCCAGCAACTTTGCTGGATGTTGAGGACTTGATTGTTTTAACCTGTATAGTGAGACCCTTTTTCCCACTCACTCATGTATTTTATGTGATGTTATACACTGATTCTTTTTGGTTATGGAGTCTAGCAAACTCCATAGGCATCATCTTTTACAATTGTCGCAAAACACCTACAGTGCATTGCCACAGAAGTCTTTCAGATTTCCCAAAATTTAAATAACTTCTCTGAGATCAACTACTGTGTCCCAGAACAGTTGAGTGAAATTGACTTCACTTAGACCTGTACATTTCTAGATCCAGCACACCCTATCTTACAATAGATTGCTGGAGGGGGTACTTATTATCCCCTATGTCTAGTTACTCATGTAACAGTAAAATGTTACCCTTTCCTCTCTCTCAGAATGGCTGGTGGCAGTGGTTTTTTCAATAAACTACCATGATTTACCCCGACCGTGAACTGTTTGCAGCTCTGGTAATGTTAAATCGCGGAGCCATGTTTTTCAAGATGGCGCCTAAGCCTCCTTTGTTAAAACGGGCCCTGGTCTTCCTTTTTCGCCATTTCCTTGTGGAAAGGTAATTCTCAAGTTTTTCTCTGCGCGCCAAACCGGGTTTGGTCTCTTTGTTCATTCGCCTTTGGCGGGCTTCAGGAGTGAAACCCGCCTCTGGCTCCATAGTGTCTGGAGTAGGCAGGAAGTGAGTGAGGGGCCCAAGACTCCCTGTGCTTAGTCTCCTAGGAGACCTAAATGCACTCTGTGACGATTGGCTGGCTATCCGGCAAGGACAACCACCCTGCTGGGTAAGTGGCAGCTAGGCTGGAATGAATGGGAGATAACTGAACAAAAGGCGAAACTCTTGGCTTGGAAGGCCGAGTCGACCACTGAACGAAGGAACTAAAGAAGATCTTGAAGAGGACGTCTGCTGCAACTCCTGGCCCGTTAGTTTGCCCGGTGAAGCCCTGCTGCAGGTTCCGAATCGCCAAGTTCGCATCGACAGAGAAGCCCTGCAAAGGACGACTTCTCCCTTTTGAGTTGGTAGGACCAATCAACTCCTAAGTAAGCCACTTGGACACCCTTCTTGGAGCTGGTTGCATTTCCTCAGAGTGCTGCACGAAACCGTAGAGCAAGGGAGAGGGACACCAGATTGTGTGCGTTGCCTGTAAGCTGGCCTAAAGCTTTTGGAAGATCCTCCGGACTCCCACGAAGCAGGACTGACCAAGCCTGACCCCCCTCAGTTGAATGCGGGACCTCAGATGTGAGGAAAAGTCCACCTTGACAGCCAGGAACCGCGCTCATTGGTATTTGATGAACCGCAAGGAGCTGAAACCCGAAAACAGTCACTGAAAATAGGTTGCCAGCTTTGGCAGTACAGTGCAGGAGTCCCCTGACCACCTCCCTCTTGTCACCACGACTGAGGCCCAGGAACAGTGAGATCTGCAGAGCTGTACAGGAACAGAAGTCTTCAGCTGCATTTTTTTCTTCTTTACTAAGGTACTTTAAAACTAGCTTAAGAGAATGTACCTCTTACTGTGGAAATGCTTGTAACTTCTGCAACTCGCAAGTCTAATCATCTTGTGGCCCTACATTTGATTCTTCTTTTTACCAAAGACTCCTAAGAACCTTTGCAAACACTTCTGTTTACTTGTCTGAAGTGCTGCATCCTATACAAAGGCTTTGGCCTATTGACTTTGGCTTAGCCTATTGAATTGAATGTCACTTCTCAGAGCTATCTGAAAGTATTTGCCCTGCTTATGACTATTTGTATTTCTTGTGTTCTAATAACTTGTCTTTTACTTACTTTTAAAGAGTATTCTGTTTGCCAACAGTAAGGTATCAATGTCCCCAGCACCCTTGTTATTGAAGTCACCTGTGGGTGTAGGTTGTGTCCGTGGGCCATTCCAAAAGGGCCATGTCTGATCCAGAAACTCAGTGTACAGTATTGAAGTAGATTTGTGTTACTATTCTATTGCTCCCTTCTGAAGAAGGCTTTATAACCGACTGATAAATTGTTTATGCAAGAAAACTTGAGTGTAAGAGTTTATTTGAATACCTGTAACTGTGAAACTTTAACTCCACTACAGCTCACATTTCTCCTCTTGAGATGCCTGGCTGCTCAACACGCTACCAAAACTGTGTAGTACAATCTTATACCAAAGGTTGGGTTGCCTATACCTGTAGTCATAGTTGCTTGTAGTGTTCCCAGAGGGTACTGCATTCAAACTTTGCCTAACCGTCTGCGATCATCATCCAATTAGAATGACAATATTTCACGACAGCACACACTGTTGGGAGTTTGCTGCACTTGGCCGACAGTAGTCGATATGCTGCAGTTCAGTTTTCCGATTGTGCATTGCCCTGAAGACCTTTCATGCTAATGTGAAAAGCGGTCCACTGTTGGATGGCGGTGCGCTTCTGCTTATGATAAGGCAATGAACAAGTCCCCAAACTGCACCAATACTTGGTCATGCGACACTCATCCACAAATACGTATGAGCCACCTAGCAGAGTGTGTTTCTAGTTGTGCTACTTAAATATGCTTTTTGGTGTTAAAAGAAATATTTTCATAAGGAGTGAGGTGTACAGAACCGACCCAAGTTGTGGTTTGTAACCTTTGGTGACTATGGGAGTCTTTCTAGGACCTATTCGCCCCTCCCAACCTTGGATAGCCTTTGTTATTTATTATACCTGCTTTTTTCAAGATTTGTCGTTTTAATTTCATATGGTCTTTTCCATCCTATCGGTAAACTGCGTGAAAATTCACTCTCTCCGTTGTTGTTCCCTTTTTTATAGTTACACGGAGACAGAGCAGTATGAAGAAGCAGTGAGGGATTATGAAAAAGTTTACCAGTCCGAAAAAACAAAAGGTAATGAATGAACTACGAAATCTTGACATGGTTTTGCATTAACTCCATCGGCCACTAGATGTCAGTAATGCACAGCCTTTAATACATTTATTTTTGTAATCTCGGAGCAGGACTTTTAGGCGCGGGCCGATTTGGCGTGGATATTTAGCCTCAGCCGGTTTGGCGCGGCCAGTTCGGCGCAATCGTCAATAACACTGTACTTTTAATAAAATAATATATATACAATTAGGGCAATTGCGAACCCTGGCCTGCCGGGCTGCGTGACTGAACAGTTAACCGCAAAGCTATTGACATCTTATCGATTTTATATGCACCAGTTACTTGTATTAAGTGTTATGAGCTTAATTTATTCTTGGAATCCCGGCCGAGAATCGAAGGATTCTCGCCCGGGTAATGCCTCAGCGAGGGCCCATCAGAATGGCTCTTTCATTCTGATTGTGCCCTCGCCAGGTACTAATAAAGCAATATTCCCCGAGCGGCGGGGGCATTACCTAACTCGGTAATGCCCCGCCGCTCGGGGCATATAGCTATTAGTACCCCGGCCCGCAAGAACTGCGCGACCGGGGCATTAAAAGTTTTACCCAATTTCCCGGTGTGGGGCGGGGGGGGGCGAAGGCAGCCGCTCAGCCTTGGGGAGGGTTGGAGCGGGGATGGCCCCGCTTCGAGCCCCCTCATTGGCTGAAGGGCTGTCACGCCCCCGGGCGAGGACGGGGATTCTCGGCCGGGTAATGCCTCGGCGAGGGCCAATCAGAATGGCTTTCACTCTGATTGTGCCCTCGCCGGGTACTAATATAAGTGACTGAGGCATTTGAACATGCTATGATCTCAATAGCAGAGTGTTTAGCTCTATGGTCTCGCAGCCCTGCAGGACAGGGTTCGAGACGGCATCAATTCTTTATTTTTTTATTTTATTAACAAGATTGTACTGCCATACCGAAACATGTTGGCACCAAAAGATCCCTGCACTGCACTGGACTGGTCGCGCCTAGCCGAAATGGGGTGTGCTTTTGTAATCTTACCCTATTGGTTGCCTTAATTGTTGACTGCAGCCACTCTGCATTATTTAATGCACGTTCGACCCTAAGAAACGCCTTGCCTCTGCAACTTAGACTCGAGAAGGACTATATGAAATTAAACCTAATTCAACCTAAGTTTAAATGCTCACGTCCTCATTAGATCAAGTGGAATGAGGTCAACGCAAGATTTCTTGCATACAGAGTGTGCCTCAGCTCTAAATTCCCCTCTTGTCTCCACATTTCACTCTGGGCAGCCTGCAAATACTGCGATGGCTTGCCAATAAAGTCTCTAAATGAAATGTCTTCCTATCTATTCTGCACGTCGGCATGGTCTGTGCGCCGCGGTCGCCATGGTCTGGGTGCCACTGTCTCTAAATGGTCCCCAGCCTGCAAATAGGGCACAGTGGGTTTAAACCTAATACATTCCAAGGATGGCTAATGTAATGGTTCTATATGAGGAGACCTAATTTTTAAGGACTCAAGCGAAAGACCTATTTACAATGCCCGATTTTCTTTTGATGGTAAAAAGTCATTGTAAAGTTATTTTTCTCTTGAGACATTTTAAAATGTGTTAAATAAAACAAATATTGGGGGATATTACCCCCATCCACCCATTGTTCCATCCAACCCCCGCCACCACCCTCTCTCGTGTGATCTCCACACACCCCACCACCACCCGCCCCCTTTCTCCTCGTCTTGCGCTTCCGGGACCCGACGTGCCTGTCAGCCCCTGTGCACACCCGTGTGCGGCACGGGCGTGATGGCTCCATTTAGAAAAACCGCTCTCTGCGGTCTCGGAGCAATCTTTCTAAATCAATCTTTTGGGGAAAATAGCTTTTAAAAAAAATCTTTTCACTTAGAGCGAATGTAATTTGACTGAGTGTTGTGGATTTGATGTGAGGTTTGGTGCGGCTGCCTGTTTTTGGTACATGTCTACTTGTTTTCAGCACTCGGTACAGCACATTTAAAGAGCATTTCTATAGCGGGGCTGGCAATGTCACTTGTGCACTTCCCATTTGACCTAGTTCCCCCCAATATAAACCCTAAGCGTCTTCATAAGGCTCTTGACTGACGGGCCTTTTTTCACTTGGATCTTCTATAATTTATCAAGTGGGGCCTAAACTAACACTGCCCTTCGTATTGCAAGCTTCTAAGGTGTGCACATGGACTCGTTTTGCCCTAACTTCCTTTTGGAAAAATCTGTTTTTTACTTCTAATGGCCACAGTTAAACAACTTTGCACCAAGGGTCTTGGCTTTACTGTGCATATTCCCCTTTGTGCCAAGTGGCCCGATGGAGCTCTGTGCTAGTGACGACTGTAAAACGTAGTCTTGGGGTAAGGGTGTGTGGAATAATGGGCATAGCATCCTCTTGGCTTCACTGATTATAATTACTGAGTCAAGGTGCGTACGGGTTTACAGACGGTTATTGTTTGACTTTCCTGTAGGAAGAGCAATTGTAGATGCTTAAAACATTGGTGCCGGTTGACAAAGCTTCCTAAAACGTTCAGAAAGAAAGTATAGACCCGACGCTGAAATGTAAAGTACTATCAGGCGAAGTTGCAGGGGTAGGCCGAAAACTGGCATTTCACATTAATTGCATCTAGGGCAAAGTTTCTGCTGGCTTAGAGCCTGAACCATTAGACTGATTTTGACCAAAACGTTTGCTGAAAGTGTACTTTCACTGTTGGTGCAAATCTATCGAGTTTTTTTCTTTTTCAAAGTTATAGAACGGCCCAAAATACCTTCAGCAATATTTTGGTCTTGAAACCTGTCCAGTAAAAAACACAGTTGTTTTCACGGCCCTGATTGGTCAATTTGCCTGGGTCTGCAGATTTCAGTCTGCGTCAACCAGATTAATTGAACTGATTTTAACGGTTTTTGAGCCAGGAGCATTTTACCAAACTTCCCCCATTTTTGCCATGCATTGCAAAAACGTGGCAAAGTGGCTCTGTGCTGCCCTCTGTAAGCCCCCACTGCCACCCCCAGGTGGACGCGGACAGAGATTCAATATGTGGGGCAGTGGACAGGTTATGGGACCTGCCAAAAAAGGAACTTTTTTGACCATATTCCATCCCTCAGTCTTCGCTCCACCATTCAACCTCCAGTGATCAGGGAGTCTTGTAATGGTGCTGAGCGCATTGCCCATGGTCATACCCCAGCAAAGTGGTCATTAGTACAAGTCACGCCTATGTCCATTGGCCACAGGGGAGTGTCCTGGTGGTGCTTGCATATCTGCATGTTGGGCCCCAGGCGAATGTGGCCATGCCCAGTGGGCACAGCAGATGGCTTGGCGGTGGCTGGGTGCTAGGACATTTTTCTACTTTTGGGGTTCTCTTGTCCCATTTCATGAGACCTCTAAGCATTTATCTTTTTTCTTGCTGGTTTTTCTGGATCTTTGACTTTATTTTGGTCAACAGCGACGTCTACTGAACCCCCCCCCCCCAACCCCTGCCACTACAAGCCTTTTTCAAGTGCTGTCCTTTGGTAGCTCATATGGCTACTAGGTCGTGGTGACTTTTTAAGGACCTAATGTTGATGATTCTAGCACCATACAAGTGTTTTGTGGAGTAGGCTGGTGGCAGCCTTAATTTAGGGCTGTCATTGGCAAGGTTGTAGTCCTTTTTGCTGCATTAGTAGCAGTGTGCAAGTGTTGTGGTAGCCCTTGGAGTACCAATTCGTCTGCTAAGCCCTGTTCCTAGCAGTTTTCTTTTGGCCCATCCTTATGCCTGTGGGAATCACTGGGTAGACATACACGACAGTAGGGTTGATAAAAGGCTCACTCTAATCCCAGCAGTGCACTCTAAAGTGGCTTAAATTTGCATCGATTTATTTCCTGCCCCATATGCCCCTGTCCTGTGAGGATGTCCCAGAACGTTTGGCTGTATTAATGGCCCTCCATATTGACCCGCCACCTAAACCTTTGTACAGCTTTCTGGTGTGATTGCAAGGCATGCTTTGATCAGCCTCTGGGGGAATGTGCCATAGTTAGGGGACCCTGTGCATCCATCAGATTCTTACCTGAATTGGTAGAGGATTGTCAAGAAGGTGAGCTGCTTCGGAGGACCTGGTCTGGCTCCATTAACTGGATCGTGGCTCTGTTGTCCCCGTTCATGGTTCCTTTTTTGACTGTCGTATCCCTTGCTGGGCTTTCCCTTGTCCTTCTCCCTGTCCTTGCTCGCTAGACTGGCTTGTTTCGAGTTTGTTGCTGTAATGCCTCATTGCAAAATCCTCCTGGACCAAGACCCTCAATGCAGGGAGTCTCATTGGCCTACAAAAGTAGTCGTTTGCCAATACCCCACCTCTATCTTGGTCACTGCCATCTGTTGCTCCCGTTGTAGGACCATTCTTTGTTGGCTGGCTGCACAATCTTGTTACTCAAGCTTCCCGGTGTAGTAGGTTGTGCAGTGAACTCAGAAAAATGTGAGCTTGCTTTAGCAACACTGAAGACAGGTTTGGTGAATGCTTACCTAGTCTAAGAACATACACAAATTAGAACATGAGTGTCGGGGTAACTAAAGGAAGTGCATGTGAAGTCCCTTTTTCTCTAGGGTCCCTACACTGAGTCATGGTCTCAACGTGAGACTGCTGTGGTAGAAATCAAGGGTTCCAAAGGATGACCAACAGAAAAATTCAACACGTTACTTTAACAAGTCCTAAGCTAAGGCTCCCCTAACTAGCCACGCAATAGTTCAAAACTAACTTAATCTGGCCATTTCTAATAGAACTAATTTGTTACAATCCTTGACAAAAGCTCTGTCAGCCTGCCCCTCTCTGGTCTTTCTTCCTGGCTTCTGAATCCTTTCCTGGGATTCTTGTCTGAGGGCTAATCTCAGTCCTCTCCTGAGTGTGAATGAGGACTTCTGTCCGACCCCGATTCGTCTTTGGTCCTTTCCTACACCAGACGGGGGTGATGGCAATTGGGAGGGCCCAATTTCCTATCCCCTCCCCAAGTGTCAACTTATATATGTGCATTACCAATTTGCATCACCCATGCCTTGAACTCTAGGTGCTGCCAAGTCTTCTTTCTTTTCTAAAGTAACACAGGAGAGGGCCACACACAAGACCGTGAATCATCAGCGCCCCATACAAAGCATTCTGAACACTCCGGCGTGAGAGAGAGCTACTGGGAAGAGAGCCAAACTGAGGAGCTACGATCTTACGTGACTCTTTGCAGCGCCAAGCACCACAAGCCAGTCTTGGCCCGTCTCAGAACAAATGCAGGCTCTCTATACTACAAGGGACATGAAAGGGAACCCCACCAAACACACAGGGCTTAATATGGGGGCAGCCAGGCCCTCCCTCCACCCCTCCCCCCCCCCCCCAACACGAACAGGACATGTGCAAAACAAAGTGCCATTGTTCGGCGGCCACACATGTAAAAAGGGGTGGGGCTTAAGGCACTTTATGAAAGTTTTCTTGTACAGAACAGAGGTGGGGCAGTCGGGGGCAGCAGACCAAACAAATGATAGGGAGGGGGCTAAAAGACCCCAGGAATTTATTTCCGAGTGAACAGGATGTGGCAGGCCAAGAGCAGCAGGAGCACATATGTTGGAGTGTGAAGGTACATTTTGGAGCAGGTGGTACATTTGTTTAGTTTATTCATTTATATTGTGTAGCCAGACCCGAGGGTAAGAGGGCGCAGGAGCAAACAAGATTATTCTCAACTTAGTTACAGTGCTGTGCAGTAGTTACAGTGAGTACATAGGTTGGAACAGTTATAATAGAGGCAGTGATATACAATTTAAAAATATACATATTTCTCCAGCATGGGGTCTGGCATGGATTCACATGCTCATTCTCCGTCGTCAGGCTGGGAATCCTCGGTACAGAAAAAAATCAGTATCAGTTTCGTTTCTGATCTGTCTTTCCTAGTAGTAACCAATCGCTGATCTCTGGGTCATACTGCCCACAGCCAATGACTGCCCTCTCCCTAAGCCCTGCCTCCGGCAGCCATCCTCAGATTTTTACCGCACGTTCAAGTTTTGGGAGTCCTCGTGCTGTAGCTCTCGAGCTGTACTGCGTTTTCGCGCTTTTTCAAAGAGAATTTCTCATTTTTCGGTTAAATTGAGCCTCAAGCTCCGTCTTTACATCTGATCAACGGGGACGCGTTTTGGAAGTTTCTACGCCCCTCAAGGGTGAAGATTTCGCCGAACGACGCTTTTGGAGGATTCCAGAAGTTTCTGAGGCCTACCCCGGACATGGCCCAGGAGAAAGGGAGCTAGACGCCCGGGAAGCTGTTCAGGGCCTGCCCTAGATGCCAGCTGCAGAACGTGTTCAAGGAAGACGAGCATTCCTTATGCCTCTACTGTCTTCACGAGGACAAAACGCACGTGGAGGACTGTGCGTTTTGCAGGAACATGTCGGAGCGGACCATGAGGGACCGCCATCTTAGTCTCGCCAACTGGCTGCAGGGAAAGAGCCCGTCGGGTGTGAAGAGAAAGAAGAAATCAGAGCGGTCTTCTAAGTCCTGTGAGGGCGCCCCGGCGACGGGAGCCCAACAGAAGGCTAAGCACAGCTAGTCCGCGGGCACCGGGAGCGCCGAACGGTCGGGCTCCTCGGCTGCCAGGCAGAGCGCATCCTCCCCGGCGCCATCGACCAGGAGCCAACGCTCTGGCTCGGGTAAGAGGAAATCTGAGAACCCGGCCAAGCTTCTGGGGAGGCCCCGGTCGATCTCGAAGATTTCGGCTGAGGGGGAGCGAGGCGGGGAGCCCTCCCCCAAGGTGAGGGCAACAAGCACGCAGTCGGTGACTAAGGCCTTGATTCACCCAGCCAAGGCCTCTATCGAGGAGGTCGCGAAGACCCTGGCGCAGCCTGCAGCGGTTAGACCTGTGGTAGCGGCCTCGGGGCCCAGAGTCTCCCTGCCACCCCGGAGGGAGGCAACTTTCAAGCCCATCGAAAGAACCCCCACGAAAGCCCCGGCGGAGAAAGAGTGGGGGGGGCAGTGGCCGTCATGGATTCAGACACAACCTCCGAAGAGGAACTTGTCGAAGCCCCTGAGAGCCACAACGCGGGCATGGAGGAGGACCAGCCCGCCGAGAGGCATCCCGACGAGGGGGACGACTGAAGCGACGGCTGCGCCGACGGGACTCCAGACCAACTTTCGCGCCCATCGCAGCCAGTGCCGCAGGACAACTTGGCAGCCATTTTGATGGCAATTCAATCCTTATGCTCTGAAATAAGGACTAGATTGCCTTTACCCCCGACGGGGGAGCCGGAACCAGGCCCGACGGAGGAGCCAGGGGCAGGGCCGTCGGGAAGTCCATCAACCAAGAGAGGAACACATCCTCCTGCACCCTTCCAGCTCTCGAGGCCTGCTCAACCCTCCTCCCCGTCTGCGGGGATGACACGGGCACGGACACGGTCACGACGGGCACGGACGACAAGGGCGGTGACGGCGGGCTTCCCCGCCCAATGAGATTGGATCCCTCCATGTGATGATCTCCAGGGCATCCAAGCTTTTCCAGCTCTGCCCCGAAGAAAAGGAGGAGGGGTTCCTCTATCAACGTCGAGAGACCAAGAGGAAGACGGTCCTCGCTGTACCTCTACTGGATGACCTCTGGGACGAGGGGCTCTCCCTCCTCAAGAACCCGTCCACGACGCCGGCAAAAAGGAACCGATACGAAAAGAAGTACCGGGTCCCGCTATGCCTTAGAGCAAAGCCGACCCCGGATTCGGGCGTCTCGGCGGCGGCCAGGAAGAAGGCAGGGGGGCATCGACTTCACCGCCGGACGGCGAGGGAAAGAAGCTCAACGCGATGTGACGAGTCATCACGTTGGCGGCGGCGACGACGATTAAG
The DNA here is from genome assembly GCF_040938575.1 of Ambystoma mexicanum. Lineage (NCBI taxonomy): Eukaryota > Metazoa > Chordata > Amphibia > Caudata > Ambystomatidae > Ambystoma > Ambystoma mexicanum. The sequence continues at coordinate 614,708,037 of NC_090938.1, forward strand.
GCGGCCAACGCCCTGGCTATCGTTGCCCGTTACGACAGGGAACTTTGGTATAAAATCGCTCCCTTGTTGGACTTCCTGCCAGACGACAAGAGCACAGAAGCCCTGGAAATCCTGCAAGAAGGTGAGGTGCTGTCGGACCATGCCATAACGGTGGCGACTGACATCGCTGACACCGGTTTCCGCCAGTTGGGCAACAGTGTTTGCCTCAGATGGCGCGGATGGCTGAAGGCGACAGATTTCCGCCAGGACGTACAAGCCAAGGTGTTGGACATGCCCTTCAACGGGAACAACCTGTTTGGGAAGACAGTCGATAAGTCCCTGCAAGCCATCAAAACGGACACGGAGACAGTCCGGGCCCTGGGAGTTCTCCAGCAACGACGGCCATCCTTTTGGAACACCAGAGGCAAGCAAGGGGCCTCCAAAGGTTCCGGCAGCGGCTCCTCTACCTACCGTCAAGCGGCTCGTTCCTCGTCGCAGGAGGCCTATAGAGGATGGGGCAAGTCTGGAGATTCCCGCCGTCGTCGCCAGGAAGGGCAAGGCGGCCTCGAAACAGGACTGAACCGACCTTGGCGTCGGGCCCCCACTGAAGCACCCCGGTGGGAGGCCTGCTGGCGAAGTTCGTCAGCGTGTGGGAGTCCATCTCCACTGACCGTTGGGTGCTGGATACCCTGGCCCAGGGGCACGCCCTTGAGTTTCTAAAGAAGTGCCCTTGCGTGCCACCCGTGGCCAGGAAGGAAAACCACATACCCCAGCTGCTGCTGGAGGTAAGGGCGATGCTCAAGAAAGGTGCCATCGAGCTCGTCCCAAAGAGACTTCAGGGCTCCGGGGTCTACTCAAGATACTTGCTTGTAAAGAAGACAGGAGGTTGGCGTCCCATCCTGGACCTGCGGCGACTGAACAAGTACATCAAAGCTCAGAAGTTCCGGATGGTCACCCTCCAGCACGTGCTGGGACAGCTGGAGGAGGACGATTTCCTGTTGTCGTTGGACTTGGAGGATGCCTACTTCCGGCGTCCTTTTAGAATGGGGATGTGGAAGTTCCTCAGGTTCGTGGTCCAAGGACGGCACTACCAGTTCAAGGCCCTACCGTTCGGATTAAAGTCGGCACCCAGAGTATTCACCAAGTGCCTAGCACCGGTGGCGGCGTGGCTATGCCTGCAAGGGATCCACGTCTATCCCTACCTGGACGACGGGCTCATCCGAGCAAGGACAAGGGAGCTCGCCGTAGAACACACAGTGAGGACCGTCCAGCTACTCACGGACCTGGGTTTCTCCAACTTCCCCAAATCCCACCTGGTCCCTTCGCAGGTCGCCCTGTTTCTGGGAGCCAAGCTCGACACAGTGGCACGGCTGGCCTCGCCATCCGACGAAAGGAGGAAAGCCATCCTGGGCAAGGTGCAACGCCTGCTAGCCACGGACGTAGCCAGGGTAAGATTCATCAAATCCCTTCTCGGGATGATGTCCTCCTGCATCTATCTGGTACGCCTGTGCAGACTTCGGTTGTGTCCACTGCAGGAGTTCCTCGACGCACGCTGGATCCAGGCGACGGGCAGCTTCGAGGACAGGATACCGCTCAACGAGACCTTCCGACGAGCGATCCGGTGGTGGGGCACCCGCACTCATCTGACGGCGGGCGCAGACTTTCAGACCCCAGCTCACCAGGTAACGGTGATGACGGATGCCTCCCTGGAAGGGTGGGGAGCGCATACCAGAAATCTCCACGCGAGATGCCTTTGGCTCCCAGAGGAAAAACAACTTCATATCAACATTTTGGAGCTCTGCGCAGTGTTTTGGGCCCTCAGGTCCTTTCTTCTGTCCCTCAAGGGCAAGGTGGTGAGGATCTTCACCGACAACACCACCACCACGATGTTCTACATCAGGAAGCAGGGTGGAACCAGATCCCCAGCCCTGTCCAAGGAATCCCAGGATCTGTGGCACTGGGCCGTCGACAGGGATGTTTCTGGTACCTTTTCATCTGGCAAGGATAAAAAACACCATCGCCGACTCACTCAGCAGGGAGCTGCGCTCGTGCCACGAGTGGGAGCTACGTCAGGATCAAGTGGATCGACTATTCAGGCTGTGGGGCAGACCCTAGGTCGATCTCTTCGCGACGGCGACGAACTCGAAGTGCCAGAGGTTCACCAGGAGGTTCCCCTAACTGAGGAGCATGGGCGATGCTTTCTCGTTCCCCTGGGACAACCTGTTCCTCTATACGTTCCCGCCGTTGCCACTGCTACTCCGGCTCGTCAACCAGCTCAAGAGGTCCCGGTGCAGGATGATCCTCATCGCACCGGCGTGGCCGAGACAGATCTGGTTCCCAGACTGTCTGGACTTATCGGCGTCCCCACCAGTCAAACTGCTCGTGGACACGGATCTTCTCTCCAGAGAAGGAGGCGCCATTCTTCATCACGATCCGAAGTCGCTGAACTTGCAGACCTGGCTCCTGCAGCACTAGAGTTTGGGGGATACGATATACCGACCGACTGCAGAGAGGTTCTTGCAAAGGCCAGGGCGTCCTCAACTCTCAAGTGTTACGGACACAAATGGAAGCGGTTCTCTGTCTGGTGCCAGGCACAGAAGAATAACCCTCTATGGATTACGGCCCCTCAAGTACTGCCGTACCTACTGACGTTGGCCAAGGCTGGACTACCTCACGCCTCCATCAAGATGCATCTGGCTGCCATTTCCAGATACACCAGGACGGGTGTCCTTGTGGTCTCATCGCCTGGTGAAGGAATTTATGAAGGGACTATTCCGCTCGTTCCCGCCAGTGAAGGCCCCAGCCCCGGCGTGGGAGCTCAACGTGGTGCTGACTAGGCTCATGGGGACCCTGTTCGAGCCTATGCATACGGCACCGTTTAAGTTCCTATCGTAGAAAACAGCTTTTCTTGTGGCCATCCCCTCCGCACGGCGCGTGGGAGAGATTCAGGCATTATCTTGCAAGCCTCCATACTTGACTTTTCACGACACAAGGGTGGTGCTCAGGACGCACCCCTGCTTCATGCCCAAGGTGCCGTCGGACTTCCACCTCAACGAGCCCTTGGTGTTACCAGTGTTCTTCCCATCGCCTTCGTCGCCGGCCGAGAGGACTTTGCACTCGCTGGATGTAGCTAGAGCGCTGAAGTTCTACGTGGACCGCACAAAGAGTTTTCGGAAGACGTCACAGCTTTTTGTGAACTTTGGACCTGTGAATCGAGGGAAGGCTCTCTCTAAGGCTTCCATTTCCGGATGGCTCTCCGGCTGTATCATGCACTGTCACCGGTTGGCAAACCGACCGCTGCCCGGCCGTCCGAGAGCCCATTCGACCAGAGCGATCGAGCTGCTACGCGGAGGTCGACGCACTCCTTCACGAAATTCTACTGCATCGATCGGGATTCCCGGGAGGAGTCCAGGTTCGGCCAAGCAGTGCTGCGCAACCTGTTGGCCTGAAGGGCCTGGTGAGGAGGTAAGAGTTGCTTAATGTTGAGCCTTTTGCCACCTCCCGTGGTTGTGCATGTGTGTACTGCTATGTAATCTTATATTCATGAGCATGTGAATCCATGCCAGACCCCATGCTGGAGAAGGAACAAGTTACTTACCTGTAACTGTTGTTCTCCAGCATGGGTCTGGCATGGATTCATATGCGAACCCTCCCGCCTACCCCTCTGCGGCTCTTCACTTGGTCATACTGCCACTTTACGTGCTACCAAATCTGAGGATGGCTGCCAGGGGAGGGGCTTAGGGAGAGGGCAGTCATTGGCTGTGGGCAGTATGACCCAGAGATCAGTGATTGGTTACTACTAGGAAAGACAGATCAGAAACGAAACTGATACTGATTTTTTTTTCTGTACCGAGGATTCCCAGCCTGACTGGGAATGAGCATGTGAATCCATACCAGACCCATGCTGGAGAACAACACTTACAGGTAAGTAACTTGTTCCTTACATAGTTTACAGTGGCATGGTGAGTTAGACAGTCAATTAACAGTCATTGTGTTTTATCCACTGGATGTAGTTATGTCTTCAGATCAATAAGGGCCGTTTCTGTCCCATGTTGGGGTCTAAAGCCTGATTGCCGGATACCCAAGAGATGGTTTTGTTCAAGGTATTTTTGTATTTGTTGGTATGCTGTCTTGTCTAATATGTTGAGCAAGAAATGCACGGTGGTAATAGGCCTGTAGTTGGTGGGTATAGAAGGGTCAAGAGACGGTTTTTTGAGAGGAGGGACGACCCAGGACTCTAAGGTTGCTGGGGATGGTGCCTGAGGAAAAAGGAGGGGTTAATGAGTTTGGTAATGAATGGTGAGAGTTCTCTTGCCGCACCTTTAATGATTTGTGAAGGGCAAGGGTCACCCTTGCAGTTTGATTAAGGCTGAGAATGATTTTTCCCACTTCTAGGGTGGAGACTTTGGAAAAGCTGAAGCGGGTAAGTGGGTTGGGCATAGGGTGTTGGGGTGTGGGCAATGGGGCAGTTTTAGAGGAGTTTGTCAATTTAGTTATGGATTCTTTTTATTAATTTTAATTTGAAGGCCTGCTACTTTGTTAAACAAGGCATTTTGGACACTGGTGCACCATTGTGTCTTTTCCGCATGTGCCTGGGATTAAAACGGGTGTTTCCAATTCTTTAAGGATGGTGAATAATTCTTTGGTACTAGAATTAGCTTGCGTTATTCTCTGGTTGGAGGACTCTCGTTTGGCAGCTACGATTTCTTTTTTGTAGGTGGATGTTATTTTATTGAGAATCAACTTGTTATTGTCTGTGGGAGATTGTCTCCAGGCTTGTTCCTTTTTGCGTTTCACGAGTTTAAGGGCTTTAAGGTGAGAGGAGAACCAGGAGTTCAGGTGTTTTTTCGGGGTTGCATTTTCTAAGTTTTAGCGGTGCAGTAGAGTCCAGGGCTGAGCTCATGATTTTGTTATGACCTTCTACAAGGTCATGAGGGGTGGAGGTAGCTGGGAGTTGGTTTAGAGTCGGTAAGATGAGTGGGATTAGTTTTTCCACTGTGATATTTTTCTTCTCGTAGGGATGGCTGAGGCTAGCACATTATTGGTGATGGGGCTTGAGGCTTCGAGGGCAAAAGAAAGGAGATGGTGGTCAGACCATGGTTGAGGGGAGTTAGCTGAAATGGAGGCCACACAGTTCTGGTCTGCTACCCAGTCGAGGGTTCTCCCTTTATTGTAGGTAGGGGTGAACACTCTTTGGGTAAAGCCTAGTGCTGACAGTGTATTGTTGATGAGGGTGGCCTGGGGGACTTTGGTGTCTTTTAGGCCTAAGTTGAAGTCCCCTAGGAGGAGGCACTGGGAGGTGTTTTTTAGGTTATTGGTAAGGATAGTAGTGGGGTCTTCCTCGAAAGAACCCAGGGGTCCAGGAGGTCTGTAGAATAAGTGAATGGATATGGTTTGGGAATTGGCGATAGGCATGGGCTACTGTAGAGCGTGCATTGATTAGGGCGTCTCTTATGGGCGAGACTGTACGAGTCTGTGTTATGCACCTTATGCTTGGTCAAGGTGTTAGTTGGGTTATGCTTGGGTCTTTCCGAAGGTAGGTTGGTGAGAGTGGTCGTATGCATAGTTGGGGAGCGGTTAGTCAGTATAGACTGGGTGGCGTCTCTGGCTCGTATATTTTGGGTAGTCTGGCACGTAGTCTGGTATTTCTCGCAGGGAGGCTACATGGTCTGGAGGAGTAGGGCAGAGTGGTTATAAAGTAAGGCATACTGGAGGGTGTTGGAATAGTGCCTATGGGGGCCACGCTAGGGGTGAAACTTAGAACGGTGGAAGAATTGATAAGGGGGAGAATGACTCTCGGCAGTACTGAGTAGATGCCTAGTAGGTACATTTTGTTAGTTGTAAGTGGTGTGTGGAGGTCAGGTGGCGAAGCTGAACTAGGATGAGTATGCAGCAATCGGAGACTAGATACCGCATAGATAGCTAAATGTGACAATCAAGATACAATATCAAAATACACTATAGTGGCAGGCAGGCTAAATGCAACTATCAATAATACAGTGAAGTGGCAGGCAGGCTAAATGCAACTATCAAAAATACAGTGCCGTGGCAGGCAGGCTAAATGCAACTATCAAAAATACAGTGCAGTGGCAGGCAGGCTAAATGCAACTATCAAAAATACAGTGTAGTGGCAGGCAGGCTAAATGCAACTTTCTGATGTTTGTTAATCTGCTTAGAATCGCATGCTGTGATAGTCCGACATCCAGTGGTCACTGCGGAGTATTGCATTTTGTTTTTCGTAGTCGAAAAGGGGACGTTGACAAGGTGTGTCTGTAACACTATCTCTATAGTGACATGCAGTGTACCCACAATCCCTCACACGTCGAGGTCCCTCAGATTGTTTTTTTTCACCCAGATATTGGTCGCCTTAACGCGGAGCTCGTTCGAAAGAAATTGCAAAACATTTATTTTACCCTTTGGTCGTTATTTCTTATATATTACATCAGATCCCTCCTTCGACAGCAAAGCTGTTTCACCGCCGATTAAGAACTTCGGCGGCGACTTAGACGGAGGCGATCCTTCGGCGCTGCCGAACACGTGGCCCGGCCTCGCCGGCCTAAAACAGTAGGGAGAGTGGGGGTCGTGGGACATTTCTGTTTCTTCTAAGAATGACTTTCTCTTTCACCCCCCTTTCCTTCGGGGTCCTTATCACTCTTAATTGTATCCTCAGCTCTGGAGAGGACTCCTTTAAGATTTTGCCAGTGCTGTAAAGGCAAATTCACATGGAAGGATAAGCACAAGCGGTGTAACCGTTGCTTACCCCTCGACCACAACGAGGACGGCTGTGCGGCCTGTAAACTTCTTCACCCAAAGACTTTAAAGGACCGCAGGGTCAAGAGGTGGGCAGCCTACACTATGTCTAGAGCTGATTCCTCACCCACCGCCGCGTGTGACGAGGACGGTGATAACCCGACCTCCGTTTTGGAGGTTGTAGACCTGTCTAAGGCGCGTACCCGCTCCTCAGCGTCTGTCCCTGGCCTGACAAGTTCGGCTCACGCCCTACTTATGGGGATGAACACCCCGGCGACACTGACGAACACAGAAAACATAAACATAAGCACACAACCCATGGCACTTCTTCGTCGAAGACGAAGAAAGCCCTAGCGCAAACGGAGACGCCGGACCTACCGATGTCCTCCACCGACCGTAAGGGTCGCAAGCCCTCCCCGCCACCGCAGACGCGACTAGCGACTGGGCTACCTGCAGACAAGGGCGCTACCACCAAAACGCCAGGCGACGTGCCTCGTGTGAGTGCGACCGTCGCCGAAAGACTCGGCACCGCCCAACACGACGCCGGACGAACCCTCAACGGAGAAATTAATCATCGAAAGCTTGGCTCGTATAGTTTCCACTGACGGCCAGAGACGGATGGCGAGTGATATGCTGTACCCCACTCACAAGGCCAGGGAGACGCCGAGAATGCCTGAAGGGAGGCAGGGACTGCTCGAAGGAAGGCCCTAGCCTACGAGAAGTTTTCTCAGAAGACGAAGGGATTTTGTCCTCGAGGTTATGGGACATATCTAGACGGCTACAGGCGGAGGAGCTTCCCTTTACGCCTCCAGACCGTTCTGGGTTACCACATTGGACATTTGAGAGATTCCAATCATGTATGGACAAGCTGGATAGATTTATGTCCACTCCTGATCATAAAACACCCAAGAGGCCAAGAGAGGTACTTCATGAGGAACCCAGGGCTAAATATCCTAGACGATTTAACCCCCTTCAAGAGGTGGCTAATACTTATGACCTCACTTTCAAGAGGATGAGGAGTTCTTAGATCGTGAAGACCAACATAACCTCGAAGAAGGTTTTGAGGAAAAGCCTGACATTTCGAAGAAGACCCAGATGAAGGTGGCTCACAGCCTTGGCAGTCCCCAACAGCGTCTACAGACCCTGAGATCCTGAACCTTTCCCCTCCTCAAACCACACTGGTCAGGAACCCGTCACCTATAGATGACCAACCCAATTTCAACGCGCTACTACGGAAAGCAGCAGCTCACTTTAAAATTGAGACTGGGGAAATTACTCCCGATATTGATTTTGTAGAAAAAAATCATTAAGGAAAAACCTTCCACTAGCCAGAACATTCCCCTCCTCGCCTCAGTTAAGAGACAAATCATCCCATCGCTGTCTACACCTGCGTTGGTTAGAGGGGTCAACCCAAGAATTGAAAAACTATTTACTCCCTCTCCATCGGATCCATTATACATTAAGGGTCACTCAATACCAGATTCCTTGGTAGTAACTACCACAAGGAAAAGGGCAGGGGTTCCGCTATCAACTAGCGAAGCACCCCCGGACAAGGAAGGAAAAACTCTACGCCCTAGGTAAGAGAATTACAACCTCGGCACCAGATATGCCAATAATAATAACTTACTGGCAAGTTATGCTGATGCCCAATGGGGGAAGTTACGCCAAGACCTCGAAGTCCCTGAGCCCTTACGAACTCGCTTGTTAACCACCGTAATGGAAGGAACTCTGGTTAACCAGAGCATCATTAAAAACACACTTGATGCTGCAGAAACGGCTGGCCGTTCTTTAGTCCAGGGGATACTTTTGAACCGTCATATCTGGCTCCGGTACTCAGGTTTTAAGCCAGAGACCCAGGCGTCACTCATAAACAAACCAATCGAGATTTCTAACCTCTTTGGGAAAGCGGTGGACGACGCACTGGAGACTGCCAAGAAGGATTTCGACACCCTAAAGACTTCAGACCAGATATCAAGGCCTCCCAATAAGCGAGGATTCGGCAACAAACGCTTTTTTTCGAGGCCAACGTCAACAACAGCAGCAGTACACTGCAGGCAACTGGTCCTCTACTCAGGGACCCAGTGGCCAATACACTCAAAGAGGACAACGCTGTGGCAAGGGTAGAGGTCAGGGCCCCACTCCCAAAGGTTCCCCGGCTGCCAACACCAAATGACCCGAAGGTTCGGGTCCCCTCGCATGCATCGCTGGTCGGCGGCCGGTTAGCATCTTTCCTACCAGCATGGGAGGGAATAACATCAGACCGCTGGGTATTGTCAACTATAGCCCGCGGTTACTGCATAGAATTCAGTTGGTCCCCCACGTACAGACCCCCAAGGGGACGATGCCCATCACTGGAGCACCTCGCCATCCTCCTTCAAGAAGTGCAACTGTTGCTACTAAAAGGAGCAATAGAGGTCGTGCCTCTATCACAGGTAACGGAAGGTATTTATTCAGTGTACTTCCTTGTACCCAAAAAGGACTTAACCATGCACCCTGTATTAGATCTGTGCCCAGCGAACAAATTTGTCAAAACTCAAAAATTTCGACAATGACAACACTGGACATGAAAGATGCAAACTTTCATATTTTAATGTTGCCAGCGCACAGAAAATACCTCAGGTTCATGATAGAGGGCAAATACTACCAGTTCAGAGTGCTACCCTTCGGCATAGCGTCAGCACCGAGGGTATTCACGAAAGTACTGGCAGTGGCAGCGGCCCACCTGCGCAGGTTGTCCATCCCAGTATACCCTTACCTCGGCGATTAGCTCATAACAGGGGATTCTTACGAGACATGCTGCTCAAATACCCAAAAGACTGTAGACCTTTTGTTCCAACTGGGCTTCTCCATCAATGAGAAGAAGTCCAGCCTAGACCCCAGCCAGATCAAACAATTCACTAGGGGCTCTAATTCGAACAACCCTCCGAGAGGGTCCAAAATGTGCTGTTTCAGATCCCTCAATATGTGGCCGGTCGAGAGGTGACGGTACGCAAAGCAATGCGTTTGTTGGGAATGATGGCGTCATGTATATATTTGGTACCTCACGTGTGCCTGCGCATGTGCCCAATGCAAGAGTGGCTGTAACGCTCACCTGAATCCCTCGGAGGCGCAGGTCTGGGCTGGGGGTTCTCGGAGTCTTCTAGGGTCACGCGCAGGCCTCGAATGCCACCCTGGAAAGGCCCTTTCCTCACTGAGATCTTGATCTGAAGGGTGAGGTGTCTGCAATTATGAGAGCAAGGGGTTAATAAGGATATATAAGCCTGACTGGGCAAGCTGACTCCCCTTCCTGGTACTCCCCAAGTAGTTCGTAGGCTAAATGTGCTCACCTTATGTAGGTGAAAGCGGAGCTCTCCATCCTGCGTCTGTGCAGGGGCGCCGAAGCCAGTTACTTCACTGGTTAATTGTCCAGCCTCTTGGTTGCAGCGGATGAAGATTTGGAGCTAGGCCGTCGTTAGCAGCACGAACGGCGGTTGCTTGAATATGGAGGTCCGGAGAGCGATGGAATGGCGAAGGTATTGCAGGCAAGTAAGTAGAAAATGTCAATTCGAAGTTAAAAGCACTTCTTAATGTCTCTTTTCCTTTTTCAGGTTGCAGAAGCAGCTGGGTAGAAAAATCGATGTCGAGGAATGCGCCGAGGAGTGAGAAAGATGAGAGCTGCCCAAAACACGTGCGTATAGATGGAGTTTTGTATTTCTTAATGATGTCCTTTTGTTTTGCAGATGCGAGTAGCAGCGTCGGCGGAGGCGAGAAGAATGCAGCGCAGGTAAGGAAAGTTTCACGGTGGTTTACTAACCAATGTCCTTGCTTCCACAGGGTGCCGAAAAATGGAAAGCTGCAGCCCGTGGCTTGAGATGCACCGATGGACTGGGTAAGTGCTGCGCTGGTTTTATCTCGTGCTAACCTGGTGTTCTTTTCCCTTCTCAGATGCTGCAGAAGACGAAGATGGTATTTCAGAAGGTAAGATTACGGATTTCTCTTCCCTAGATGCAGAAGTTGAAGATTCTCTGGAGCTGACACGGTGAGCGTCCTGCTGCTATTGCAGAATAACGCGAAGCACGTTGCTCTGATCGGGCGTGGTTTAAATAGTCCTACTGGAGTGCTTAGGTGCCTCCTTCCACAGCAGCCTCGCCCAGGTAAGAAGTCCCAGCTTCCAGAATAGTTCCAGTATCCAGTCCCAGGGAGTGGTGCTGGCCACACCCAGAAGGTAAAGTAGTTCCAGCCATGGATGGATGAGGATTTCATCCTGCAGGTGAGTGAGCAGCATGGTCTGCAGCCGGTAGGTCCACCCAAGCACCATTCCTTACATCATGAGCCCGGCACGTCCTGTGCCGGGACTGGGTCCCCTTATGAGCCTGGCGCCAGGACAAGGTCCATAAGGCCCCTATGGGAGCCGATGGGTGCCTGGAAATGAAGTTGTGACCCAGCTTCCGAGGCAGTTGGGCTAAACCTGACTCCTTGGAGGCTGCGGTCATGACAGCACCCCCCCCCCTGAAGGCCCCTCCCAAGCTTGTCTTTTCCGGAGGTTTTGGCTTGTTGGGAAAAGCCTGATGAAATTTTCGGACTAAACGAGGTGCATGTACATATTCTGAGGGTTCCCAAGATCTCTCCTGGGGTCCATATCCCTTCCAATCAATCAGGTAGTATAGTTTTGATTTGGAAATTTTGGAGTCCAAGATGTCTCGAATTTCAAATTCGGATTCTCCGTCAACTTGGATTGGCTCAGGAGGTTTAGTCAAACGGGTTCGGGGTTGCACAGGTTTCAGGAGAGAAACATGGAAGACAGGATGTATCTTCATTCGAGTAGGTAATTCTAGTTTGACAGCCACTGGGTTAATCACGGCCGTGATCGAGTAGGGTCCTAAATATCTTGGGTTGAAGGTGCGTGGCCCTTTTAAAGATAAATGTTTAGTGGACAGCCAGACTTGATCTCCTTTTTGATATTGAGGAGCCTCTTTTCGATGTTGGTCTGCTCCTTTTTTGTATGATTCTTTAGCTCGTTGAAGATGAGCTGTGGCTTCTTTAAATGCTTGAGTTATAGTCGAATGCAGATGGTCAACAGCAGGTGTTCCGAGAGCTTGAGGTGGGTCCAGATTTGAGGTTCGAGGATGAATTCCATACAGCAGGAAAAAAGGGGTTTTTCCCGTCCCAGAATGGATTGAATTATTGTAAGCGTATTCAGCAATCCAAAGGACATCCTTCCAAGTACCCTCGGATTGATGCAACATGCAGCGCAGATATTGTTCTAGAGTTTGGTTAGTTCTCTGTCTGCCCATCGGTTTGAGGATGATGGCTGGTGGAAAGTCGTACATCAATTTGTGCTAAACGACAACAACTCCGCCAAAAATGGGAAATAAATTGGCTCCCTCGGTCAGAGATTAGTACTGAAGGGAAACCGTGCAACCGGACAATGTTTTAAAGAAATTCTCGGGCTAGAATGGAAGCTGTAGGTAAACCCTTCAGTGGGATAAAATGAGCCATTTTTGAAAAAAGGTCCACGATCACTAGAATTGTGTTGTATCCGGAGCAAGGGGGTAAATCCGTGATAAAATCCATCGAGAGCGTGTGCCAAGGGCCTGGTGGAATGTCTATTGGACGTAATAATCCTGCTGGTTTTTCCTTCTGACTCTTGTTTTGTGCGCAGATACCACAAGAAGCCACAAACTCCTTAACATCTTTCCTCCAAGATGGCCACCAAAAATGCCTTTTAATTTTCTCTGAGGTTTTGGCAACTCCAGGATGTCCTTCCATTAGAGAATCATGGTAGCAGGTGATGACCTGTTTTTGTAAGTCAGCGCAGGGTAAGAATAGTCTTCCTTGGAAATACAATAGGTTCTGATCTATTGTAAAATCCTTTCCTTTCGATTGCCAATTCGATGAATCTTCGGGAGTTATGAGTTGATTGACCCTTGCTTTAATCTCTTCGAGGGATAAGGTGTTGATTACTCCTAGTATCTTTTGTTCAGGAATTATTGGCACCGGCTCCGGATTAGCTGTAAATTCATCTACCCCTATCCGGGAAAGGGCGTCTGCTTTTCCGTTCCTAACGCCTGGTCGAAATGTGATTACAAAATCGAATTCTGCGAAGAATAAAGCCCAGCGTAGTTGCCTCGAAGATTGAGCTTTAGCTGACTTTAGGTACTGGAGGTTACGGTGATCCGTGATTACAGTTACTGTGTGCCGGGCTCCCAAAAGATAATGCCGCCAGGCCTTAAAGGCGGACTTAATTGCCAAGAGTTCTTTGTCCGTAATTGTGTAGTTGATCTCAGGAGCCGAAAATTTGCGAGACCAAAAGGCTACAGGGTGTAACTGGTGCATTTCGGGGTCTCTTTGTGACAGCACCGCCCCCATTGCAAGACTGGAAGCGTCTGTCTCGACGATGTAGGGAAGTTCTGGACGAGGATGCCTTAAGACTGGAGCAGAGATAAATTTGGCTTTTAATTCTTGGAAGGCTTGTTCGGCTTCTGGAGTCCACTCGAATTTTTTATTCTTTTTCAGAAGAGCCGTGAGAGGTTGGACTACCCGAGAGAATTCAGGAATGAACCTTCGGTAAAAATTAGCGAAGCCCAGCATGCTCTGCACACCTTTCACGGAAGTTGGGGAAGGCCATTTGGTGATAGCATCCACTTTTCTTGAGTCCATGTGAACTCCGTTGGGTGATAGGATGAACCCTAAGAATTCCACTTCCTTTGCGTGAAAGGTGCACTTCTCCAGTTTAGCAAACAAGCGGTGTTGGCGAAGTCTCTGTAAAACCGCTGTGACGTGTCTACGATGATCAGTTTCTGAGGCTGAGTATACCAGGATGTCGTCGATATAAACGACTACGCACACATCAATAAGTTCTCTGAGGACATCATTCATGAAAAACTGGAAAGCGGCCGGTGCGTTACATAGTCCGAAGGGCATTACTTGATACTCTAATAATCCATATTTAGTGCGAAAGGCCGTCTTCCATTCGTCGCCCTCCTTAATGCGTACCAAATGGTAAGCTCCTCTGAGGTCTAACTTTGTGTATATGCAGGCGCCTTTTACCTGGTCCAATAATTCAGGAATCAAGGGCAACGGGTATCGGTTTTTGACTGTAATCTGGTTCAGGGCGCGATAATCGATACACGTTCTTAGGTCACCTTCCTTTTTCGGGACGAAGAACAAAGCTGAGGAAGCCGGGGATTTCGAGGGGCGGATGAATCCGTTAGCCAAGTACTGGTCCAAGTATTGCCTGAGATGGAGGTTTTCTGGTTCAGTGAGGGCATATATTCTACTGCACGGAGGGGTGGACCCAGGTATCAGGTCTATCTGGCAGTCGTATGACAGGGTGTTGGCTTGATCTTTCTGAAAGACGTCGCTGAACTCTTGGTATTCCAGAGGTAATCGGGGGTCCTCGGAAGTGATGGCTGCTAGCTTGATTTCGGGCTGAGGATAACAGGTTGAAGCGCATTCTGGGAACCGAATCACCTTGGCTCGCCAGTTTATCTGAGGATTGTGCTTTTCCAACCAAGGCATTCCCAGAATCACCTGAAACTGCGGGGCCTTGATTACATCAAACACGATCTTCTCCCGATGTCCGCCTTGACATAACAACGTTACCTCCATGGTGGTATGAGAAACTGGTCCGGAAGCTATTTCAGTACCATCCACTGTAGTGATTACGTCCTTTACCATCTTGGGACGTAGGGGAAGATCCATCCTGGTAGCCAAGTCGTGGTCCACATAATTACCGATTGCTCCGCTATCAATGTATACTTTGATAGCATGCATGCGATCTGGTCTATTGGGACTTATGAGGACCATAGGCATTACCAAATGCGAGGTCAAGGAACTGGTTTTAACGCTCGGCAAGCGGACCTCTACGCTTGTCGGGCGAGGTCGTTTCCTGATTCCAGTTTCTCAGCATTTTTATCAGAAGCTCCTACGGTCTTCTTGACCGGTTTCACTGAGCAATCACGAAGGAAATGTCCAGAATTCCCACAGTATAGGCACAGCTGTAATTGCCTTCTTCTTTCCCGTTCTTTCTGAGTTAATGGTCCTTTTACTACTCCTATTTGCATTGGTTCCACTGAGTCATTCCCTTTAGCGGAGCTCTGAGGTCTTGAAAGTACCCGGGTTTCAAATCTGGATCGATCGGTCTTCCTGTTCTGTAGCCGATGATCTAATTGGACCACTAGGTCGATATAATCTGAACAGTCTTGCGGCGGATTCGCCACCTGTGCTAAAACGTCTTTAAGTTCCCCACGTAGACCTCTGTAGAAGAGCGTGATTCTCTTATCTTCAGGCCACCTGGTCTCAACCAACAGTCTATTAAAGGACGCTATGTAAGCCAGGAGATCCTGATTACCTTGTCTGAGTGACAGGAGTTCATTGTCCAAGGCCTGCCCCTGTGAAAGTCTTGCGAACAACTTTTCCATACTGGTCTGAAAGTCTTGAAAGTTATAGAGGAGCGGGTCATCCTGTGTCACGAGAGGAATGGACCAATCTGCAGCACTACCGCTAAGATAGGAAAGTACAAACGCTACCTTGGCTTGGTCCGTTGGGAATGCGGCGGGTCTACACAGAAAGTGCAAGCGGCATTGATTGATGAATACTGCATATCGCTTTGGATCACCGGAAAAACGTTCGGGCGGGGCCAAAGGCACATTCCCTGGCAGATTAATTTGCACCAGATTACTTGAGGTTGTAGGAGTGCCGCCCCCTCCATAGGGAGGCAGTGGCGTCTGTCCCGCTTGAGCCTGTAGCAACTGTCTGGCCAGATCATCCGTCCGTTCCTTGGCAATGATCAACTCCCTTCGTAAAGCGTTTGTTTCTTGGCGAGATGCGTGTACTTCTGCCCTTAGTTCCCCAAGCAATTGAGCCAGTTGATCTGTGTCCGAGGTTTCCATTGCGCCTGGGTGGGAATATTGCGGTAGGCTTCGCGTTCTGTAACGCTCACCTGAATCCCTCGGAGGCGCAGGTCTGGGCTGGGGGTTCTCGGAGTCTTCTAGGGTCACGCGCAGGCCTCGAATGCCACCCTGGAAAGGCCCTTTCCTCACTGAGATCTTGATCTGAAGGGTGAGGTGTCTGCAATTATGAGAGCAAGGGGTTAATAAGGATATATAAGCCTGACTGGGCAAGCTGACTCCCCTTCCTGGTACTCCCCAAGTAGTGCGTAGGCTAAATGTGCTCACCTTATGTAGGTGAAAGCGGAGCTCTCCATCCTGCGTCTGTGCAGGGGCGCCGAAGCCAGTTACTTCACTGGTTAATTGTCCAGCCTCTTGGTTGCAGAGGATGAAGATTTGGAGCTAGGCCGTCGTTAGCAGCACGAACGGCGGTTGCTTGAATATGGAGGTCCGGAGAGCGATGGAATGGCGAAGGTATTGCAGGCAAGTAAGTAGAAAATGTCAATTCGAAGTTAAAAGCACTTCTTAATGTCTCTTTTCCTTTTTCAGGTTGCAGAAGCAGCTGAGTAGAAAAATCGATGTCGAGGAATGCGCCGAGGAGTGAGAAAGATGAGAGCTGCCCAAAACACGTGCGTATAGATGGAGTTTTGTATTTCTTAATGATGTCCTTTTGTTTTGCAGATGCGAGTAGCAGCGTCGGCGGAGGCGAGAAGAATGCAGCGCAGGTAAGGAAAGTTTCACAGTGGTTTACTAACCAATGTCCTTGCTTCCACAGGGTGCCGAAAAATGGAAAGCTGCAGCCCGTGGCTTGAGATGCACCGATGGACTGGGTAAGTGCTGCGCTGGTTTTATCTCGTGCTAACCTGGTGTTCTTTTCCCTTCTCAGATGCTGCAGAAGACGAAGATGGTATTTCAGAAGGTAAGATTACGGATTTCTCTTCCCTAGATGCAGAAGTTGAAGATTCTCTGGAGCTGACATGGTGAGCGTCCTGCTGCTATTGCAGAATAACGCGAAGCACGTTGCTCTGATCGGGCGTGGTTTAAATAGTCCTACTGGAGTGCTTAGGTGTCTCCTTCCACAGCAGCCTCGCCCAGGTAAGAAGTCCCAGCTTCCAGAATAGTTCCAGTATCCAGTCCCAGGGAGTGGTGCTGGCTACACCCAGAAGGTAAAGTAGTTCCAGCCATGGATGGAGGAGGATTTCATCCTGCAGGTGAGTGAGCAGCATGGTCTGCAGCCGGTAGGTCCACCCAAGCACCATTCCTTACATCATGAGCCCGGCACGTCCTGTGCCGGGACTGGGTCCCCTTATGAGCCTGGCGCCACTGGCGCCAGGACAAGGTCCATAAGGCCCCTATGGGAGCCGATGGGTGCCTGGAAATGAAGTTGTGACCCAGCTTCCGAGGCAGTTGGGCTAAACCTGACTCCTTGGAGGCTGCGGTCATGACAGTGGCTCAACAGCCAGTGGTGTCAGGCCAGCGGACAATGGGGCGATCTAGTGGTAGTCTTGTAGGCCTTGGTTCCCTCGCTACGGTGGTGGTCGAAGGAAAACCTTGTAATAGGGAAACCATTCGCCACCCCCGCAGTGGAAGCCACTCTAACCACAGACACATCCCTCACAGGATGGGGGGCTCACCTATCCCATCAGACTGCACATGGAGTTTGGACTCCGAGTGTAGCGTCCAAACACATAAACTTGCTGGAACTGCTAGCGGTCTTCAAAGCACTGAAGGCTTTCCAGGCGCACCTGCAGGGGAAGACAGTGATGGTCCTCACAGACAGCACCACATCCATGTACTACCTGAACAAGCAAGGGGGCACTCGCTCTCCAGCACTGTCCAAGCTGTCCCAGAACATCTGGAAGTGGGCTCTCAAACACATGTTCCTGTTGTCACATGTACCAGGGGAACTCAATCTGCTAGCAGACGAACTCAGCAGAGACTTCCCCCTGCCCGCAGAGTACGAATGGCGGTTACGAGAAGACATCGTCTTTGACGTTTTCACACAATGGGGATGCCCAGAAATAGATCTGTTCGCAACTCTGGAGAACTCCCAATGCCAAGATTACGCCTCCAGGTACGCCCAGAACCGATCCAAGGGGAACGGTCTCTGGATAACATGGTCAGGAAAATTTGTTTACGCTCCCCCCCCCACCCGCCCCTCCCTCCCTCCCCCCCACCCGCCCCTCCCCTCCCTCCCCCCCCCCACCCGCCCCTCCCCTCCCTCCCCCCCCCCGCCCCTCCCTCCCCCCCACCCGCCCCTCCCTCCCCCCCCCCCCGACTCCCCTTCTCAACAAAATAGTGCACAAGATGCACCACGAACCAGTCACCATATTAGTGGGCCCGGCAGCCATGGTTCACTCACCTGATGGAGATGTTTCTATCTCCACCGGTGAAACTACCCTGCCTGTACAACATGCTGTCACAGGACAGGGGCAAGACACTACACCCATGCCCTCAGGCCATGAACTTAGCAGCCTGGTTCCTGAGGTCATAGAATTTGGACATTTACAGCTCCCTCAAAGATGCATGGACATTCTTAGGGAGGCTAGAAAACCTAACACTCGTTACTGCTATTCTAGCAAGTGGAAGAGATTCGTCATCTGGTGTAGAGGTAAGAGCATCAACCCCGTTGACTGCTCTCCCACAGAGATTGTTCTTTACCTGACTCGCTTATTAGACTCAGGATTGGTCTTTAATTCTATTAAAGTTCATCTAGCTGCACTTTCCGCATACACCACTTCTCAACAGTGTCGTGGTGGAAAGTCCCAGTTATTAAAGCCTTCATGGAGGGAGTAAAGAGGATACACCCCCCTATAGCTAACCCAGCTCCCGGATGGGACCTAAAAGTGGTACTTACCAGGCTTATGGGCTCACCCTTTGAACCTATGCACACAGCATCCCTTAAGAACCTCACTCTTAAAACTGCTTTCTTAATAGCTATCACCTCCATAGTGAGTGAACTACAAGCGCTCTCTATACTAGACCCCTTCGTAACAGTTCACAAGGATAAGGTGGTTCTATGCACACATCCCAGGTTTGCACCAAAATTCATCTCTAAATTCCATGTCAGCCAGTCAACAGAACTACCAACATTCTTTCAAAACCCTTCAAGTTTGGGAGAAAAGAGCCTGCATACACTGGATGTGCGCAGAGCCGTCATGTTTTATATGGAAAGACCTCTGAGAAAGACTAATTGGTTCTTTGTCTCAGTGGCAGCAGGAAGAGGAGATGATGCAGTTTCAAAATCCACTATATCTAGATGGATTGTCCAATGCATCACTCTGTTTCTCTCTTGCTAAGAGAGAACTACCCTTCAAGCCAAGAGCACATTCTACTCGAGGCACTGGGGCTTCCATAGCATTCATTGCAAATGTCCCCCTCGAGTCTATTTGCAAAGCGGCAACCTGGAGTTCTGTACACACCTTTACAAAACACTACTGTCTAGATGCCCACTCTAGATCTGATTCCCAGGTGGGACAAGCGGTATTAAGACATCTTTTTTTCTACTGTTCCTTCTCACAACCCACCTGCAACTCCAGGTACTGCTCGCTAGTCTATGCACAGCATGTGATTCTAAGCAGATTAACAAACATCAGAAGACCATGCATTACTTACCGTAAAAACATTTCTGATGGTTGTATCTGCTTAGATTCACATGTGCCCACCCTTCCTACCCGCTCGGATGGAAGGAACATAGACATCCTTTATCTCTTTTCTGTACTCACTCACGTCTAATAGGCTCCCTCAGGGCAGAAAAAATACAGAGGGACCTCGACGCGTGAGGGGTTGTGGGTAGACTGCACGTCACTATAGGGATAGTGTTAGACACGCCTTGTCGACGTCCCCTTTTCGATTACGAAAAACAAAATGCAATACTCTGCAGTGACCACTGGATGTCGGACTGCACAGCATGTGAATCTGAGCAGATACAACCATCAGAAATGCTTTTACGGTAAGTAATGCATTGTCTTCCATGGCAGGCTAAATGCAACTTTCCATGGCAGGCTAAATGCAACTTTCCATGGCAGGCTAAATGCAACTTTCCATGGCAGGCTAAATTGGCAGGCTAAATGCAACTATCAAAACTACAGTGTTGTGGCAGGCAGGCTAAATGCAACTTTCAAAGGCAGGCTAAATGCAACCATCAAAGATACAGTGTAGTGGCAGGCAGGCTAAATGCAACTATCAAAACTACAGTGTAGTGGCAGGCAGGCTAAATGCAACCATCAAAGATGCAGTGTAGTGGCAGGCAGGCTAAATGCAACTTTCCATGGCAGGCTAAATGCAACTTTCCATGGCAGGCTAAATGCAGCTATCAAAAATACAATGAAGTGGCAGGCAGGCTAAATGCAACTTTTAATGGCGGTGCACATTTAAATAGCTAAATGCAGCTATCAAGTGTAGAATAGTAGCATGTAAATGCATATGCATGTATGGCTGGGGGGGCCCATACAATGAGTATATCTGACAAAGGGTGATGCAGCAGGTGGCTGGGTTTAGATAATATACGGCATAACTTGGGAGCAGTTATCAAGTGTTATTGCCAATGGGCCAACTGGTATCAGTTACATGTAGCAGGTAATCCGGGTTCACATGTAAATTACCTCAATCTGATGGATTACGGCGACGGAGCACCAATGAAGTATGGTGTGCTGCGAGGGTCAGGTCCGGTGGATAGTCTGGGTGAGTTCAGGAGCCAAAGGGACATAAGTGGGCAGTAAACCTGACTAATGGTGGTCGGGCTTAATGTCCTGGCGCAGCCTGCAGCTCAGTCAGCACCTGAGCCTTTTCACGATGCCTTCTCACGGAGGCCGGCTCACGCCTATCCGGTTTCCTGATTGGCTCCCTCTGCTGCTAAGAGGCCAATCGGGGCTGGTAGATACGAACTCGGAGGGGTGGAGGAGGTACAGGCACTCGAGGCGGCCATCTTGGAATGGCAAAGAGCCTTGTGTAACAAAGTGACAAACATTTGTGAGTGAAAGACTGGTGAATGTGATTAGGAAAGGGGGTGAATGTGAATTTTGTGAGTGAAAGGAGGGTGTCTGAGTAGATGGGGTTGGGATAGTAGAGCAGACGAGTAGTAACTTCTAAGAGCAGAGGCAAGGCTTAGGAGTGAGACATCGGAGGGACAGAGGAGGTGGACGGAGATGAAGAAGAGTATTAGGAGGAAACCATCAGAAGCGGAGAGGGAGCAGTGTAAGTGTGTGTTACGAAGACCAAATTCGGCAGAGCATCTGCCCATTGTCCCTTATTGACTAATTTACCACTGCGTAGTGTAGGGTCAGGTTAGGAAGTTCCTGAGGGAGGTTTGATAAATAAGGCATTGGGTCTTTAGGGTTTCACCTCTAGCACAAGTCAAATTTTTGACAGTTGGGGGAGCGAGGGGGGACAATATTCAGTTTATACTAAGCTGGGGAGTAGGGATGCCTGGGCTAGGGAGATTGGTGCTTGTTAGCTGAGAGGGGGAGGGATGGCCGTCAGGCACTTAAACTGTTAATAAAAACTCTTGAGCCATCTGAGACTGTTTCTTGAGCCTTCTGTAATATGAGCATTCTCGACTTTAAGGATGGTCTTCACTCCCATCTTGGTATTCGAGTCAGACATCAGGGTTACGGTCTCTCACTGGTCTTGTATTAGACCACCTGAAGGTGTTCTCTGCATGGAGTCTTTCCAAATATGGACTTTCCTGCCTGGCCCTATTCCTCCCTGCTCTCGCCCTTTTTATTTGTTCTAGTCAGGCAGACAATCTTACTTTGTTGCGCTCCTGCCTCTTGTTAGTCTCTCCTTCCTCCACTTTGAGTTTGCTGGTGAAAGGGTGCAGGTTGTTGTCCTCCAGGTCCAACTAGGTGAGATTGTTGGGCTGCAGTCTGGTCTCTATCCTCTCTGCTGGGTCCCCTTCATCAAGAGACACAGCTTGCAAGATCAAACCCACCTTTAGCAGTTGTGAAGGATCCACTAGAACCTCCCTTGCCACTACTTGCTTTGCCTCCATCTGTCTCCATTTGTGAGAAGGCAGCTTGAGGTGATGGGTTTTGCCTACTTTAGGAAAGCCATACCTTATTTTTTTAACTCCATTACAATTGAGCGACCTTTGCTGAAGCTTCTGACCTGAACTCCATTATCATCCTTTAACAAATTGCTCTCGTAGTTCCTCTCCCTCCTCCACCCTCCCCCATGCCTTGGGGCTTCTTGTGTCTCACTGTGCCTTGGCCCGGGTCTCTGCTCTGACCCCACCTTGGGGCTTCTTTGCAATCCCTCCGCCTTGGTGTCTTGTTCCTCTTGCCCTGCTTTGGGCTTTCTTTGGCTCTCGCAGCCCTTTGCCCGGTTCCCCAAAGAAACCCTGTACTTCTGGTAACCAGGTGCTGCTCCTCAGCAGAGTCAGTGAGTTCGTCCAACATGACGCCCCTTCTTTGGCCTCTCCACAGTGTTCTGTGTTGGGGCAGCTTGTTCTTTCCACTGGCTTCCGTTGGGAGTTTAGCAACTGTTTCCCTGTATGGCGGTTACCCACTTTTGGGGCAGTGTTAGTTCCTATGTACTCTTCTGGGCCAGGCACTTCGACTCCTAGACCTGCTGGCATTGTGAGCATTCTGAGGGCTTGTCCGTGCATGGCTGTGCCACACTTGGAATAAGCTCCGTCTGTCCTGGCACGCCTCCCAGGAGGAGTATCTGTTAACATTCTCATAAAGGTTAACTCCCATATAGCCAACAAAGATATTAGGATCTGGAAGGGGGGATAACTTGTATTGCTTTCTGAGGATTTCCTGTATTGTTAATTTCTTTATATTCCTGTGTGCTATCCCAAGATGTGAGGGATGTTATGGTGCTGCTCCTGTACAGGAGAGGGGCCTCCACTACCAATTATGGTCTACCGCCTGTACCCTTTGGTATATCAAACCCCAGGACACATGTATGGCATGCCTCCACTTGGAGTACTAAAGGGCTTCCCAATTAATCCTCATGTAAAAGATTGCCACTGTCTCAAACTCACAAAATACGATGGTTTAAAACCTTTTGTTTCTTGTTTGTGGTTCTGTTCGAAAAGAAAATAAGGTGCAATATAACTTGGAACATGACGGTGACTGTGTATAACTTTCACCCACCCCTTTTTTACTGAAACGTGGGTTCCATTTCTGCAGCCCATTCCCAGGAATAGAGCTCCAATAGTTCCTTTGAGTGTAGGGCCCCACCCCACAGTGTGGAAACCAATAGTGCGGTAACAGAGAAAAGAGTCTATGCCGAAAAATATATGGCAGTGCTGCTGCAGAACCTCAGGGGTTTAGTTTGCTGAGCAATTTGAAAAGCTGATGGTGCAGTGTCAATTTGTTTGTGTTTTATGAAGAGATGAACATTTTCGCCTTATTTGTCCTTGCAGAACTATCGTTTAAAACCCAGGCTCCTCGCCCATTGGTTATTTCCACCTCTGGTACAACAAAGTGACTGCGTGTCTGAATCACCACATGTGGTCATCTGGCCCGACAATGCCTGGCCTTAACAGTGCTCCAGATTGTTTACCAGCAGGGAGTCTGCCACTTTGGGATTAGGAAAACAACCTTCATGTCAGGTACTCCCTTCCCACCACTGTACGGGTGGCTCACCAGCCAGATTGCTGGTGCATTACTGATCAGAGTAAAGATTCCTAGTAATGGAACTGGATGGGTAGGTGGAGTAACTAACTCATGGCGGTGGGCAGGCAGATGGGACCTCAGTTTGAGGGTCCAGCAGAGGTATTTGGGCCTGAGGGTTTTCCAAAGCTACATGGTCCCAGTCAGCTGTGCCTCATCCACGAGCTGTCAGCTTCTCCAATAACTGTTCCTGTTAGGCTTCTCGGAATGTTCCATTTGTTGCAATGTTGGACCCTGGCTTTAAGCCCTTTTCCTTGCAGCATTTGAGAATGGTAATATTGCGTTTCATTCCTTGCATTGTACCATCATCCATTATCCTAACACATGAAGATACATATTTTGATACCAGTATGCCAATATGTGACTTTGCCGAGGTGGCTCTCCAGCTGCACGGGTTGCATGCAGGCTCAATAGGGATTTTAAGTGACTGCATATTTACATGGGGAATTCAATTTGTCTAGGATTCCCTTTTACTGAGTTTACCACAAGGTAATGGCATACTTTAGCTTAGTAGTGAGGAGGGTCTCTTTGACCCCTTTACTGTTAAAATGAATTCACTCAGTTTTTTTCTCTGTGTTTAACTCAGTTCTTATTTGAACCTGTTGCTGTTTTACCTCCCCTAGACTTCTAGTACCCTTTCATTTTGCATTGTTTAGACTACTGACCTGACTTTCTGGAGGCAAGTAAAGCCTTCTGCTTCTATCACTACCGAGACACTGTCTACCTCAGTGAATTTCTTGCATTTTTACAACTGCACACTTCACCCTAAAGTGAAGTGTGGTTAGGATACTTTGTATCCTTGCATGTTTTTCTATAATGTCTTTTTGGTTATTAGTGCAATGTGCCTAGGATGCGCTGGTGGCAGCGGATATTTTTCTGCTGTGTTTTTTACTTTTTACTCATGCATTTACCGCAAATGGCTATAGGCGGCTAGCACCCTGAGAGGCATCTGCCTGTTCTTTGGCCATATTGTATTTTGTCCTGATTACTGCCTGCTCAGGTCAGGAAATGCCATATACGAAATGCCTTTAACGAGCTTTTGTGGAAAAAGAGCATTTTTGTGAGAGCTCGGCCGTTGAACTGTCTAGCCCCAGTACACATACTGCTGTCTGAATGTCCGTTGCTGGGCAGATGTGGCAAGTGGCTATCCATGATTGGGTAACCACAGCCAGTTTGAATAGTGCAGATCCTTACCATTGGTGGACCTGAGTGAAACTCCAGTCCAGATCTTGGATAAAAAGACTCCTGCAGCCATTCTACAGATTGTTGTTGGAGCCAAGTCCTCTATGAAGAGTTGAAGCCATTTGACGATCCCTGCAGCTAAGCAGCAACTCCAGTGAAACCCTGCTCCTCTGCCCGATTCTGAAAAGACCCCCATTTGTGCTTTAACCTCCTGGACCAGTGGGAACAGCCAGTCTCAAACCCTGCTCAAAGATCTGTGTTTCTTGTGCTACAGAAGTGTCCCTGGACCATCCGGTGGATGACCTCTCTCCTGGACTACCTCTCTCCAGCCGTCGCTGTTCTAAGACAGTCTTCAACTTCTCCAGCATTGGATCTTTCACAGATTCACATTAATATTCCTGGTCAGTCTGGGAATCCTCAGTAATTTTAAATTAATCCATTATACAAAATATTCCCTATGAAAATGCCATGCCAATAGCTACATAGGCCTGTGAAGCCATTGACTTGTGTTTCCCCTCCACCTCAGTTTGGTCCTGTTTGACCCCAGCAAATGAGGTGGCAGGGCTTGAGCTCCACCCCAGGCAGCCATCTTCAGATTTTGACTGTAGTCTTCTGATGGGGGGAATCCCCCTCAAGGGCTCTGAGGTAACTTTGAATTTCTAATTAATAGTTTGTACTTTTGAACTCCTGTGGTAAGCCTTTTACGCCTGGGGTTTACTTAAACACTTTATTTTCCTGGGCTCAGGAATCCTGTTAAACCTGAAAATGTTTTGAATTTTGCTGGCCCTCACGGCATTGCATTTCAGACATGCAGGCTTCAAAGGATAAAACTTCAAGTGTGGAAAAAGGGTTATTTTCATCAGGGGATCCCCAACCCTCCCCCCACCCCCACAAGTACTGCATTTACTGCCTGTACCCACATAACATCCAGGCTTGTAAGGTTTGGCAGACGTTTTCCAAGAAAACTCTGGAGGACAGGAGCATAAGGCTTCTATTGCATCTTGAGAGCAGGCAGATGTCTTCTGACGAATCATTGAAGACTGTACCTTCTACCTCTCAAAGGCATACTGAGAAGCAAGCTCCTTAAAGGAGAGCTTCTTCAGTAGACCAAGAGGATTCACCACCCTCAAAATCGAAAAGGGAGTGGAAAGGGTGCCTCCACTTTTGAGAAAATATCCAAGGACCATAAGAAAGGTGACAGCTCAAAAAAGGTAAAGAGCTAATTTCTACACCTTTGTCTATGGAACAGCCATCTACAGGGGCACCGTCCACAAGAGCGGGTTTGCTGCAGTCTACGAGTGGTCTAGCACCTCCCAAAGTATCTGGCCTGTCCACCCACTCAAGTACGCCCACAGAGAAACACTTGTCAACAAAGAAATCGGTCTCATCGTTGACGAAGACCTTGTCGTATCCTCATTGATGAAGCAGTCGTCATCGAAACACAATTCAGTAGTCATCGGGGCGGGGGGGGGGTGGGACACCATCGACAAAGAGCACGAATAAGCATAAGGACGTCCCCTCTATGAAAATGTGACCGTCCATGGCCCTCAATGGGTCAATTTTCTACAGAGATAGTTGGCGAGCCCCCTGTTCAGCACATACTCACTGAAAAGGAGCCAAATGAATGGGAATCCATGACCTCCTGCTATAGGAAGCACAGGAACAGCTGCACAGCTGTCTCCAATCACTTAGATGGCTGAACCCCCGGATCTCATCCTTCAGAAGTACTACTCGGAGGTAGAGGAGCTACAGCCACCACTGCCTAAGGAGCTGAGCTCTCCCTGCCAGCCTGTCATGGAGGATGCGTCGGACCCATTCGATCCGGCCTTTATACAGTCGATGCATAGGCTAACACACGAAATTCAAAGAAGAAAGAAGGCTAGATTGACAACCCCATTACCGAGACAGGAGGCACCTATGCCTCGCAGGAGCAGGTCATCTACATCGTGTTGACCCTCCCGCAGCTGGTCGACTTCAGTACACCCTTCAGATCACTCTGTGGGTAGCCAGCACAGACAGCACTCGCACCACAGCATGTCACCTAGGCGCCATTCACCGCTAGCTGCACAGCAGAAGAGATGTTCTCCATCTCCAAGAGGTCCTTGCCACCTAGGATTCGGGTCATTAGAGCCCAGTCTATTGTTGGTGTCAGAGTGGCAAGAAGGCCCAGTTGATCCCGATGA
The DNA here is from genome assembly GCF_040938575.1 of Ambystoma mexicanum. Classification (NCBI taxonomy): domain Eukaryota; kingdom Metazoa; phylum Chordata; class Amphibia; order Caudata; family Ambystomatidae; genus Ambystoma; species Ambystoma mexicanum. Next base: position 614,734,623 of record NC_090938.1, read on the forward strand.
CAGACGACCCTTTCAGGGATTTCTTTGAACCTGACACACAGGATGATGAACCGGAGGAGGGTGAACCCCCTAGCTCACCCTCCCTAGCTGTATGCTCGCACCAGAAGGAATACAGCCCGCTAGGGGAAAAAAAAGGTAAAAAGGAAAGGTACTAGCTAAGGACTCTGCTGCTTGAGAATGTTCTGCCAGAGTCTGCATGAACACATTATAAGGGTACACAGCGTCATCAGTGACATCATTGTGTATGGTCAAAACTCACACGGCTGATTGGCGAGACCCTATGCATGGGCTGCCTGTTGGGGAGAATTCTCAGAAATGTGCTAATTCCTCTCTACCTTGGAGACCCCCAGCACATTTGCTGAATTTTGAGGACTTGCATTTTTTCCCCTGGAGCGCCCTAAGACCTTTTGGGTGAGTGTTGCGCTATATAGAAAATTGCTTAGTTAGTTACCTAGAGAGAGTGAGGCCCTTTTTCCCCACTCTCTCATGTATTTTTGCTATATAGGCATCTTTTACATTGTACCACACAGCACCTTCAGATTTTTCAAAGGTTTAAACACCTTCTCTTGGATAAACTGTTTCCAAGAGCAGTGAAGTGAAATTGACTTTACTTACATTGTAACTTTCTAGACCAGCACACACTATCTTACAATAATGTGCTGGAGGGGTTACTTAGTATCCCCTTTTTCTAGTTTCTCATGTAACATTTTTGTTACCCTTTCCTCGATGAATGGCCTGTGGCAGTGGTTTACTTTGAACGACCGGGGTGTACTTTTACCGCGGGCTGCGTTCGCAGCTGCAGTAAAGCACCTAAGGGTGCTATTTTTGTCAAAATGGCCCTGGTCTTGTTTCACTCTTTGTGGAAAGGTCCTTCTTGAGATTTACTCTGCGCGCCAAACCAGGTTTGGTCCCTTTGTTCGTTTTCTCTTTGGCGGGATTCACGAGTGAAGCCTGCCTCTGCCTCCAGTATGTCTGGCGGGGCCAGGAAGTGAGGGAGGTGCCCGAAACTCCCTGTGCTTAATCCCCTTGGTTTCAGTAATGTACCCAAAGGTGATTGGCTGACTGGCTATCCGGCAAGGACAGCCACCCTGCTGTTTGTCTGGCAGCTATGCTGGAATGAATGAGGGGAAACCTGCATAAAAGGCAAGGCTTTTTGGCTTGAAAGGCAGTCGACCACTGGATGAAGGAATTCTAAGAAGAACTTGGAAGAGACGCCTGCTGCAACTCCTGGACCCTTGGTTTGCCCAGTGAAGCCCTGCTGCTGTGCTGAAGCTCCGAATTCGTCTCAACTAGAGACGCCCTGCAAGGACGACTTCTCCCATTGAGTTGGTTGGACCAATCGACCCCAAAGTGAACTCGTTTGGACATCCTCTGTGAGCTGGCTGTACTTCTGCTGCTGCTGGAACCGAAGTGCCAGGGAGAGGAACACCAAATCGAGTGGATCGCTTTTAAGTCGGGCCCGAGCGCCAGGAAGATCCTCCCTGCGTCCCTGAAGCAGGACTGACCAAACCTGAGCCACCCCAGATGCGAGGAAAATATTGCAGTCCTGTTGAGAGGTACAGGTGCAATCTGTACCACTGAAAATATATACAGCACTGATTCTACCTGTATCCATTATACTTGCTTGACGTGGGTGGTCTGAAAGGGCTTTAGACTTCAGACCACATGCCTAGCTATGGAATTGGTGTGCTTCTGTGATGAAAAGAAAACTGAAATGCCCATGCTGCTACAACTGCGCTGCCTCTATTAAAGCCAATTATACAGAAATGCAGCCCTTGTTTAAGACCATTTTCATTTTACACAATACTACCTGTATATTATAGCAATGTGAAAAGCAGGATCATGATTCAAAATGCTTTAATAACACTAACCTACAAAACGCAGGCAGTTGAACAAAGTGAACAAAACACAAATTCCCTTTTACGTAACGGAGGAGAGTGTTAAAAAAAAAACTAAACAGACCAGTACTCATCTCAGTTGCTTCTTTCAAGGAACTGTCGATTACTTAAGTAAAGAGTGAATTTGCCAGCTGCTGTCACCAGTGAGCTCCATCATTTATGGGGGTGCTGCCATAAGTAGCCTGTGTAAGTGGTACGCAAGGAAGCATTAAAAGGCCGTATTGACAAGATTTCTGTGTGTAAAAAGGCCTCATACACACCTTATTTGGTGGGCTGGGTATACACAGTTGGTAGTGTGACTGAGCAGAGTCAGTCTCAAGAGGGATAAATGTAAGCTGTAGCAGGGGCGTTGCTAAGGGGGCTATAGCCCCTGATCTTTTGGTTGTAGCCCCGGATAGAATCTCGGGAGCTTCAGCCAAAAGACAAGCTAGCCCCTCAGTCCCAACAGTTCCTACATCAGCGTAGCCCTGGGTCTTTTCCAGACCTAGCAACTCCCCTGAGCTGTAGCATCGAAATTCACAAATACAAGTATCGAAATAACATTTAAACTCAAGGTTTTCTAGTAAAGAATTAATTTAAGTCCGTTTTAAATAAGCATTATTTAAAAAGGGCAATGTGCAACAATAAAAATACACTTCAAAATACTTTCTCAGAATCAAGTCAAACAAGTAGATACTCTTTAGTGATGCTTCATACACACTTCCTGCACCCTGAGGGGACTTCAATAATTAGGACAGTATTGGCATTTATATATCACTTTTAAACTTGGTAAATTCTGAGGTTTGCAGAAAGGCAAGGTTAAAGGATGGAAAAGTTAAACCGGTTCTCGGAGCATGTGAGCACTTTTTAAATCTTCCAATGAAGTCTAGATAAAAATGTTTCCCAGCAATATTAGTTAAAAAACAATGGCTCACATGAGGGACAGTAAGAATCAAAGTCCATGGAATTGAAAAGTCTGCAGGGAGCCAGGCCAGCCAAAGTCAATTTGAGCAATGTCTATGGAGCTGAGGCACTTTGTAGATGGCAAAAAGTATTGCACAAAGTTGCAGAGTTTGTTGAAGAAATCGCTGTTGGGTCACACGCTGTTACACTTGTGAAAGTTAGAGCTACAATCCACTCTAGAAAAGCAGCTACTGCACGTCTCAACTGAGAAGAGCAAGCTACAGACGATGAGTTAAGTACCCAAAGTCAGAACAATACCTTTGGTTAGAAGAAGAGGATCCAGCTGGCTTCTCTGGTTGCAGTGATGCAGTTCCTGGGCCTCAGTCGTGGGGACAAGAGGAAGGACGTCGCAGCAATTCAAAGTTTGGCGGCAGCTAAAGGCGTTCTTCGGATCAGCCACACTTTGCGGTTTCAGCACTCGGTAAGCAGCATCACCGCAGATCTTGGACACTGGTTAGGCTTCCTTCACTCCTTGAGTCCAGCACTCTGGTGAGGTGACTCAAGCTTGGGTCGTCCTGCTTCGCGAGGGTCTTTATGAGACTTCTGGAGCTTTTGGCCGGCTTACAGACATTGCACTCTACGACAGTTTTCTCGACCCCGGCACTCTGTTCCAGCAGCAGCAAAGAAGTACAGCCAGTTAGAAGGTCCCACTAACCCAAAGGAAGTCGTTCCGTCCGGAGATTCTCTTGTTGATCAGAAAACAGTTTCAACACATCAGCAGGGTTTCACCAGGCAGTTCAACGGTCCAGGAGTATGCAGCAAGCTTTGTTCACGGTTTCTTTGTCTGGTTGTTCTTCCCAGTGGTCAACTCTGTCTTCAGTCCAAGAAGCCTCACCTTTTAAGCAGGTTTCTCTCATTCATGCACAGCCTAGCTGTCACTCGCACAACAGGGTGGCTGTCCCGCAAGGACAGCCAGACAGCCAATCAGTATTCAGGTAACCAAGGAGACAAAGGACAGGTGAGTTTCAGGCACCTCCCTCACTGCCCTTCCAGACACACTGGAGCCAGAGGCAGGTTTCAGTATTGAAGCCTGCCGAAGGTGAAATGAACAAAGGGCTAAAACCTGGTTTGGCGCGCAGAGTAACACCCAAGAAAGACCTCACAAACCAGAAATGGTGAAAAAAGACCAGCCCATTTTGACACAATGGTCACCCATGGGTGCTATACTGCAGCTGAGGATTCAGCCTGGGGTAGAAAAGAACAATGGTAGGAACATTCAACCACTGCCACCATCCATTTAAAGTAGTGAGGGTAACATGAAAAATGTTACATGAGTAAAGGGTCTAAGTAACCCCTGAGCACTCCACATAAGATGGGGTGTGCTGGACCTACAAACTGTAGTTCACCCAAGGAAGGGTATTTAAACCTTAAGAGAAATCTAAAGGATTTCTCTGACATTGCACTGCAGGTGCTGTGTGTCACCATACAAAAAGTCGATGCCTATGGAGTTTTAGACTCCAAAAATAAAGGATACGGATAATCCAAATCAGATCGAAATACATTTTAGAGTGAGAAAAAGGTCTTGCTCACTCCAGGATAAAAATTAAAAAGTCCTAAAGTCCAGCAAAAGAACTGGGGGTCTCGAAGGTTGAAGGGAATTGGCACAGAAATGAGAATTCTCCCCAACACCAACAACCACTCCATCGGCATTGAAAGAAAAACCTTTGGGCCGACTATCAGTGACTGATCTTTTGCTCCGCTCTCCACGTCAGTATTCTTCGAATCCATGCAATCCATTTTTGGCTCTGATCAGGGCGATAGCAAGGGGGGGGGGCGACATTGATCCCATATTTACAGGGTCAGAAGGTGTCGATTTCTTTTCGACAACCAAGTTGACCTGTTGGCATTAGCCCAGGGGGTTACACGACGCCAGCAGCCTGGTTACGTCTCCAGAGGTAGATTTCAGCAGGGTCAGCTTTATACGCTAATTTAGGACCCTGGTGGAAAGGGTAGTAGACCCCCTAGGTTTGACGTCCTCTTCAGCACCTGTTCAAGGCTACAAGCTGACGGACATCTTCGATGAAGGTCCTGTAACGGAGCAGAACATGGCTCTTAATCCGGCAATTGCAGACCCACTAGCCTCGTTATGGCAACATCCCTGCTCCATTCCCGCTGTGAACTCTAACTTTACGGGTAAGTACTGGCCGGCAAGAGGCGATCCATCTTTCCTGGCTTCTCACCCCTCTCCGGAAGTGCTTGTTGTGCAGGCAGCCACAACCACCACCAGAACTGCTGCATCCACTTCAAATGTACCTCCGGACAGAGAGGGTAAAAAGCTGCATGCAATGGCCAAGCGCGTCTCTACTTCTGGCAGCATGGTGTTAAAAGCCACATATGTGGCCTGTGGATTTGTTAAATACTAATTTGATGTATGGAAACCCGATGTTGAAATTCTGGATGGGTTTACACAGCTGGTGGAAGATGGGAAGCAGTCGTTGCAGACAGGCCTGGACGTGGCCGACTGCGTTGGCTGTCCATGGGGTTGGCGGTAGTATTGAGAAGGCAAGACTATCTCAAAACATCTGGTGATCTGCGGGGGCGGCTGCATGAACGGCCTGCCTATTAACAGGTTGGTGTCTGCCCTCCACCAATAGAGGTCCTGGTGAAGGTGTTGTGGTAAGGAGCTGCTTGGGAGCCCGTCTCCTGATTCCAAGAGGCTGAGAAATGCAGCTGCAGCCTCTGCATCTTGAGCATTGTGTTTGGCACACCAAGAGACAAGCCGCCATGCTGTAACACCATGCCAAGGTTACTGGTCTATGGATAAAGTGCCTGTGATTCCTCTTGATGGCTGTGATCTTGTCCTCCGAGGGGGAAGATATTTTTCTACCATTGTATCCCAAATTAGCTCCAGGAATGTTAAGGACTGTGTAGGCAGTAGCTGTGACTTCCTGGGGTTGATGGAGGAACCCCAAATCATATAGCATGTACAGAAGTGTGGCAGCTGTGTGCTGGACTCCCTCAAACAAGCCATTTGTCGAGGTATAGATAAATGTGGTGGCCATCCGCACAGAGCAGGGCTGCTACAGCATTCATTAACCTTGTAAAGATTCTAAGAGCCGAAATGATGCCAAAAGGGATGACCTTGTATTGGAAATGAAAGCCCATGATCCTGGACCGGAGGAAGGCACAATGGGGCTCCCTAATCGGGACGTGCATGTACGCATCTTTCAGATGCAGGCAGCACATCCAGTCTCCCCCCACACTGTGTCTCTGCAATGAGTGGTGGAGTAACCATCTTGAACTTTTGGAGGGGTAAGGAAAGGTTCAAGGATGAAAGGTCTAGTACAACTCCCAGGCCCGCTTTGTTCTTTTTCTGTATGGCAAAGATATGGGAATAGAAGCCCACCTCACTGCGAGGCTGGTACCTCCTCCTCCGCCTGACTCGCCATGAGTAAGTGGATCTCAGCCAGAAGAGTTGCCGCCCCAATCTGTGGGAGGAAATTGAGGTATCAGCAGGTGGAAGCCTGAGGAAACCACTGAGAATCCATGGGTCTGCGAACCTTGCCTGCCAGGAATGAATGTGAAGGGCAAGCCTCCCCCCCGCTCTCCCCCACCAGAGAACTGTGGATCTGGATGGCGATTTCACCGTTTATTTCCTTCTGAGGCTGGTACCTGGGACTGGAAGAACCCTTTATTAGATTTGTGCTGCATGCGCCTGTGTTTACTGGGTGACCTGTCGGGCTGCCTCTAACAGAGCTCTGGAAAACCCTTGAAACCGCTGAAGGTGCGATCTCTGTAAGAGCGTGGGTGACTCTGGCTATAGGTCTTGGTGGCAGACTTAGTTAGAATTGACAGGGTTTTATCTGTTTGGGAGCTTTTTTCTTTTTATCAAGCTCCTCGTCCGTTGTTGAATGAAACAGCTGCAGTGACTATATATGCACCTGGGGTTGTGCGGGAACCTGGGCTTGCGCAGACACTGGGGCCATGGCTGGAGGTTGAGGCGATACAGGAGGAAGCATTTCTTGAATGAACCCCCCCCCCCCCCCAATCCCCCTGAGTATGGTGCCCATTTCTGGTGATTTCATGAGGAACCTTCAAAGAACCTGTCCTTGCACACTACTGGCGTGGGAGCGGGTCCTTGGACCTGTACCTGTTGCTGTACTCTCGCCACACCTTGCCTGGCATGACTAGGATCTGTGAATCGCCCCTGTGCAGATGCAGTTGGGTATGAGGTGGACCAGGTAATTGGTGTTGACCAATCCCACCTCGACATGCGCTCCAATGCCTGCGTGTTGAAATGGGAAGGCCCTGGAAGCACCACCATTTTATCTGGTTGGGTGGCCATTTTATCTGCTTTACTGGGACCAGGCTCCGCCTGCATGCTGGGTTGCGAAGGCTCGAACCTTCCCTGCACCTCAGGTAGGTACCTGGGAGGCGGAGTGCACTTGGCCATGGCGCCGGTAGTGCTGATAATGCATATAGGTGCCCCCTTGGGATCGGGTCTGTTATCACAGAGCCCCTTGGGTAGGTCCCTGGTATAAGAGCCTTGCGGCCCCTCAGCGGTTGAACCGGGAAGGTCTGTGGACCCCTCAGCCAGTTGGCTGGTAGCTCCACGAGCCTCAGGCCCCTTGCTAGTCTTAAGACCTGGAAGGCCCTTCCTGCTTGGATGCTTCCCAGTGAAGGATTCGCCCTTTTGGGGTGCAGAGGAGAACAGGGCACCTACCTTTGACCTGGTCTTCCTCCTGACGCACTCCTTGAGGTTCTCCGGTGGTGATCTCGAACAGCTCTCTCCACCTGGCCAAGTGGTTCTTCAATGAATGTGGGGTGAACGCGTTGCACGCCAAGCAGCCGTCCCAGCCGTGGTCTGGGCCAAGGCACCTTAGGCAGAGCACGTGTGGATCCGACGTGGGGAACCCTCGCATGCCGGACACCTGCTGAATCCTGCTGCCATCGACATGCGCTGGGGACGAGCATGGCACCAGAGGAAAAATATATATGGGCGAAGCCCTCTTTTTTCGGGGGCCTGACTTGAGGGTGGATAATAGCAATTCTATAGGGGGATAGTCAAAAGCTTCCCTAGCCAGAAGCGTGATTGGTGGTCAACAGGACCTTGCACAGGAGCTAAATAAAATTGTTAGCTCTGAAAGGAGAGATTCACCGTTGAATGTATAGAAAACAGTGAAAATGTATTCTTAACAAGAAGACAAACTTTTTGACAAATTACTTTGTGCCGTGGCACAATACAAGTACATATAAAAGTGCATGTATAGTCTGCACAGTAGTCGGTTAGTAGAATGTGGTGACAGTATATTCAGTGTATTGTTCAAGAAGATTCCACAGCTGGCATGATCATGGTGATGGTCTATTATACATATTGTTCATAGTCACAATACATTAAACATTTGCGACACTTAGATGCGTTTTTCTGGTTCGGTAAATTATTGACAGAGCAGTGGCTGGTGAAAATGGAGCAGCACTGCAGAGCGGATACCGAACTGTCTTCAGGAAGTGAGAGTCAGACAATGTAAGGAGGGCGTTAACCTACAGTGAGAAGGAAGACTGCATTTAAAAACGGTGAACTGCATTAAGACTCTTTGTGCACTTCAGCCTAACTGTTTTTTTACATTGATCTTGTTGTGGCCAAGCAAGCACTAATATTTTGACATTCATGTACGTGCCACTATTCTTAACGCATGCCCAGACTAAACAGGGCTCTGCGTGACATCCTTGACGGGTTCTCTTCTCAGGAGCTAACAATTTTATATAGCTCCTGTGCAAGGTCCTGTTGACCACCAATCGCGCTTCTGGTTAGGAAAGCCTTTGACTCTATCCCCCTATAGAATTGCATGGCACCAGAGGACAGAGCGAGAACCTTGAGCTCTGAAGAATTGCCTATGGAACAAAAAAGGGGGGGAAAAACATCCCAGGGAAGTGTTCATGGAATTACCAGGCCTGAGGCCTAACACAGGAGCGCTGGTGAAATCGGTCTGCTCCCGTCCACTCGGAGAAGAGGACTGAGTGGCGCCAGTGGGCAGAGTCTTGGGAACGCATGCTTCCAGGGCTGCACCCCCACACTCATCTAAATTTAAAGGGGAAGACAATTTTCCTGGTGAAAAAGGTTTTGTTTCCCGTCGCTAGCGAGGGGCGCCCATACAGCATGGAGGAAGGGGGACAGGACATGAGTCAGTTTACATTTTCCTATTGGGCACCATTCTTTTTATGTGAATTAAAAGCTGCTCGTATTGATAGACTAAACATGACATAAACCACTTTTTCAAACAACTCTTTTTAGTGTAGTGTTTCAAGTAAGGTTTTAAATTGTTAAAAAAATACCAAAGGAAATCCCGTCCCTGTCATGCTTCTCTAGTTTTGCTTCTAGGCTTGCGTCGAACACGAATTATCAGTAGCCCGTGTAAATGGTTCTTACATGAACCATTGTTTGTGGGATAGTCTGGTGCATGCCTGCATCCACTCAACATGTCTCCATTGTGCTCCTAACAATGAGGTTATCTGTGTGTGTGGATCTTCCCATTTGGATTGGTGCAATGCCATCAGCTATTGAATTGGCATAAAGTGCTTCTGAAACAATCAGCACAATGGGTCCTCTGAGTGGATTCTGAGAGCAATAAATGCCTTCTCTGTTAAGTGTGCTTTCACGTGGCATGCTGTGCCTCTTCGTTTACATGGGCAATCTATTTCAGAAGCTGAGAAACAAAATGGTTTTTTAAAGGGGACAAAATAGGAACCTTTTTTTTTGTTTAAGTACCTAAACTTTCAAGAAACTTTGAAGTACTGAATAACCTGCGGATCTACATGGATTATGGATTAAATACAATACATTTATTTGTGGAGGTGGTAGGAAAGATTTTGCTTTACAGCACCTTTCCTTCCATTTCTACGGACCCCCAAGTTTTTGTCTTTTATCTTTTTGATTCTGACCTGCTGTTTCTGTAGTGCAGTGAAGCCTTAAGCTTCCCTACACTGTAATTTGCTCATTTTGCCATGGGGAAACCGACTCCTTCAGGCTGTCAGTACTGGGAAACATTGTTTCCCTTACTTGTTACTTTGTTGCGACTTTTGGTAACTTATCATTCTACAATGCATCTTACAATATAATACAATGGGGTACACATTTTGTTTTGCCCTAGACTAACACTCAGATGATTTTTGGTAACTTCTCAGTGTGGCTAAGGTACAAGCTGGTGGCAGCAGTTACTTTTCCCTATTTTCTGGTGTAATTTACTTTAGCCTTACCATGCTTACCGAGTTTGGCTACCAACTGTGGCTCGTGTCCAAATAAGGCTGTGCATCGTGGTTTTTCTTTTGTCCCTTGGGCATTTTGTCAATAACCCTTCTTCCTGGCCTGTTAGGCCAGGAAAATCCTTATGTGGACTTCCAGTGCCCGTGTAAGCAGAGGCTTTTCACGGGCTACTGCAGGGCTACGTGTGTTTGCTTTCAGGAAGTGGGTTTGGACTGTCCGGTCCCAATCCACAAACTGGTTTTGGTATGTCTGAGTGCTATTCATGAGTTGTGCAATCAGTGGTCCTGATTGGACCACTGCTGGGGCGTGGGGTGTCAGACCTGACATTGGCTATTGGGAGTTTTGGCTCTTACCTGTCTTTTTGGATAAACAGACCCCAGCACGAGACTAGAAAGATTCTCGAAAGAGCCAAGTATTCGGTCTAGCTGCAAGAATTGCGAGGTGACCGTGGACCTGTTGGAAGAAGTCCTGGCAGCCAACTTCTGCTGCTGTCCTGGAAGAGCCCTTTCTTGTAGGTGATCTTCAACAGTCTTGCGAAGGAGCTGCAACCTTCGGAGTGGAGGGAACATCCATTCTCGACATCAGCTCGGAGTCCTACGAAGAAGAGCCTAAGAAGTGCCTCTGGACCCTTGCCATGCCGAGTTGTGGCCTAGAACCAAGTGGATCCTCAGCTTGTGCTAATTCCGTGCTTCGAGCATGAAGGTGACCCCGAGATAGGAGGCAAAGTCTTACCCGCCGCAAGTGAATCCTCTTGCGTCACTGTGTATTGGTCTCCGTCCAAAACTGCTTTCCTGCGTCCAGTCTTGTGCTGAAAAGGGCCCTGCATTGAGTTCTTCTGCATTTTCCAACTTGAAGACCTTGCACAAACCTTCATTCCGTGGGCATCAAGGGCTGAAGCTGATGGCAGAAAAAACAACCTCAGACCATCTTCAGAAGACCTGCCAATTCCTAAGAAGAAATTAAAACAGGGGCTGTTGTAGCAATACTTACCTGAACCCCTAACTCCCTCTTAAAGTTTTGTTAACTTTTAGAAACTTTTATAATAGTTTGGCTTAGCCATTGTTTGTTCGCGCAAGCACTCTGAACGTTGTGGGCACTTTTGTTAGAACAACTTGTCCCCTACCACTTGCAGGGCTTGTAAAATGTACTAGCCCACTAGCATTGGCGAGTAGTTTTCATGAAGGGCAAGTATTCATTTGCATGATACTCGACCTTGCTAGTGGGTATGAGGATATTAAACCTATTTTTCATTAAATCTGTGATCACTGCCCGGCACCGAGCTGCGCCGACAAATGTCGACGCCAATTATGGCGTGGTGCAGTGATCAGATGATCACTTTTGCCTACATGCCCCTCAATACTCCAACCCCCCACCTCACTCACTCGTTCTGCGGCACACTTCTGCTGTCGACTGTCCTGTACCCCTGCAGCGCCAGTTCCTTCCACTTAGTGGGGCGGTGGTGATGCCGCGGGGGTCCTTTAAAAAAATTATATATAATTTTTTCTTTCCTATCCCCCTGCTTACCGTGATGGTAAGCGGGGGGCACCCCCGACTCCCGTTACTGCGACCAAGGAGAGCGGGGGACACCCCTGCTCCACTTGGGTGCAGTAATGGGAGTCTGCATTTTCTAAAATGCTGACAACGCAGTAAAGCGCGGTCAGCATTTTAGAGTCAGTGATAGGCTGGTTCCTTTTTCACTTAATGCAAAAACACTTGGTTTACAATAAATGGCAAATACAAGTTTCACTGTGCATGCTTGATAGCATTGCACCAAATATGAAGTGTACTTAAGGCGACATGCACCATTTTACAAAAAAGCACTGGTCAATTTTTTTTTGTCAGCATTCACCTTGGGGCAAGTGTATTTCTCTTGGGTCGAGTAGGTAAACTAAGGAACTCGCCCTGCAGGTCTAGTGCGATTTTTTTTTTTTTTTTTTTTTTTTTTTTTTTTTTTTTTTTTTTTTTTTTTTTTTTTTTTTTAGAATTAGCAAGGCCTGACTTGGAACTGTTCATTGGACCCCAGAGACCCAACACTCATTTTTTCCAGTCTCACAAAACTGTATGGAGCTTTGGTGAACATTTGGGCACAAGGCCCCATACATCTTGGGGGAAGGACTTCTAAAGTGTGTATTGTAGATCTGTGGACCTGTAGTGCTGTTTACTAATCCTTAACTTCCTTTTCAGGGGTTTGTTATGCATAAGTGTGTTGCCTGACTTTTTTTCACTGTATGTGCTCTTTGAGGACCCCTTACAAGCTCGCTCACCACCTCTTGAGACTTGGCCTAGACCACTCCACCTACCTTGAACTGGTTTGGCTACAGCTCCCAGAGTTGTACCAGTCACTATACTAGGTTGGCCTTCAACATCTGTCCACTAGGCCAGAGTATAGAAAATCAGTCCTAACAGGAGGTAAACACTTAACCCATGGTAATCTGATGTCCATAAAACCATGAATTTGTTTTTGATGTAATCCTACATCCCGTCCCCTTTCCTCCTTACTTAGGGGACATCTCTCCGTCCTGTGGGACGGAACCGGAGCACTTTGTAAAAAGCATCCAAAAAGTTTGCAAAAATTTGTCGTTCCTCTTTCTTGCGTGGGGCCCGGCACGCGGTCGTAACCCCGCCCACCTTGGCTCCGCCCCGCGCATCGGCCATCAGTCCTTTTCTCCGCTCGTTCAGGACTGGACACACTTGCATCCGCGGAAGATTTTCTTCCTTTTTTCCTCTCTGGCTTTCGCTAGTGATCGTGTACTAGTCTTGTCTGTCGTTCAAACTGACTTTCCAGATTGTTCGTGTCACCGATGCTTCGCAAGGGCGGATCCCCATCCTCTTTGTTTTGAGTGTTTGGGTCCGGATCACCGTTGGGACTCCTGTTTTTACTGATTTTCCCTTTCGGTCCGGGCTCTTCGATTGGAGCGGTGGGAGGAGGTGTTCCGACAAACGCCTCCTTCGCATTTTCAAGCGTTCATCGGCGAAAAGAGACGCCCGGTAAGTTCTTTACTTTTCAGAGCATCCCGGCTGGGAGACCCCTTTCCGGGTTCCTCCCAGGCCGGGAGGGGCGTTGATCGCTCTGCCGCCGGGGTTCGCCCTAAGGTGCCCGTTGGTCCTAATAATTATACCAGATTTTTCTCCGAGCGTCTCTGTAAAGGGCCTGTGGATACCGGAGTACACTCCGCGGCCCCTCCTGTGGGGGCTGCTTGTAGACCCAGTTCTACTGAGTTGTGTGGTACCGGATCTTGCTCTGAGGCCCCTCTGTCGGCTTCCCTCAAAAATAAGACCGGGGTTTGCCACGAGGCCTCGGCGGGGCTTGGTGTTACCGAACGGATGTTCGAGGCCTGCGCTATTAAGGCTGTTACCGGACCTAGGTCAGAGGTTCCTCGTACAGAGGCTAGTTACCAACATTTCTGAGAGGCCTGGTAAGGCCTTTTCGGTGAAGGTTGTTTCTCACCGTTCCCGCTCTTGTGGTGACGCCAGATCTGTTGAGGGGGCAAAGAAGCAAAGTTCTTATTTTACCGGCAGTGCCGAGGTCCTTCCTGGGAAGGCTAATTTGGCGATTGGTATGTCGCAGAAACATTCCAGGCCACATAGTACCGGCTCAGCCGAAGTTCCTTATGTTAAGGCTAAAGTTAAGACCCCTGATCCTTCGGGGACCCTTGCCTCACTTCCTCACGTGCCGCAGTTCCCCTCAGGTGATGACAAAATGGCGGCCGTTCCCGCCATGACCACGGCGGCCATTTTGTGTGCTACCCCTACAACTATGCCATTGGCCTCAGTGTAGGGCTTGGTTCTGTGGGTGAACATAGAGTTCCCTGTGCGCATCCCTTTCAGCCAGTTTATGACTGGCATGCTCGGATGCTCATTCCGCACAATGTTTTGTTGCCTGCGGGGTCGGCACCTTTGATTTATGTGGATACGTCAGTGGATGGGCCGGTGTGGCACCCTTCCCCGTTATGTTCCTGGAATTATCCTCCTCATGAGAGGCCTCCTCTGGTTCCAAAACAGTCCTCGGAGGATGCCTTTTTTGGCAGATTTCAAACGCTCATGCGTACCGACCCCATGAGGGAATATTTCGAAAGGCTTTTTAGGGAGATATGTCCGCCCGCGTCTCAGGCTCCACCCGTTCCTCCGGTGTTTCCGCCGGCACCTCACTTGCCTACGGTGCCTTCCCCAACTCTTCCACCTTTGCCCCCATTGTCCCCCGTGGATAAGGCAGCGCCCGACACGGCTCAGCAGGATCCTGACCTGTTGGATGACGCGCAGGGCAATCAGGACAACGAGGACCTGGCTAACTCTATTAGTTTTTCATGACCGGGTACTGGACATGATGTGCTTTTTGGATTTTCCGGTGCCAGAGGCACCCGCTCTGCCGAAGGGTGTGCCTTCTGGGGCGTTCACCCTGTCGACTTTGGAGCGCACCGGCCTGTTCTTGCAAAAGGATGTTCTGGCCGAGGTCCGCGGGGTCTGGAGAAGCCACACTCTGGACTTTTCGTCAATAAAAAAAATTGACGCGCGATACAGGCTGCATTCTTCGGAAGAGGTGGCCCTGTCGTCTTGCCTACCCACCACCTCTGTGGTGGTGGCTGCGGCCACTTTACAGTCCAGGCCTGCAGCATCCTCTTTTACGAGGGCTACTCGGGTCCTGGGAAAGGGGAATAAGCTCCTTGACTCCCTGGAGGAAGGTTTTCGCCAACTCTGCCTTGCAGCTCTGGCAGGCCAATGCCGAACTGGTGTTAGCGGGGGCTAATATGCGGATGTGGAAAGGTCTGTCGGAGTTTGAGGAGTTCATCCCGGTCGAGAAGCTGGAAGACTTTAAAGCGGGATTATCCGATGCCAGGGTCTTGGCCCTGGATCTCCTTGAGGCTGCGGCTCACCACATAGACACCTCGGCTCGGGGCCTTATGCTGGGGGTTGATACCTCACGACAGGCATGGCTGCATGCCACCAAATTTTCAAAGGAAGTATAGGACAAGGTGTTGGACCTTCCGTTTGATGGTAAGGAGCCTTTTCATTCTACAACAGATGTAGAGCTGACCAAGACGAAGGATAGCACTCAGACGGCTAAGTCCTTGTCAGTCCTTGTTAAAACTCTGTTTAAAACCCAGAGGCCCTCCTCTGGTTTTAGAGGCTTCCTAGAGCAGAAATCTCGCAGAGTGAATACCCCTTCGGGGAATAACTGCCGGAGGCAACAACGGACTTGGTTTTTCTCCCGCTCCTCAGCCTCCTCCGCAGGTTCAGGTGGCAACACCACTGAAAAATCTACAAAATGAGGGTTCTCCGCGCTCGCACGAGACCCCGGTGGGAGGGCGCATTGCGTCTCATTGGGAGGCGTGGCAGACCATCACCGAAGACGGGTGGGGTCTTGTCAGTCGCTCAGGCGGGCTTCCGCTTACCCCTACCCCACCCTTCAACCCTCCTTTTCAGCTGTCGGGATCGCCCTCCCTGAAAGCCGAGGTTCAGAAACTTCTGGACCACAGAGCTGTAGAACCCGTTCCCCTCGGGGAGCGAGGGGAGGGCTTCTACTCCTGGCTGTTTAGGGTGCCCAAACCCAACCAGGCTGGCCTGCGCACCATCCTAGACCTTTCCCAGTTCAATCTTTTCCTACCCCAAGAGAAATTCAAGATGATCACGCCCAGCCAGATATGGTCTCCCTTGCAGATGGGCGATTGGCTCAGCGTGGTGGATCTTCAGGATGCGTACATGCATATTCTGATTTGGAATCCACACAGGAGATATCTCCGTTTCTCTTTGGGAGAGGAACATTTCCAGTTTCGAGTGCTACCTTTTGGCCTCAGCTCTGCGCCGTGTGCCTTCACGAAGATGTCATCGGTGATTGCGGCCTATCTTCGTCTGCAGGTTATCCATGTATATCTGTATTTGGACGACTGGCTCTTATGCAGTCCTTGCCCGTTGAAAGCCGCGTGCAGTCTTCAGTCCCTCCTTCAGCTCCTGTTCCATCTTGGGCTGTCTGTAAACTGGCGTAAATCTTCTAAGATGGGCTTGCAGGACCTGATTTTCCTGGGTTTTCGCTGGAACACGATCGACTACAGAGTGTACCTGACCGTGGACTGAATGGCGGATCTGTTGGCCATGTGTCAGATGTTTGTGCAGTCGGAGAGCATGTCGGCCTGGTCGTTCCAAAGGCTTCTGGACCTCATTGCCTCATGCATGTTGGCTCTTCCTCTTGCTCGTCTCAAGATGAGGCGGACTCAGATGGCTCTTCGGAGTTCTTGGCGTCAGGCTGTGGACCCGGATTCCAAACTGACAATGATTCCGGCTTCTATGAGAGTGGACCTTGAATGGTGGTCATCTCTCAGCAACCTGTTGGTGGGTGCGGGGTTCCAGCCCCTACCGTGACGATCACAACGGACTCCTCCCTTCTGGGGTGGGGTGTGACGTTGGAACTTCAGGTCTCGGATCTCTGGTCTCCTCAGGAAAAGCTCCTCCCCATAAGTCTAGAGCTTCTGGCGATCTTCCTAGCGCTCAAGGCGTTCAGACCGATCATTGCCAAGAGTGGTCCGCATACGCACGGGCAATGTGGTGTCGATGGATTACATCAACAAACGGGGGGGAACCAAGTCTCCCCCTCTCGTGGACCTGTCCATCCAGATTTGGGAGTGGGCTGTACTTCATGGTGTTTGGCTGCTTGCAGTGCACATCCCGCAGTGCACATCCCGGGCCAGCTGAATGTCACAGCGGATGCCCTCAGCCGGCGGACAGTGGTCAGCTACGAGTGGGAGTTGAAGGTGGAGGTCCTCTCATGGATTTTCCAGCGTTGGGGCACACTGGAAGTGGACCTCTTCGCTGCGGCCGTAAACAAGAAGCTTCCTCAGTATGCCTCCAGAGGGGGGCTGGGAGCCTCCTCTCTGGGGGATGCTCTCGAGATTCCATGGCACAACATGAGAGCTTACGCCTTCCCGCCTCTGCATTTAGTTCACCGAGCAGTTTGCAAGTTGAAGAACTCTGTGAACTGTTCCCTTCTACTCATAGCCCCGTGGTGGCTGGCCAGGTTTTGGTTCTCAGAACTTCAACACCTGTCGGTGTATCCGCCGATCAGGTTACCGGTGACCCCGATCTTCTTCATCAGGGGGAACAGAAGTTGTGGCATCCCTCCCCACAATCGCTCAGCTTGGCAGCATGGTGCCTGAGTTCAAGTCTTTATAACA
Organism: Ambystoma mexicanum; assembly: GCF_040938575.1. NCBI lineage: Eukaryota > Metazoa > Chordata > Amphibia > Caudata > Ambystomatidae > Ambystoma > Ambystoma mexicanum. The sequence goes on from NC_090938.1 coordinate 614,751,827, forward strand.
CCTTAACTTGTCTGCGGATAACATGCGTATTATCCAGGCAGCCAGAAAACCCTCGACTAGATCCCAGTACAGAAGCAAATGGCTCAGATTCTGTCATTGGTGTTTAAGCAAGCAGTTGGACCCAAGGAGGGCTACAATTGACACAGTGGACCTCAAGTACCTATCCTGGAAAGTGTCCTTTTTGGTCACCGTTAAGTCAGCAAGGCGGCTGAGTGAGCTCCAGGCCTTGTCGGTGGAGCACCCCTTTTTGGTTTTTCACAAGGATAATGTAGTCCTACGGACAAATCCTGCTTGCCTGCCGAAGGTGGTATTTCAATCTGAATCAGTCGATCTCCCTGCCGGTCTTTTTTCCGAACCCTACCTGCCGGTCTTTTTTCCGAACCCTACCTCGGAGGCAGAAAGGGTTCTTCATTGTCTCGATGTCAGAAGGACTCTTAAGTTCTATCTGGATAGAACATCCGAGCTTAGGAGTTCTTAACTGTTTGTGACCTTCGGTAACCCTCAGGGTAAGCAGGCATCTAAGGCAACTATTTCTCGGTGGATCGCCGCCTGCATTAGAGTTTTTCACTGTCCAAGGGCTGAAGCCTCCTAAGGGTATTCATGCTCACCTGGTGCGGGGCAAGGCAGCCGCGGTTGCTTTTCAGAAATAAGTCCCTTGGGAGTCCATCGCTAGGGCAGCTACTTGGGCCTCCCCATCTGCTTTTTGTAAGCATTATTGTCTTGACATGAGCTCAAGAGCTGATGCTCAGTTTGGTCGGGCTGTGCTGAAGAACTTGTTTCAGTAAGGGGTATTTCCATCCAACCGTAGTTCCTGTAAGGAGTGCTTGGGAATCTCCCATAGATGGCTGCCATGGAAAGGAAGAGGGGCTCCATACGAAGCCCCTCTTCCTTTCCATGGGGGACCGCAGGTGGGGGGGCGGATGTGGCGGCATCACCCGCCGCTGCCAAAATAAGGTAAGTGGTGGTAAGGGGGATGTACAAAGAAAAGGGGAATGGAGGGGGAGGGGAAGATGTGATGGGTGGAGCCGACCGTCAGGCGGCATGGAACACAGGCTTTCACCTGTGGTTCAAGCCCCCGTTCCTGGCCACCTGATTGGCTGCCACCCCACCACCAGGGTGCCAATAGTAATTAAAGTCCTAGTCCTCTACTTTGTCGCTTTTGTAATGACTATGGTCTTCATTAAAAATCTGCCTACCCTGAAGTACTTTACTCAGATTATGACCTGCATTTAATTAAAGGTGTGCTGTGCCCTGTTAGGAAAAGTTTGAATCTAGTACCCTCTGGGACCACTACAGACAACTGACTACAGGTGTAAGCAAAACCAACCTTTGGTATAAGTCTGTACCACACAGTTTTGGTAGCAGGGCTGATTAGCCAGGCTTATCTCAAGAGGGAGTGTGAGCTGTAATGTTAGAGGTCTACAATCACAGGTGTTCAAATAAACTCTTACTCAAGGTTTCTTGGTTAAAAATACTTATAATTAACCATTCAGTTATAAAACATTCAATAGAAGGAGGCAATTATGTCATACACACAAATATACTTCAATACTAATTCAGAAATACTTTTCAAGAGGAGCAAAAGGTAAAGATTATTAGAACATGAAAGGTTACAATATTCTTTAGACAGTGCAAATATTTAGAGTTCACCAGAAGATTCAATTAAATAGGCTAGGCTAAAGTCTTGGATAGGACAAAGCAGTTTTGCTAGTTAAACGGAAAAGTCTCTGCAACAGTTCTTAGGAATAGTTTGTAGCAAGAAGAATCATATGTTGGGGTAACAAGCTGATTAGGCCTGCGAGTTGGGAAAGCTTCAAGCACTTTCACCGCAAGAGGTAAGTACTCTGTCTGGTTTTACAGTGACTTACAAATGAAGAAAAAGAGACAGCTGATGACTTCTGTTCCTGACAGGTCCTGCAGATCTCACTGTTCCTTATTCGTGGGGACAAGAGGGAGGACGTCGGGACTCCTGCACTGGGACTGGTCAAAAAGCTTGCAATTGGCAAATGTTTGATTCCGATAGCTTTAAGTCGAGCACACAAGCTGGTGTCCCTCTCCCTGTTTATTCGGTTTCCTGCAGCACTCTGAGAAAAGCACAACCAGCTCCGAGATAAGGTGTCCAGGTGGCTTATGGTCAAGTTGATTGGTCGCACCAACTCAAAGACAGAAGTCTTCTTTGCAGGGCTGCTCTGTCGAGATGAACTTGGCGATTCAGACCTGCAGCAGGGCTTCAATGGGCAAACCAATGGTACAGGAGTTGCAGCAGCTGTCCTCTTCAAGCTTGTCTTTGGTTCTTTCGTTCCAGTGGTCGACTCTGCCTTCCAGGCCAAGAGACTCATCTTTTATTCACTTCTCTCCCATTCATTCCAGCCTAACTGCCACTCACCCAGCAGGGTGGCTGTCCTTGCCGGACAGTTAGCCAGCCAATCGCCACAGTGTGCATTTGGGTCTCCTAGGAGACTAATCACAGGGAGTTCCGGGCACCTCCTTCACTTCCTGCCCACCCCAGACACTCGGGCGCCAGAAGTAGTTTTCACCCCTGAAGCCTATGAAAGGCGATGGAGCAAAGGGACCAAACCTGGTTTGGAGCACAGAGACCAACTCTAGAAGGACCTTTCCAAAAAGAAATGGCGAAAAAAGACCGGGTCCCGTTTAAACAAACGAGGCTCGCACCATCTTGAAAAACATGGCTCCTGCGATTTAACACTACCGGTGTTCGCGGTTTGGAAAAACCATGGTAGTTCATTGTAAAACCACTGCCACCAGCCATTCTGAGAGGAAAGGGTAGCAAGGTTGTATGCAGTACCCTTTGGGTGCACTACAGTAACCTTGACCTCCTGGCAATAGGAACCCAACCTTTGTATAAGTCTGAACTACACAGGTTGGTAGTGTGGTGGAGCAGCCAGGCTCATCTCAGAGGGATCAATGTGAGCAGTAATGTTGTGACAGAATCTCACAGTACAGTTATCCAAATAAACACTTACACTCAAGGTTTCTTGATAAAACAATTAATTGATTTCACAGTCAGTTATATAAGCCGCCTTCAGAAAGGGAGCAAAACATGTAACACTTAAATATACTGCAAAACACACTTAGTTTCTCTAAATCAGATGACGCCCATTGGGGATGACGCACACACTTCCTAAACCCTCAGGTGACTTAAATAGCTAGGACACTGTGCACATTGATTTATCACTGGTACATTTAGAGCAATGCTGAGTTACGTGTAAAAGATAGAATAGAGGAATAAAACAATAGAGAAATAAAACAAAGGTTAACAAATAACTCCTAAACAGGCACATACTTTTAAACACCTCCAAAGCACAAAGTCGGAGGTAAAGAGGAATCTCTCAGGCAGCCAGGACAGCCAATGTTAATTGCACAATGTCAAAGGGAGCTGGAGATCTTCTTTGCAGGTAGGTAAAAAGTCTTGCACAATGATTTTAGAAATGTTTGTAGAAAATAGAACACTTGAACGCCCTCAAGCTGAGAGGCTTGTGAGGGGCAAAGCTTTAGCAACTCTGCAAGGTAACCAAGACAGGTCTCAAATTAGAGCAAGTAAGGCTTCACAACAAGAGGTCAGTTCTTAGACTTTACAGTACCTCTGGTTAGAATAAATTTTTCCAGCTAGCTTCTTTTCCTGTACAGCTCTGCAGATCCTGTTGTTCCTGGGCCTCAGTCGTGGGGACAAGAGGGAGGACATCTGGGGACTCCTGCTCTGCAATGGGACGGTCAGCGGCAGCAATGGGCAAACTTCAATTCAGCGGTCCTCGAGTGTTTCAGCACCTCATGTCTGACAGCAAATGGCAACACTGCGGTTCTCTGATACCACTTCAGACTTTCCTCGCTTCTGGGGTCCAGCACTCAGTTGAGGTAGCTCAGGCTTGGTCAGTCCTGCATCAGCGAAGCCCAGAGGATCTTCCTAGTGCTCGGATCCGACTTAAAAGCAATGCACGCAATCTGGTGTCCTCACCCTGGCCTTTCGGGTTGAGCAGCAGCTTCGAGAGGATGTCCAGACAGGCTTACTTTGAAGTTGATTGGTCCCACCAACTCAAAGGGAGAAGTCGTCCTTGCAGGGCTTCTCAAGTCGAGGCGAATTCGGAACTTCAGCACAGCAGCAGGGCTCCACCGGGCAAACCAACAGTCCAGAAGTCGCAGCAGGCGTCTCTTCCAAGTTCAGCAGGGTGGCTGTCCTTGCCAGATAGCCAGCCGCCCAATCCCCTTTGGGTGCATTCCTGTAACCAAGGGGGATTAGGCACCAGGGGTTTCGGGCACCTTCCTCACTTCCTGCCCCTTCCAGACATACTGGAGCCAGAGGCGGGCTTCACCTGCCAAGACAAAACCAAGAGACCAAACCTGGTTTGGCGCGCAGAGTAAAACTCAAAGACCTTTCTAATAAGAAATGTCGAAAAAAGAAGACCGGGCCATTTTGACGAAATGGGGCACCCATGGGTGCCTTACCATGGCTGCGAACGCAGCCCATGGTAAAAACACAATGGTAGTAAAAGTAAACCACTGCCACCAGCCATTCATTGTAGAAAGGGTAACATAAAAAATGTTGCATGAGAAACTAGACAAAGGGGATACGAAGTAACCCCTCCAGCACCCTGTGGTAAGATAGTGTGTGCTGGGTCTAGAAAGTTACAAAATGGAAGTAAAGTCAATTTCACTTCACTGTTCTTAGAAACAGTTTATCCAAGAGAAGGTATTTAAACATTTGGGAAATCTAAGACTTACCTGTGCCACTGCACTGAAGATGCTGTGCGACACAATGTAAAGATGATGCCTATGGAGTCTGGACTATGGAGTGCTGCGACCAACCAAAACGAAATAATGTGAAATAAAGTTTCTGATGCTTGTTAATCTGCTTAGAATCACATGCTGTGCATATGGTCCGACATCCAGTGGTAACCGTGGAGTATTGCATCTTGTCTTTCGGGGACCGAAAGGGGACGTCGGCATAGGCGTGTCTGAAACACTATCCCTATCGTGATGTATGACGTACCCAAAATCCCTCATGCGCCGAGGTCCCTCAGATTGTTTTTTTCCGCCCAGATCACTGGTCGCCCTATAGCGGAGCTCTTGATGAGAAATTGTTTATCTTACCGAATTGTCGTTTTATCCCAGTGAAGTCACTTCGCCCATCAAGAACATCATCGACGAAGACTACGGGGGAATAGTCTATGGCTGTGGGTTCCGACGCCTAAGATTCGGCATTCGGACTTCCACGTGTTCGGGCCTTCCGGCCGACCTACACAGTAGGGAGAGTGGGCTCGGGGTTTGCCATACTGTTATTATGTCTTTCCTCTTTTCCACTGCTTTCCCTTTTGGTTTGGTCACCCTTCCCTTCTGCTATGGAAAGGACTCCATTTAGATTCTGCACTGTGTGCAGGGTTAGATATCTGTGGAAAGACGAGCACACCTCGTGTAACGCTGGTCTCCTCCCTAGAGCACGACGAAAGACGGTGTTCGGCGTGTAAACTCCTTAAACTCAAGACCCTTAGGGAGCGCCGGTTAAAGCGGTGGGCACCGTACGGCATGTCATGCGTGGAGCCTCCTTCCCCTGCCACGACACCAGCCGAAAGTGACGGGGGCACGTCGGATGACCAAACGTCCAATGCGGACGTTATAGACCTTGAGGCGGACACTTCTAGGGCCGCCACGCCCGTCCCGACCCTTCCAGGCTCGACTCCGGTCTTGCTACAGTGAACACATCCGGCGACAGGGGCGTACAATCGCACCGCACCAAGCAACCCAAACGCCGTCCTCGACGACATAGTCTAAGAAGGCGAAAGCGCCAACGGGCCCGCTGGGAATTTCATCGGTGCCCACGGATTGGTCAGGTCCGAAGCCTTCCCCCGCATCCGCAGCAGCACATGACTGGGCATAACAAACATAACAAGGGCGCTACTCCCCAAACTACATGCGCTGAAGTTTCAGAACAAGAAACTTTGACGGTTTCCAAGGCCCGTACAGGCCCAAAAACCACGAGTAGGCCTCTACCCGAGAAGCCATCCGCTGGCCCTTCTGGAGCCACGGAAGGCATTTCCACTGCTGACACATCATCGGAGGCGTTGTCTCCCGAAGATTCGGTGATTATCTGTAAGAGCATCAATAGGATTGCTACGGTGGTGGGCCTAGTACCGGTTCCGCCCACAGTTATGGGCCAATCCGCCGAAAAGTTTTCCACAGATTTGGAAGACGATCCCGAAGACTCTTACGAAGAAAGCCAGGTACCCCTCTCAAGCACCCTGAGGAGATCCTCTCAACGCCTTAGCGTGGAGAACACAGTTCCTACTCAGCTAGGTTCATTTGGGTCATCCAAGTGGACCACAGAGCAATTCGAGGGGTGTATGGATCGGCTGGAGCAGTTTTTCAGGGCTTCTGATCAACCTCTGCCGAAAAAAGCTCGGGTAGACCCTAACCCTCAAACACAAGATGTCCAACACCAAGTTGACTATCAAGAAGATGTCCAGATGGACATGTATAGAGAGATCTATACAGAAGAGTCGTCCTCTTTTCTGGACAACTATGGGGAACATCAAGGAGCAACGGACAACTGGGAGGACACCCAGCAGGACGATCACAATTCTCATATCGTTTGCCTCGACTCTCCCCCATCCACCCCGATTCGACAAGCTTCCCCGGTGGATGATCAAATGGCTTTCAACAACATGAATTATTTAAAATTGCCACGCTTGAAGCCTGGCCCGATCAAGATTTCGCGGAGGAAATTATTAATGAAAAGCCTCCGGCAAGCCAGTCTATCCCTCTTGAGCTCTGTAAAGAGACGGCTGGCCCCTTCCTTACTCACACTCGCTCAGACTAGGGCTGTGAACCCAAGGGTCGAAAAACTTTTCCGACCCTCCCCCACCGACCTGCTTTATATCAAAGGACACGCAATCCCAGACTCGCTGGTGGTGACCAACACTTGCAAGAGAGCAGGGGTTCCCCTTGCCACGGGAGAGTCACCCCCGGACAAGGAGTCCAAAAGGTTGTATGCCTTAGGCAAACGGGTTACGTCGGCAGCGGCCTATACCGTCCGGATTGCCAAGAACACGACGTTACTAGCAAGCTACGTCGACGCCCAATGGAACCTACTCCAGGAAGGCCTTCAAGAGGTTCCGGAATCAACCAGAGCCAAGCTTCTCGCCATTGTCTTGGAGGGCAAACTTGGCAATCGGAATGTGGTAAAGAACACCCTGGACACCGCAGAGACAGCAGGCAGGTCTCAACGCACTCTCCTAAAGAGACATGCGTGGCTGCGCACGTCGGGCTTCAGGCCCGAGACCCAGGCATCCATCATCAACAAACCCATCGAAGAGGCCAACCTCTTCGGGAAGGCGGTAGACGATGCGTTGGAGACAGCCAAGAAGGAGCACGAGACAATTAAGTCGCTGCACCAGGTTTCCCAGAGATCCTCTTCAGAGGAGCAGTAATTCTCAGAGGTCCTTTCGAGGACAAGCCCTTGCCGTTCAAAACAATTTCAGCATGGGCAACTTCAACTCAAGTCAACCTGCTGCAAGCCCCACTTACTACCCCCAGAAGGGTCAGAAGCGCGGAAAGAATAGAGGCAGAGGCTCCAATTCCAGAGGAGCGTCAACTTCGGGTCACAAATGACCACCAAGTCCAGGTCCCCTCCCATGTCTCCCCGGTCAGGGAGTACTTAACATCTTTCCTCAAGGCACCGGAGGGGATAACTTCAGACCAGTGGGTCTTAATGACGGTTGCCCACGGTTACTGCGTGGAATTCGCCCAACCTCCACAGTTCAGACCGCCGAAACATTGACGCCTTTCACCAGAACATCTGCAGATCCTGATCCAAGAGGTGGAAGCGCTGCTGGGAAAGGAAGCCATAGAAGCCGTCCCGATTCTTCAGGTAGACGAGTATCTATTCAGTGTACTTCCTTGTACCCAAAAAGGATCTCACCATGCGTCCTGTTCTAAACCTGCGCCCAGCGAACAAGTTCATAAAGCCCCAGAAGTTTCGCATGGTAACACTGCAAGAGGTGATCCCATTGCTAAAACAGGGGTACTTCATGACAACATTGGATATGAAAGATGCATACTTTCATATTTCAATGCTGCCAGCGCACAGAAAATTCCTAAGGTCCGTGATTCAGGACAAACAGTACCAGTTCAAGGTACTCCCCTTCGGCATAGCCTCGGCGCCAAGGTTGTTTACCAAGATCCTGGCAGTGGCACACCTGCGCAGACTTTCAGTTCCAGTTTACCCTTACCTCGACGATTGGCTCATCAGGGGGGACTCGTTCGACGTTTGTTTTTTGAACACCCAAAAAACAGTAGACCTACTGTTCAGCCTGGGATTTTCTATCAACGAAAATAAATCCAGCTTAGTCCCCAGCCAGTTCCTGGGGGCTCTAATTCGTACGGAAGATGGTCTAGTCTTCCCTTCCAGCGAGAGGGTTCAGAACATGCTCTCTCAAGTTCCTCAGTATGTAGCCAGTCGAGAGGTGACGGTACGCAAAGCTATGCGTTTGCTAGGGATGATGGCGTCATGCATATACTTGGTTCCCCACGCGCGGCAGCGCATGCGTCCCATTCAAGAGTGGCTCAACAGCCAGTGGTGTCAGGCCAGCGGACAATGGGAAGATCTGTTAGTTGTCTCGCCAGCCCTCGTTCTCTCTGCAGTGGTGGTCGAGGGAGAACCTCTTGCAGGGGAAAACCTTCACCACCCCTGCAGTGGAAGCCACTCTCACGACGGACGCATCTCTCAAGGGGTGGGAGGGGGGGGAGCCCCCTCACCTGCTTCAACAGACAGCGCACGGAGTGTGGTCCCCTCAGGTGGCGTCCAACCATATAAACCTACTGGAGCTACTAGCAGTGTTCAAAGCATTGAAAGCCTTTCAGGGGCAACTGCAAGGGAAGACAGTGCTGGTCCTAACCGACAGCACAACAGCAATGTATTACCTGAACAAACAGGGGGCACTCACTCTCCAGGGCTATCCAAGCTGTCCCAAAACATCTGGATATGGGCTCTCAAACACAAGATGTTCCTGATATCCCAACATGTTCCAGGGCAACTCAATCTTCTGGCAGACGTACTCAGCAGAGATTTTCCTCTGCCAGAAGAGTACGAATGGCGACTGCACGAAGACATTGTATCCAACGTCTTCGCAGAATGACGGTTTCCAGAGATGGACCTGTTCGCTACTCAGGAGAACGCCCAATGCCAAGATTACGCCTCCAGGTACCCCCAGAACCGATCCAAGGGGAACGGTCTCTGGATAACTTGGTCGGGGAAATTTGTCTACCCTTTTCCCCCCCCCCGACTCCCCTTCTGAACAAGATAGTACACAAGATGCACCAGGAATCGGTCACCATGATTCTGGTGGCTCCCATGTGGGCCCGCTAACCTTGGTTCGCGCACCTGATGTAAATGTCCCTCTCCCCACCAGTCAAAATGCCTGTACAACATGTCTCAGGTCAGGGGGGATACTCTGCACCCATGCCCAAAAACTCTGAACTTAGCAGCCTGGCTCCTGAGGACATAGAGTTTGGACATCTGCAACTCCCTCAAAGATGCATGGACATACTGAGGGAGGTAAGAAAGCCTAACACACGTTATTGCTATGCCAGCAAATGGAAACGTTTTGTCATCTGGTGCAGTTCCAAAGGCGTCAATCCCACCGATTGCTCGCCTTCACACATTGTGTTAAATCTAACCCATCTGTTGGACTCTGGGTTAGTCTTCAATTCCTTAAAGGTTCACCTAGCGGCGTTGTCAGCCTACACCACGTTACAGCAGAAGGTGTCGTGGTGGAAAATACCTGTGATTAAAGCCTTTATGGAAGGGGTTAAAAGAATGTATCCCCCCATCACTCACCCAGCCCCTGGGTGGAATCTAAATGTGGTTTTAACTAGGCTCATGGGACCCCCTTTTGAGCCTATGCATAAAGCTAGTCTGAAAGACCTGACTTACAAGACAGCCTTTCTAGTAGCTATCACTTCTATCAGAAGAGTTAGCGAACTACAGGCCCTCTCGGTTTTGGATCCCTTTGTTACAGTCCACAAAGATAAGGTAGTTCTGCGCACACATCCCAGATTTGCGCCGAAATGTATTTCGAAGTTCCATGTGAACCAGTCAATCGAACTACCCACGTTCTTCCAGAGACCTACTAACCTGGCCGAAAGAATCCTTCACACACTAGATGTGCGCGCGGCAGTCATGTTCTACATGGATGGAACTAAACCACTGAGGAAAACTAAACAATTCTTTGTTTCAGTCGCAGCTGGTAGAGAAGGGGACCCTGTCTCTAAATCGGCAATATCAAGGTGGATTGTCAAATGCATCACACTATGTTATACTCTTGCAAGGCGAGAACTGCCCTTCAAGCCTAGAGCACATTCTACTCGAGGCACTGGGGCATCCATAGCATTCATTGCAAATGTTCCCCTAGAGTCCATTTGCAAAGCGGCAACCTGGAGTTCTGTACACACCTTTACAAAACACTATTGCCTAGACACTCATTCTAGGTCTGATTCTCAGGTGGGACAAGCAGTACTAAGACCGCTTTTTTTTTTTTTCTTTCTACTGTTCCTTCTCACAACCCACCTCCAACTCCGGGTACTGCTCGCTAGTCTATGCACAGCATGTGATTCTAAGCAGATTAACAAGCATCAGAAGACATGCATTATTTACCGTAAAAGCATTTCTGATGATTGTATCTGCTTAGATCACTTGCGCCCTCCCTGCCTCCCCGCTCGGGGTGGAAGGAACATAGACTTCTTACTACTTTCTCTCTTCATGTACTCACTCACTATAGCCTTGGGCTCCCTCATGGCAGAAAAAAATACAATCGGAGGGACCTCGGCGCGTGAGGGATTTTGGGTACTACACACGTCACGATAGGGATAGTGTTTCAGACACGCCTATGCCGACGTCCCCTTTCGGTCCCCGAAAGACAAGATGCAATACTCTGCGGTTACCACTGGATGTCGGACTATATGCACAGCATGTGAATCTAAGCAGATACAATCATCAGAAATGCTTTTACGGTAAGTAATGCATGCCATCTCTTCTGTCTAGACTACCCTCGTGGTAGGAACAAAAACAGAAGAACAACCCTGGAAGGAAGTCTGGAACCACCACAAGTGGTATTCGAAGAACTGTGAGCCGGCGGTGGTAGGGCGGGATGGATAAGTCTACATCCCTGCTGGTTTTCCCCCGGTCTCCCATAGTTTAACAAGGGCATACATTCTTGACCCCAACTCATTCTTACATGACGTTTTGTTGGTTGAACTTGGGTTAAGGATGCTTCCATAGGCCTAGCCCAGTGTGTTTAAGTACCTACCGTACTTAACTAGAACTTTGATCTAACTTTGATTAATTCTTTAATAATCATAACCATTGGCACTCCACATCTCTATATAAACTTAACTGAAAAGTACATGCTTTTGAACTGGTGACTTTTGGGCACAAGGTCCCAAACCATCTAAGAGGTGAACTTTATAAGATTAAATGAAGCCGTTTGATTTCGTTCTATTTCTATGCATCTGACTACTCGCCTGTGTTGCACTGGTACTTGATTTAAATGCAATTCCTTTTCTCTTACGGGTGGCTGTGTAGATGTTTTTATAAGGTTTTGTGTGACAATGTTTACCTAGGCTTTTTATCTGCCTAGTGTGTAAACTAAAGGCCTAATAAATAATTGTATTTTATATATTTACTGTCAAACTGAATTAATGTTGATGCTCTGTGTGGACTTGTAGCCCTATACCATTCTCAAACTCTTCCTGAGACTATGCCTTGCTGCTCTGCTACCTCACCTCTATTGTGTTTGGCTAACCTGTGTGTCTTCCTTGTTCACTATAATAGGATGGCCTCCCAATATCCTCCCCACCAAGGAGGAATTTGGAAATCCATCTTAAAAGGCCATCTTTTTGGTCCAGAGTTCTGCAGAAAAGTAGGTGTTTAGAAGGATTTCCAAAATCTACCATTGCCGTGGGTTTTGGTAGGCCAACCTATTATGGTGAACCGGAAAGACCAGGTCAACCAAACCCAATCAATGCACAGCTATCTTTGAGTGCTAATAACCATTTGGGGTAAATGCAAACATGAGTGTAAAGTTCAAAACATGGTAAGAATATCTTCTGATACAGCCCATCCTCGATCCTTTGTAACCCTAAAGGTATAAGGATACAAATACAAAGTTTCCTAATGGTACTTCACTTTAGGGTGATGTGTGCAGTTGTAAAAATGCAAGAAATTCATAGAGACCTAGTCACGCAGCACTGATTGTGTTAGGAATGTATCAATTCCCCATTAAAATTAGAACAAAACAAGCTATGTAAAGTAAAGCAGAAGGCTTTATTTACCACCAAAAATTCGGGTCAAAAGTCATAACAAACAGAAAAGGGTGTCCCATCGAAGTCTATGGGAGGAAAGCAGCAACATGGAAATCTTTCCTGACGCACAGGTTGCAGATCCCTGCTCTAGGAAATGCTGCCAATGGCTTCTACTCATGTGTCCTGTCCCTTTCCTCCATCTTTGTGGGTGTCTCCCAACATGGGGATGGAACCAGAACCTTTGGCAGTGAAAAATTGAGCTTCCCCTTTAAATTTAGTATAGCACGCATGGGCACAGCCTCAGGTGTGGGAGCGCCCCACTGAGGGCCTGCCCTTCGGCGCCTCTCCTCCGTCCCTTTTTCCACACAGATTGTGTCGGACCCGTCAGCCAGCACAGACTTATTTAGCTTTCTGCGTGCTCCCTGTTTTTTTCAATCTTATTTAACCTCCCTTCGGTGCCTCTCATACCCCACATGTCTTCCACAGGAGGATTCGCGAGATATGCCTCTTGCGACCGCTCGTTCCCAGTGTCTGGGGCCTGACCACCGCTGGGACGCATGTTTGGCTTGCAGCACTCGGTCACAGGGCATTGAAAAATTGATTATTACGGTGGAGGTAGATCTTCCACACTTCTTCTCCTCCCCACCTTAAGGACTTTGTTGCCAGGACCTCTCTTCAAGACAAGGTAGGCCCTCTGTTTAGCACGACTCAATAGCGGGCTGACTCCTTCCCCGGGGGTCCCATGGACAGTGGTTCATCTGATTCAGGTTCTCGCAGGCCCAAGTCCTCTAAGACTACCGGCTCCCAAGCTAAGGGGCTCAGGGGCCCTACCGGGTTTGCCCTTGGAAGGGTGATCAAATTTATCCTCTTTTACCCCAAGTGGTAAGGGATCGTCGAGTGCCACCTCCAATAGTCTGTCCTCAACACGATCCAGCACGACTACCGGAACAGGTGCTGGGGGGTTCCAGCCTACAGGAGCTCGCTCCAAGGTCGTGAGTCAGGGCGTTAAGACTACTGGCCAGTCTGCCGTGGGCTCAGCGCCTATGAAAGTGATCTGAGGAAGACGCTTCCTCTTCGGGTACTCGGCGCCTCCTGTGTCTGAGGCCTCTCAGGGCCTTCGTTCCCTCCCGCGCAGGGCATGGTGCAAGGCTTAAAAATAGCAGAGGTGCATGTGGCGGAACCTGCCAGACTGGTGGCCATCTTGGATCCAACTCAGGGGCTGCCTGTGCTGTCACCCATTGAATGGGCTTTGCAGGAAGATACCAGTCCCCTTCCCTCTGGAAGCGGCAGCAAACTATACGGTACAAGCTTCTGCTCTCAGGGGTACATCTATCCATCGCAGCCTTATGGCTACACACCTGGCGCCTCAACACTTTGACGAGGAGCGGAGGCCCAGCGCCTTGGAGGGCCAGGCCCCTAGGGACCCGGCAGCTAGCGAGGACCACTTTTTTTGTGCGCTTGTGTATGCACTGCCTTGGAGATGTAGGTGCTCCTGAAGAATATTGTGGAGGTCATCATCCAGGTGCTACCTCCCATGCCCCTCCTGTGGGTACTCCCGTTCTTCCAGCGTTGCTAGTTCCAGTGCTGGTCCAGACCCTACCAATTTCTTCAGAACCCTCCTCCCCCTCAACAGCCTTTGGACCAGTCTTCGGCTCCGGACTTGGGTGGGGGACCCTGTTGGCACCTGTGTCCCAGGTCCCAGACTCCCGCGCTATAAAAAAAAAAGGTGGGGGGGGAGACGGTGATGATGATGCCCAGGACGATGAACCCACAGCATCAGTTAAGGCCTTTCATGACAACCTTCAGTGCCTTGCAGAGTTTCTGGGGGTGGGTCCCTCTGCCCGAGGAGGCCCCCCAGTAGTCGGGAGTGCTAGCAGAGGTTTTGGGCAAGCAAAGCATGATCTGGTCGGGAATCTCTCTCAAGAAGGATGTCCTGCAGGTGCTGAGAAAGGCCTGGGAGAAGCCCAGGTCCAACGCCTAGATGAACAGGGCGGCAGGTTCAGGCTGACGAACAGGGAGCCAATCCTCCTGGCCTTCCACCCGCAGCCCCATTCTCAGTGGTGGCTGCGGCCTCACTATATTCTAAACCATCTTCGTAGTATTCCTCCTCGGGAGCCACCACCAGTTGTCTTTCAAAGGAGGATAAAGTCCTAGAGTCTTTGGACAAACACTGTTATTCCTTTTAGGACTGCATCTGTGGCAACGCAATGCTGATGCCCCCTTGGCAGCGGCTAGCCAGAAGCTGTGACGGGAGTTCAGTGAGTTTATGCCCGACCTCCCTTTCGAGCATCAAGAATCCTTCAAGGCCTGTCTGGCGGATGCCCGGGCCGTTGCGCAGGACCTCCATGTAGTCTTCGGTCTCCCACATCAACACAGCCTGCAGAGGGCTGTGCCTGGGGGTCCAGATGAGAATGATAGCGTGGATGCATGCCGCTAAGGTTTAATCTGATTTGCAGGTGCGGATTCATTTGTCAATCGATGATGAGTTGATAAAGAAGAAAACTTCCACTCAAACCTCCACGTCCTTGGCCATCCTGACTTAGCCAACGCAGAAACCCTTCCCTCAGTCTCGGTGCAGGACCCAATTTAAACCCTGTGCTTTCTCTGGCTTCAAGGGGTTCCAAGGCCATGGTTTGCGGAGGCCTTACAGGTCGACCTGCGACAACAGGAGGAAGCAGCAGATTACTTTGTGTGGGTTTTTCCACTGCCCCTATGCCCCTGCCTCAGACGCCAAGAAACAGTGATGTCAAGGTCTGGGAACACAGCTCGTCTGTGGGGTGCCGTCTGGCTCTTTTTCCGGACACTTGGAAGCATCTTTTCAACAACCCATGGATCCTATCTGTAGTTTCTACTGGCTTCAGTTTTTCTCTACCATCCGCTCCTCCTCTTCAGATCCGGTCCCTGGCTCTTTTACGGGAGATCCTTTCGCTCTTAGAGATGCAGCCGATGGAACCGGTTCCTCCCTCAGATGGGCTCCGGGTTCTATTGCAGGATTTTTGCAGTACCCAAGAACAACCAGACTGGCCTGAGGGTAGTCCCGTACATGTTATTTCACAATCTGGCTTTACCACTAGAACAATCTTGAATCTGGCTTCAAGATTATTACTCCCGCGCACATTGTCTCTGTGTTCAGGGGAATGGATGTGTTCCCGGCACCTCAAGAATGCGTACCTGCACGTCCCCATATACCAGTCGCATCAGAAGTTTCTGCAGTTCATAATTAGGTCATACCACTTTTAGTAGAAGGTGTGCTGCCTTTCGGCATGAACTTGGCCCCTTGTGTCTTCACAAAGTTGGTGAGCGCAGTGGTGGGTCTCCTCTGCCTGGAAGGCCATCACCTGTACCCCTATTTGGATGACTGGCTGGTGAGGACGGGGTCACCCAAAGGGGTGATGCACTCTTGCCTGAGATTGGCAGATATTCTTCATCAGCTTGGGTTCTCCCACAACGAGAAGAAGTCAGTTGTGCACCTTCCAGGTGCTTGTCTTCCCAGGGGTGCGTTGGAACGCGTCCGTTCAGCGGGTGTTCCCCACTCCCGAGAGGCTCCTCTCCCTTTGCAAGGTGATAGGGCCCTTTCTGCCCAACTAGACCACCTCCCCATGGTGGTTTCCAGCACCTTCTGGGCCTGATGGCTTCCTGCGTACTCCTGGTACAGCATGCCCGCCTCAAGATGAGGCCAATCGGGATCGGGAGACAGGGTCTGTCGGACATGATCCCAATACCCCTGCTCCTCCTGCCTGATCTTTGCAGTGGCTGATGTGCGGCAATGGTTCCATGGGAGCCCCCTTCAACCGATCAGAGCCTACTGTGGTGGTGGTGGACTCCTCTTTTGGGTTGGCGAGCTACTCTGGAGGGCTATTCGATTCATGGCGGAAGCCCTCCTGCATATTAATCTGCTCAAGCGCAGGACCCTGGTCCTGGCCCTGGCCCTCAATGCGTTTCTGCCCCACATCAGGGACAGGTCTGTTCTGGTCGGGACAGACCATTCTGCAAGGTTTTACCTGAACAGGCAGGGTGGCACCCGTTCCCACTTCTGTCTGGAGGCGGTGTGGGTCTGGGAATATGCCCGGACAGATGGGTGTTTGGATCTCTGCAATCCACCTTCTGGGGGGCAGCAATGCAGAAGCCTACCAGCTGAGCCACTTGGGATTAAACACCTATGAGTGGGAGTTGCACACTGACTCCTTGTTGCCCCTGTTCCAGCATTTGGGGTTCACTGACCTGGACTTGTTTGTATCCCACCTGAATGCCAAATGCCCCCAGTTTGCTTCAGGGGCAGGTCATGGGGTGGGGGGTGTCACTGGGAGGCGCCTTCCAGATCTGCTGGCATGGCTGCTCGTTACGTGTTCCTGGCCACCCCTCTGCTCTAACAGACCACCTGCAAGTTCTGATCTTTGGTCGGCTGCATCCTAATCCTGATTGCTACCCCACTGGCCTTGGGAGACCCTGGTTTTTGGATCTGCTGCAGTTGTGCTTCCAGGGTGCCGTCCACCTTCTGATCCCCAACAGGGGCTTCCTGACACGTGAAGGTGGGGAGGGGCGGGGGCAGTAGAACATCCGGACGCAGCCAAGCAGGCGGCCTTGTTCCTGACCAGCTGAGGCTTCAGCATGATCAATTTTCAGATGACAACTGGGACATCATTCAGCCTGTGTTAGGCAAGATTTGGAGCAGTACCCTTTGGGTGCACTACAACAACCTTGACCTCCTGGCAATAGGAACCCAACCTTTGGTAGAAGTCTGTACTACACAGGTTGGTAGTGTGGCTGAGCAGCCAGGCTTATCTCAAGAGGGGTCAATGTGAGCAGTAGGGTGGTTACAGAGATTCACAGTGACATGTATCCAAATAAACACTTACACTCCAGGTTTCTTGATTAAACAATTTATTTAACTCAGTTTGAAGAAGCCTTCTTCAGAAGGGGCAATATAATAGTAACACACACATACACTCCAAAGTACGCTCTTAGTTTCTCTAAATCTGCAAATACCAATTTGGGATGGCACACAGACACTTACTTCCTACACCCTCAGGTGAATTAAATAACTAGGACACTGTGGACATTAATATCTCACTGGTACATTTAGAGCAATACTGAGATGAGTGTTGAAGTAAAGAGATTTCAGAATAAAACAAGAGATCACACACCTATTCTGAAGCAGGTAAGTACTTTTGAACCCGCTCCCAATGCAAAGCAAGTTAACCCTTTCCTGGAAGGAAGGTACCAGCACACAATCGGAGGAGAGAAGAGCCATTCAGGGAGCCAGAACAGCCAATGTCAATTGGGCGAAAGTCTAGGTGAGCTGAAGCACTTCCTGTAGGTAAGTAAAAGTCAACTCTACAGAAGTAACCAAGACAAGTCTTAACTGAGATCAAGTGAGGCTACTAGACCAGAGGTAAGTTCTCTTTGACTATACAGTACCTTTGATTAGAAGAAATGGTTCCAGCTGGCTCCTTTCCTGTGTGGCTCTGTAGATCATGTTGTTCCTGGGCCTCAGTCGTGGGGACAAGAGGGAGGACTTCTGGGGACTCCTACAACACAACGGACGCTCAGCGGCAGAAAAAGACCAACTTCTATTCAGCGGCACTTTGTGGTTTCAGCTCCTCGCGTCTCAGCAAATAGCACCACTGTGGACTCTCGGATACCACTCTGGACTTTCCTCTCATCTGGGGTCCAGCACTCTGTTGAGGTGGCTCAGGCTTGTTTGGTCCTGCTTACTGGGAGTCCGGAGGATCTTCCACAAGCTCCGGTCCGACTTAAAAGTGATGCACTCCGTTTGGTGTTCCTCTCCCTGGCACTTTGGTTCCAGCAGCACTAGCAGTGAAAGTACAGCTAGCTCCGAGAGAATATCCAAACAAGTTCACTTTGGAGTTGATTGGTCCCACCAACACAAGGGCAGAAGTCGTCCTTGCAGGGCTTCTCTAGTCAAGGTGAATTCAGAGCCTCAGCACAGCAGCAGGGCTTCACTGGGCAAACCAACGGTCCGGGAGTTGCAGCAGCCGTCTCTTCCAAATTCTTCTTTGGATTCCTTTGTCCAGTAGTCAACTCTGCCTTCCAAGCCAAAGGGAATTTCGGGCACCTCCCTCACTTCCTGCCCCTGCCAGACATACTGAAGCCAGAGGCAGGCTTCACTTGTGAATCCTGCCCAAGACAATGAACAAAGGGACCAAACCTGGTTTGGCACGCAGAGCAAATCTCAAGAAGGACCTTTCCAGCAAGAAATGGTGAAAAATCAAGACTGGGCCATTTTGACAAAATGGGCACCCATGGGTGCATTACTGTAGCTGCGAACACAGCCTGCGGTAAAAACTCCCAATGGTAGTTAAAAGTAAACCACGGCCACCATCCATTAATTGTAGAAAGGGTAACATAAAAATGTTACATGAGAAACTAGACCAAGGGGATAGCAGGTAACCCCTACAGTAAGGTAGTGTGTGCTGGGTCTAGAAAGTTACAAATTGTAAGTAGTCAGTTTCACCTGACTGCTCTTGGAAACAGTAGTTTGTCCAAGAGAAGAAATCTGAGGCTTTCCTCTGCCACTGCACTGAAGGTGTTGTGTGTCACAATGCAAAGATGGATGCCTATGGAGTTTGTCGGACTCCAAAACCAAAAGAAACAGTGTTCAAATCACAGAAAATTACATGAGAGAGTGGGGACAAAGGTCCCTCTCTCTCCAGGTTGAAAATTAAAAAGTACTAGAGTCCAGCAAAAGTGCTGGGGGTCTTTAAGGTAGAGGGGAATAAGCATATTTCTGAGAATTCTCCCTAACCGCCAACCAGGAGGTCCTTGACGCAGTCCCAGTATAAGAGCAAATGGATTAGGTTCTGCCGCTGGGCTCGTGACAAGGGTCTGGACCCTGTCACCTGATGACGTTCTAGCTTTTTCAGAGCATTTGGTTCATTCTGGACTTCAGGTGGATACTTGCCGTACTTATTTGGCGGCCGTTGGGGCTTACAGGAGTTCCCTGGATCATGTGCGTTAGCAGCCAACCCAGTGGTTAAGGCCCACCTTAAGGGGTTGTCTAGGCTTTTTCCTCCGGTGCATAGGCTGAACCGTGTCTGGGACCTCGATGTGGTGCTGGCAGCTTTGCAGCACAATCCTTTCGAGCCGATGGCCTCTGTGGACATCTGCTTGGTAACACTAAAGATAGTTTTACTGGTGGCTCTCACCTCTGTGCGCATGTTTGGTGAGCTGCAGGCGTTTTGTGCAAGCCCTTCATCACGTTTCACGACGACCAGGTCACCTTGCGCACTCACCCAACCTTCTTGCCCAAGATGGTCTCTCCATTTAATCTGAATCGAGAGATCTGCCTGACGGTGTTCTTCCTGAACCACAGTCGGTGGCAGAGAGGGCCCTGCATTTGTTGGACCTCAAGAGTGTCCTCCGGTTTGATCTCTTCCAGACAAAATCCTTCAGGAAGTCTGAGGCATTGTTTGTGACTTTTGGGGGCTCCTTCCCTGACTCTCTGGCTTACAAGGCTTCCATCGGCCATTGCATCGTTCGGGCAAATTCAGAGGCGTACACGGCCATGGGCAAAAAAGTTCCTGACGGGATTCATACCCATGCGGTCAGATCTAAGGCCACTGCCTTGCGTTTCAAAGACATGCTTCTTGGGATGTCATTAGCAAGGCGGCTACTTGGGCCACTCGGTCGGCCTTCTGTAAGCACTACTCCCTGGACACAAACTCCAGGCGCGATGCTGAGTTTGGTCAGGCGGTTCTGAAGAACCTTACTCCTACGTCCCGTCCACTTTCCTACAAATATTGTAAGGGCTTCCCTCACTATGGGCGAGAAACAACCTTTTTCACCAGAAATAAATGTCTTCCCCTTTAAATTTAGATGCGCGCGGGAGCGCGATCCTGGGAGCATGCGCTCCCCTGACTCCGCCCACCGGCGCCACTCCTCAGTCCTCTTTTCCGCATCGAAAGTGAACGGACCGCTTCACCAACTTTCCTGGATTAGGCCTCCGGCCTTTTAATTCCATCCGCTCTTCCCCAAAAAGGCTTTGTTTTCTTTGTTGTTTCTCCTAGCAATTGTCAGAAGACTCTGTCCTCTAGTGCCACACTCCTCCCCGGTGCATGTCGACAACGGCATGTTTCAGCAGATGTCCGGCCTGCAAGGGCTTCTTTCCCCACGTCAGAACCCCACGTGTACTGCCTCTGGTGGTTGGGGAAAATTCTCATAAATGTGCTAATTCCTTTCACCTTAGAGAGCCCTAGCAACTTTGCTGGATCTTGAGGACTTGATTTATTTTACCTGTAAAGAGTATGAGCCTTTTTTCCCCCCCACTGTTTTGTGTATTTTGGTGTGTTTTACACTTGGGTTCTTTGATTATGGAGTTTTAGATAACTCCATAGGCATCCTCTTTTCATGTGTTATACAGCACCCTCAGTGCAGCGACACAGGGATGACTTTTTTAGACTGCCCAAAGGTTTAAATACCTTCTCTGGGATAAACTACTGTTTCCCAGAGAATGTAAAGTGAAATTGACTTTACTAGTCTTTCCAAATTCCTAGACCCAGCACACACCATCTTACAATGGAGTGCTGGAGGGGTTACATAGTATCCGTGTGTCTAAATACGCATGTAGCAGTCAAATGCTACCCTTTACTATTGAAAAGGCTGGTGGCAGTGGTTTTACAATGAACTACCATGATTTTTCTCGACCGCGAACACTGGTAGCAAAAAATCACGAGAGCCATGTTTTTCAAGATAGCGCCTTAAGCCCCTTTGTTTAAACGGGTCCCAGTCTTCTTTTTTCACCATTTCTTTTTGGAAAGGTCCTCTAGTGTTTGAGTCTGTGTGCCAAACCAGGTTTGGTGCCTTTGGCAGGCTTCAGGACTGAGTGCCTGGGGTGGGCAGGAAGTGAGGGAGGGGCCCGAAACTCCCTGTGCTTAGTCTCCTAGGAGACCCAAATGCACTCTGGCGTGATTGGCTGGCTGACTGTCCGGCAAGGACAGCCACCCTGCTGGGTGAGGGACAGCGTGGCTGGGACAAAAGGGATAACACTGTTTAAAAGGAGAGTCTCTTGGACTAGAAAGCAGAGTTGACCACTAGAACAAAAGAACCGAAGAAGAGCTGGAAGAGGACGGATGCTGCAACTCCTGGACCGTTGGTTTGCCCGATGAAGCCCTGCTGCAGGTGCGAATTGCCAAGTTCATCTCGACAGAGAAGCCCCTTCAAGGACGACTTCTTCCTTTGAGTTGGTGGGACCAATCAACTCATAAGCCACCTAGATACCATTCTCAAGGCTGGTAGGATTAACCAGGGAGAGGGATACCAGCTTGTGTGCTTGAATCTACAGCTACTGGAACTGAAGTGACTCCATCTAGTTTGCTTTTTCGACGATCCCATGCAGTGCAGGAGTCCCCTGATGTCCTCCCTCTTGTCCCCACGACTGAGGCTCAGGAACAGTGAGATCTGCAGGACCTGCCAGGAACCAACATAGTCAGCTGCATTTTGTTCTTCATACTAAGGTACTGTGCCAACCCGATTCAGAAAACGCCACTCTCGCGGTGAAAGTTCGTGAAACTTTCCCAATTTACAGGCCTAATTAGCTTGTGACCCGACATATGATTCTTTTTCGCCTAAACTACTTCTGAGAACTTTTGCAAAGACTTTACCGTTTGATACCAAAACTGCTCTTTCCTATCCAGAACACTAGCCCATTGACTTTGGCCTGGCCTACTGACTTGAAATGAACTCCTCTGGTGAACTGAAACTATTTGCACTGTTTAATAAGTATATGTGATCTATTGTACTTACCTTGTCCCTTTTGCTCACTTCTAAGTAACTGAACTGCTATTTGGCTCCTTTTTCAGGGGAGCTCAAACTGTCTCCAAATCTTAGTTTTGTATTGAAGTGTTATGATGTTACCGTAATTTATTAAGCGCACATACGCCAGAGGCATCATGGTGCTGGTGGCAGAAAGCGGAGATGATAGCAAAAAATAAGAGGGCGTTAGAACAATGGCGCTTTCAATTTACGCCGAAAGCAAAAATTATCAGTGATACTCAGTAGGGCATGTGGCAGCTTGTTCCAGGCATTACCAGCTGCAACAGAGAAAGCACGACCACCTGACCGAGCCCGCCTATACAAAGAAGAGCTGATTGAGAGTGCAAGGAGCTGGACAGGGAATAGTGCACACATTTAGCTTGTAAATACTCGGCTTCAATACCGTAAAAGGCTCGATGGACCATACACATGGATTTAAACATAATACAAGCCTCAACGTGAAGCCAATGTAGTTGCCTCAGTAACGGGGACATGTCGATACCAAAGGAGGGGCGAAAGATGGATCTTGAAGCAGCATTTTGGAGTAGCCACAGTCGCTTGGTTAGATAAAGAGGCTGGCCAAGTTGGAGAGAATTACAGTAGTTCAAACTACTCAGTAGAAGGGCAGCCACCACAGGAGCTTGACAGGCTGTTGGGATAAAAGGGAGGACCTTCTGTAAGACCCGAAGTTTAAAATGGCCAGATTTGCATACTACTGCCACCTGTTTTTCCATGGCCAAGGAGGCAGAGTTTAACCCCCAGGTTTCTGACCGACGTCACTGGCTAGGAAGGGGGCCGAGTGAGGGTATTGGCATATAATAAGTTGTCTTCTACTAGTGAAATGTTTTCTAAATGATTGTGTAATAAATTATAAGTGTTTTACCAAGAAACCTTGAGTAGAAGTGTTTACTTGAACCACTGTGATTGAAAGTCCTCTGTACAACTACTTGTACTGCTCACATTCACTCTTGAGATCAGCCTGGCTGCTCAGCTCGCTACCAAAAACTGTCTGGTATACAGACTCGTACCAAAGGTTGGTTTGGCTAACACCTGTAGTCCTAATTGTGTGTAGTGGTCCCAGAGGGTACTGCATGCAATCCTGCCTAACACTAGTGCCTTGGCCCCGATCATGGCTGGGATGGCTGTTCTGTGTGCAACACATTGACCCTGCTAGCTCTCAAGAATCGTTTGGCCAGGTGGAGGCTGGTTACCTGCGGTGCAGGGAAGGTCCGAGCCTTCGCTTCTAAGCGTGCAGGCGGAGACTGGGCCCAGCTCTTCAGGCACCACACAGCAGGGGTTGGGGCATGACAAAATAGCCGCCAGACAAGATGGCGGCTCGCCTGAAGCCGCCTCCTACTGGAGAGCGGGCATGGGTAGGCCTAGGTGGGACTAGACCACTCCAGTGACCTGGTCCACGTCATACCCGACCACACCTTCATAGGGGCGTTATGCAGCTCCCAGTGCAGTGCGACCAGGTCCGCCAAGAGCTCAGCAGCCACAGGGCCCGGCTCTTACACCCCCACACACTTCCCCGGCTTCCGGGGATAGGTTCCTTACCCTCATGAAATCGCCACAGATTGGCACCATCCGAGGGGGGGGGGGGTCATTAAGGACATGCTACCTTTGGCACCACCCCAGGCTCCGACGGTGGTCCAGACCCCAGCCCCTGTTTAGCCCATGGTCCCTGCGCTCACACCAGTCAGTGGCTCTGCCTCCAACACAGCCTCTGCAGCAACCCCTGGCACCGACAGTCCGAAACGCCACAGCTGCCCACACCCAGCATGTCTCCGACAGCTCCCGACCTGCAGGACACAGTGGGCAACACGGACGAGGAGGAAGACCAGGATACTCACTCGTCCGCTAAGGCCTTCCACGAGAGGCTGGCGGGTGTAGCAGAATACCTCTGTATTACGCAGCCCCAAGTTGAGCAACCTGAAGCAGCAGTTCTGGTCGAAGTGCTGTTCATTCGCCCTACCACAAGAACTGGCATCCCTCTGCAAAAGGACGTTGAAGCCCTGGCCAAGAGGGGATGGCTGAAGCCGCATTCAACGCAACCTACCAATAAGCTCCTCTTTGCCAAGCATAAGCAGGCGGAGGGGGGCTCCCTCATTCTGGTGGTGCATCCGCAACTGCATTCATCGGTTGTAGCTGCGGCGTCCCTTTACTCCAACACGGTCTTCGTCGTTTGCAACCATCTCAGCACTCCTAGGCAAGGAGGAAAAGCTGTTGGAATCCTACAGCAAAAAGATTTACTCTAATGCCAATCTCCATCTGTGCCAGGCCAACGCCATGTTGCCTGTAGTGAATCAAAAGCTGTTGCTGGAGATTGCGGATTTCCTCCCAGAGCTCTGCGCATAGGTGCACTTCAAGCCGGATTGGCTGTGGCCAAAATCGTGGCACAAGGTATTTTGGAATCTAGTCGCTCACATTGGCACCGCAGGAGAGCGATTTTATATCACCACAGATATGAGGACAATTTAGCTCAAGGTGACCAAGTTTAACCACGATGTGCAAGCGCCCATTCTAGACCTGCCATTTGAGGGGGGTGGGGGAGACTTGTTCCACTCTAACACGGATGAGGAACTGGACAAAAAGAAAAATAGCTTTCATATAGCTAAGTCCTTGTCAATCCTGACAAAGTCGGTGGCGCCCAAGATATATATAGTGACAAAACTCTGGGGCGCTGTAGCCAAACCAGTTCAGGTATCAGACAGTCTAGGCTAAGATCTTCAGATGTGGTGAGCTTATAAAGGGTCCACAATGAGGTCACACAATGGAATCTCAAATTACAATTAAACACTATGTATAAACATAGTTATTTATGGCCAACACACACAATGAAAAATGACTAATAGTAAGTAGTTATCACACAAGACTAATAAACAATAGATACATATATATAGTTACTTGTATGAAGGGCATAGTATTCGACACAAATTCCTGCAAAGGAAAGGTATGGTTCTATTGTGCACAGAAGTCCACAGCGATTGATACCTAACTAAAATTTTCCAGCCCTAAGGTGTCTGGGGACTTATGCCCAATAGTTCAGGTAACAGTTCCACAGAAGTTATGAAGCAAGCAGGAAAAAATGCAGGTAGGGTCTCTGGGGTCCAATGAAGGGTTCTTGGGGTTAGGGTACAGGTAAAACGAACTACCAAAAGTGGCCCCAACTTTCAGAGGTCTTGCGCAAGCAAAAAATGGCAAAGCCAAAAGTGTTAGAAAAAAGGTTTATTATAAGCCCATTAATGGGAATATAGGGGTAAGTTAGAAGCTCTGTAACTAACCCCCCGTACTCCTATTCTTCCCCAGACTTGGCAGGACAAAGGAAGAGGGTCCAGTGTTGCTTTTCCCGCTGAAAGTCAGTCCTTGATTCGCAGGGGTTGCAGGTTTGAGCTTATCTCTGTTGTGTGTCTTTCACGTTGCAACGACTTTCAATTGAAGAAAGCAGCAAAACTCGAGGCAGGACCCCTCCGAGGCCTAGACTCTGGTCAGGTAAGTGATTTTGGGCATTGGTCACTGCAGCATGGCGACCCCTAAGGGACTCTGCAGCCGTGGTCGGACTTTCCCTCCTATCTTTGGTCCCCTCGATGCAAGGACGTGGAAATTTCGTAGAGGCCAGTCTCGTTGTGCCAGCTGAGGATCCCCCAACTCTGAACAGTGATGCCGGAAGCACGGTAGCCCAAAATCGAAGCTTGTCAGCTACTGGACGGTTCCAGGGCACTTACGAAGGCTTTCTTTGGCAGGGCACCGAGCAGACGTCAGGAATGGATGGTCCCTCCACTCCAAGAGTCGAGCTCCTTCGCATGACTGCTAAAGATCATGAGCAAGACAGGGTTCCACCAGGACGGCAGCAGAAGTTGGTCACTATGCCTCCTTCAGTCAGGTCTCAGGTTTCTTTGAGGGTCTCACTGCTGGACAGGGTACTTGGCTCCTTCAGGTTTCTACAGGATCTCTGAAGAATAGGTGCAGAGGGTCCTCTTATCCTAAAAGCCAGGTAAGAGCAGCTGCCCTCACTAGCCAATAGCAGGAGTAGCCCACACACACGCACCTCAGCAGTGGTCCAATCAGGACCACTGGCGGGAACATTCATGCATACCTCTCAGACACACAAACCAGTTTATGGATTGGGACCGGACAGTCCCAGCCCACATACTGCCAGCAAACGCGCACAGCCCTTCAGTAGCCCGCCAAAATAAGCGAAAAACCTTGTGGCACGGCCATGATTGACCAGTAGGCACAGTTAGTAGCCAAACGTGGTAAGGCTAAAACGAAAATTCCCAAAAAGTGAAGAGAAAGTCACTGCTGCTTGTACAATGATAAAAAATGTCCACCCGTGATACAAAAGTAGTAACACAGTAACAGGACTAAGGGAAACAATGTTTCCCAGTACTGACCGCCTGAAGGACATGTCAGTTTCCCCATGGCATATGAGCAAATGCAAGTGTAGTGAAGCTTAAGGCTTCACTGAACTGCAAAAAATACAGGACAGATTCAAAAATAAAAGCAAAAAGTTTGGGGGTTCCATAAAGATGGAAGGAAAGGTGCAGTAAAGAGAAATCTTGCCTAACACCAGCACAGGCGCAAGCAGCACAAATCCTCCCACACAAGTTGTTTCCAGGCACGATCCTCGGAGGGTAAGAAGTTGTGACGATGTTGTCCAGATCCACAAGTCTCCGGTGGGGGGGGGGGCAGGCTTGCCCTTCACTTACAGCCCTAGCGGGCAACGTTTGTGGACCCATGGATCCTCTCTGTAGTATCCACAGACTTCTGCTTACCAATTCCTCTACGTCCTCTCTTCCGCCCCATCCCCCACCCCCTGCAGATTGGGACGGCAACTCATTTGGCGGAAATCTGCTCTCATCCCGATTTAGGCGGTGGGAGAGGCATGGGCTTCTACTCCCGAATATTCGCCATTCAGAAAAAGAACTAGGCTGGCCTTAGAGTTTACTGGACCTTTCTTCCTTGAACGTTTCCCTATCCTTTGAAAAGCTCAAGATGCTTACTCCGGCTCTTATTGCAGAGACTTTGTGTGGGAGACTATTTGTGCTCCCTGGATCTGAAGGCTGCTTACCTGCACATCCCCATTTGGGATCCCCATCGTTCCTTCCTGAGGTTCAGGATCATGGGCTTGCTTTCAATGCAGGGTCCTCCCTTTCGGCCTCAATTCTGCCCCAAGGGTATTTTCAAGGCTGAAGAACTCCGTAGCAGCCCTGCTCAGGGCAGAGGGCCACCACCTTTATCCGTATCTCGACTACTGGCTAGTCCGAGAAGAATCTCCCGAGGCGGTGCAGCGCACAGCTTCAGCACTTACGAACATGCTATACGACCTGGGGATCTTCCCCTCGACAGACAAGATTACGGTAATTAGGCAGGCCACCAGGCATTTTCCTGGCAGACCTGTGGACCTCAGCACGGTGGTACCAGCACTTGCCAGGCATAATGGTGGCTTGCCTCCTGGTGGTGCCCCACACAAGACTCTTAATGAGGAGGCTGCAGCTGCATTTCTCAGCCTTGTGTAATCGGGAGAATGGCTCCCGTCAGTATACCACAGCACCTGCACCCGGACTTGGCAGAGGGCAGAGACCAACCTGTTAGTGGGCAGACCGTTCGGCAGCCCTCTCCAGAGATTACCATGGACTCTTCCCTATAGAGATGGGGTGCTGCACTGGACAACCAGTGTCCATGGAGTATGGTCATGGCAGGAACAGCTGGAACACATCAACTGGCTCGAGTTTAGGCGGACAGGCTCAGCAGGCTGGGGATCAACAACTAAGAGTGGCATTTGAACAAAGAGGTCCTGAGGGGGTTCTTCGATAGGTGGGGCCACCCTCAGGTAGTCCTATTTGCCACCATGAGCAACAGGAGATGCCACCCGTTCGCTTCCCGGCTGGGGCGGGGCAAGGGATCTCTGGGGGATGTGTTGCAGATTCCGTGGAATGACATGAATGCATATGCTCCCCCCCCCCCTCTTCTAATTCACAGGGTCATCTGCAAGGTCAGGGAGTCGGAGCCTTCGACTCATCTTGATAGGATCATTCTGGCTGGCAAGACCTTGCTTCTCGGAGCTCCTCTGTCAGACCAACCTCCAGTTCACCTCCCTTTGGGGCCAGCCCACTTACTTTCCCAGCAGGGGGGGGGGGTACAGTGGTTCACCCCGCTCTGCAGAAGTTGGCCCTGGCAGCTTGGTTTCTGAACAGGTCACCTTGAAGCATCTACACTTGTCACAGGACAACCTGGCTATCGTACAAGCGGCAAGAAGCAACTCCACCAGGAGTGGGGTACAGGAGCAAGTGAACCAGGTTCTGCCACTGGGCCAAGACAAATCGGATTGATCCGCTGACATGCTCACTGGATGATGGATTATCCTTTACTGCAAATCTGGCTCACTCAGGTGTGCGGGTAGACACCTGCCGTATGTATCTGGTGACCATAGGGGGCTACAACAATTCCGGAGGCGACATCTTCTCTTCCAATCTGGTAGTTAAAAGGCACTTGGCGGGTGTGACCAGACTGTACCTGCCTGTCAAACGCCCACATCCTGTCTAGGACCTTAACGTGGTGTTGGGCGCCCTGACATACACACACCCTTTGAACCGAAGTCATCGGCAGACCTCCGGCTTGTTACAATTAAGACTGCCCTGCTGGTTGTCCTTATGTCAGCACACCGGATCAGCGAATTTCAGGCTCTGTTGGCTTCAGAGCCCTACACCACATTTCACTGGGACAAGGTGGTGCTAAGGACGCACCCTGCCTTTCTCCCTAATGTTTCTTCCTTTCACCTTTACGAGGAGATGGTTCTCCCAATGTTCTTTGTGGATCCAAAGGATGAGCCTCAGACGGTATTGCACTGTCTGGATGTCAGGCGTGCTCCAAGACTTTAACTGCGCAGGACAAAGAGCTTCTGTAAATCTGATTCTTTGTTAATCACTTTTGGCAGGTCCAAACTAGGCTGTCAAGCTTCCAAGGCTTCCACAGCAAAGTGGGTGGTTATGGCCATCAAAGAGGCATATGAGGGGCAGCACAAGCCTTTGCCAGCAAACATGCATGTCCACGCCATCAGAGCCAAGGCCACGGCTGTGGCTTTCAAAAGGCACATCCCATGGCAGACAATCAGCAAGGCGGCTACTTGGGTTTCCCCATCTGTCTTTTGCAAACACTACTGCTTGGATGCCAGCGCCAGGTCGTACACAGCATTTGGCCAGGGAGTTTTGAAGCTTATTTTCTCAGAGGGTCAACTCCCCCCCCCCCCCCCCCACTTCCAGGGCTGCATTAGGTTGTAATCCCCCATACAGTATGGAGGAAAGGGGACAGGACGTAGGAGTAATTATAGTTTACTCACTTTAGTCCATAGTCCACTTTCCTCCATATGTCCCTTCAACCCCCCTGCCCCCCTTAACTAGTCTCATTAGGCAATCCTAATACTGTCAACACGTCGGAGGGGACTGAGGAGTGGCGCTGGTGGGCATAGTCAGGGGAGCACATGCACCCAGGGCAGTGCCCCGCGCAATTCTAAATTTAAAGAAGACAATTTTTCGCTAGCGAGGGACGCCCTTACAGTATGGAGGAAAGGGGACTATTGACTTGCAGTAGGTTGGTCACTACGGTGAGTAACTTATAATTTTTTCTTCGTGACGCAGTTTGTCACAGCTCCACCCTATAGTCTTGTTCAGTGGAATCACCCACTGGAATAGAGGAAAGGGGACTAGACGTGTGAGTAATTAAAGTTACTCACTGAATTGACTAGAGTACTCCTAGTCCCCTTTCCTCTTTATACATCCCACCCACCTTCCCCTGCTGGTATGCCAAAGGCTAATATGTACTAAGTGTAGCCAGGTATCTAAGCGTCCGATGTGTTCAAATGTGACTGGGTGCGGCGCAGGAGGGAAGGTCCTTGGCGGGCCAATCACATGCCAGAGGCTGCGTGCTATACTGAATTTAAAGGGAAAGCTCAGTTCTTTTGCTGCCAAAGGTTCTGGTACTGTGCCCATGTTCAGGGCACACCATAATGGAGGAACGGGGACTATGAACTATGAGTACTCTAGTAACTACAGTGAGTCACTTTAATTTTTGCACCAGTAAATGTAACATTCATATCCTTGCCCATGAAGTTGACTGAACCGCTGCTATTGTGTCTCTCAAATATGACTCCTGGTCCACCATGCTGAGGTTGAGACTGGTGATTGTATGCAGACTAACACCAAGTTTAAGTATATTTGTTTGTAGGCAGAGGCATGGGCAAGTAGCTACCTTCGGGTCGAAGCATACGTTTTGGTATCCCCTTGATTTCCAAATGCACCTCTGGCAAAGTCTTCACCCAGGCAAGCGTTATAATTAATTAATTGATGCTTAAGTTCTGGTAATATTTGGTTCATCTTTAAAAGTTGCTAGCACATTAAGTGGCTATTTTTGTTTTCGGAATGTATGCATTTTCAGCTAAAGTACCTTGGGAACTGTTGGGTAGATTTTTTTTTAATTTTTATGCCAAATCCCCTCTACCTGTGAGACGCACTTAGATGGAATTGTGAATATCAGCATGTCCACACTCAGATGGAATTGTGAATATTAGCATGCCCACACTTGGATAGAATTGTGAATATCAGCATGCCCACACTTAGATGGAATTGTGAATATTAGCATGCCCACACTTAGATGGAATTGTGAATATCAGCATGCCCACACTTGGATGGAATTGTGAATATTAGCATGCCCACACTTGGATGGAATTGTGAATATTAGCATACCCACACTTGGATGGAATTGTGAATATTAGCATGCCCACACCTAGATAGAATTCTAAACATTATCCTGCGCCGCATCTGGATGGGATTGTGATGGTCAACAGGTGCCACACTTAGAAAAAACAATGTTATCATGCTAAAGGCCAGGTAACCCACTAACCAATACAAGCTCAAACTCTGCATACTTCTCTCACTAAAAAAAACTCACACAACCATCTCTCGCACTACAAGCCGCACGCACTTCACAACACTGCAACAACACATAAGCCGGAGCAACAGCACACGCGGACTGACACCGATCCAATACCTGCACCAAAGCTCAGCACCCGGTGTATACCGAGTTGAAGCTGCCAACAGAACACCACTCCTCTCACTATCCTACTCCCTCTTCACCTTACTAACCGATCCCACCTTATCGCTTGCAGATCTGCCAGAGCGCCTGGGGACCAATTCCGTTGGTGACGGTGCACGGTACAAATACCTTTAACATTTTCATGGAGTCTTGCTTTACTTCATACTTTTTAAAGGCATCTGTGTTTCACCTTTGCTTCACACTGCACCTTTTGTGCAGTGTTGCTAGAAGCCCTTGGGGGCTCGCCTTTTTATATTTTATTTTTCACTAAGAACCATTGTTCTCGGGGGGGGGGGGGGGGGGAGAGGGGGGCGCTGTTGAGCAGCCGGCAAGATGGCTGCCTAGCTTCTTAGCTCCGTGACCCGACGGCTGAAAATCCGCCAGAATCAGCAGGTTCCTCCTTCATCCTTAGCTGTGACAGAGCGTACCGTGTTTGACAACACTTGCCCAGCATACTGATCCGGGTGTTGGAGAAAATCGGAACCTTGGGGCTGTGTGAAGCCCTTCTTCTTTGGAGCCCGCCGCCCGACAACTAAGGCCCACTCGGCTCCGAGCGACTGCTGCGGGGGTCTGCCCTCTGAGTCCTGCTGGCCCGGGGGTCTGATGTCTGTGCCCTGCTATCCGGAGCACAGGGCCCACTCTCCGCTCTGCTTGGCCAGCGGAGCGGCTTGTGCTTGGCGCGTCTCCGGGCCGACGCCTCCTCCTCGCTCCGGCTCTCCTTGCGGCCGGGTGGGCCGCTGCCGGCCGCTGGCCCGCGCGGCCCATCCTCTCCAGCCCCTCCCCCCCTGGAGGGGTGCTGACTTGAGGCTTGCGACGCCTCCCGGGACCGCCGGATCCCTGCACGCCACACCGCAGGGGCTGCTGGAGCGCCCCCTGTCTCTGTGCTCGATTCTCCGGGCGATCTCTCCGCTGGATCCCGCGCCCCTGGAGGGGCTGCTTGCTGGTCCTTCTCCCCCTGGAGCGACGCGGCCCTTCCGACTGCGCCTTGCCCCCGCATCTCTTCGCTGGATTTCGCGCCCCCTGGGGGCTGCTTGCTGGTCTTTCTGCCCTGGAGCGCCGTGGCCCTTCCGGCTGCGCCCTGCACCCCGCCTGCCCCTTCAGGCCGGGGCCACAGTGCTGACCTGCACACTGCTGGAGCTCACACCCGCCCACATACTCCGCGCCCTGGCGCCTGGCTTCTGGGGTCGGCTGGGACCCCTGCGGAGGCGGTGACCGGGACATTTCATCTGCAGGTGAGGGGTTGGGGTCCTGGGGCTCACATTTGCTGTACCCCCCGGTAACTACGGGCCATACACTCCAAATAATCCATATCTGCAGACGCAGTGGGCTCCTGGCGGGTTGGGTGGCCGCAAGCCTACAGGCCCATAAGCAACTACCCTAATGTGACTTGGCGTCCCCCCTGGTGGTCCGGGGTTGTGCTGCTCCTCTCCTGTGGGCTTCCATTTATTTTTCTTCACCTGATCCACGGCCTGACCGCCTCTGCGGTTCCCTAGACTACGCATTTAACTACCGGAACCCTTCAACTGCGACCCGGGATTGCGCTGCCCACTGCTGCTGCACCAGCGCCTTGAGGCCCCCCCTGGCCCTGCGGCGCCCCTAGCCGGCTTACCTCCGACGATTTGCACTGCGCTGGTGCGCCGCCGGGCGCCTCAGCACCCTCCTCTCCTCACTGTGCAACTACTTGCTGCGCCCTGAGCTCGCTAGGTGCCCCCAGACTGGGCTGCCCCGCACTGCTGGCTCTGGTTGCCTGTACTCTCCTGGCTCGGGGACGAGCGCCGCCTGTTGCTTTTCTTCCTAGGATATACTGTCACCTGGGACGCCTTGTCTGCCCCCCGGGGTGGTCCTGCTGCCCTGGAGCATACCCGCTGGGATAACCTACTGCAGTACCTGCGCTTCCAAGTGTGCCTCCAAATATGTCCGGCAAGGCTTGTGGGGCTAACAAGGCTGGAGCAATGGACATGTTTGCTAAATCACTCGCTAAGCAGGATCAGGGTGGGGCTGCCCTCCCACAAGACGACCCAGATGTATCCTTATGTCCCCCACAGCCTGATCTCATGACACTCATGGAATCCATGGCCAAAAACTTTGCGTCATTTCACGAAAAATTAGATGACTTAAACGCAAATGTAGCCTCACTACGCACCAAACTGGACCAACATGGCGCTAGGCTGGTCGAGACCAGGATTGGGACCACGGAGGATGAAGTACATGTGCTCCAGGGCACGGTCTCTGACCTGGTGCGTGATATGAAACTGGTCAAAGCAAAGTGCGACGATTTAGAGTCCAGATCCCGCAGGAACAATATTCGCATTGTGGGGGTTCCGGAGGCGGCCCTCAAGGGCAAGATGGAACTCGCTATTGAGACCCTTCTGAAGGACCTCCTGGGAGATCCCCAACTCTCCCCGTTCTTCGCCATTGAGCGCGCCCATCGCTCACTTGCCCCGCGCCCCAAACCGGGGGACTTCCCTAGACCAATTATAGCCAGGGTCCTCAGCTTCCGGGATAGAGACCACATCCTACGCCTAGCCCGTGAAAAAGGGGAACTGAAATTTGAGTCTCAAACTATTTGTATCTTCCCCGACATTTCGGTCAATGTCCAAATGCAGCGCAGACAATTTAGTGGTGTAAAGAAATTGCTTAGAGAAAGGAAAGTGGAATACGCTATGCTGTTCCCTGCAAGGCTGAAGCTCACCCATCGTAATAAACTGTACTTTTTCACGGTCCCTGAGGAGGCAGTGAAATTTATTGAATCTCATATTCCTGTCCCTGGTCCGGTGGACGACCTGGTGGAGGAGGGTTAAGTCGCCCTGCCCTGCACTCATTACCTAAATCATTTATGGTGTCATTGCCACGCTTGTCACTGCATTTTCCTTGTAATCTCCTTTATCGTTTCTTTTGTGCATTTATTGATTGTCGTAACTTACTGTGAAGTCTCATGAAACGCAAATTGGGTCACTAGTGTGTGATCTGTTGGACACAGCACCTTGTCTGGGATCCTCTATTACTATACTTTCTGCTTACTGTACTCTACCATGGTGCACCCACAACAACTTATTATGGTTACCGCTGCACTATATTCTGTGCAGTCCTCCGTTCAACCGCCGCAATCGGGCCCACGGCAGCAGCGACCCGCGCTGCAGTTGCAACGCCGAGTTTGGCTGGTTATGTTCATTGCTTGCGCCCCTGTTGGGTGCGGGGGCTCGCCTTGCCCCGTTGGGTTTGGCACAAGTGCCTTGGAATTTTGGTTGGGCTTTTGGGCACTGCTGTATCTTGGGGGGCAGTGGGGGTGTGTGTAGTTGGGAGTTACTATGGCAAAACTGGTAGAGAAGTGGTAGCATTTGGTACGATGCAACGGGCTGCTGTATTAGTGGCCAGCACTTGTTCAACATACTCTGGCACACATTACTGGGATCCCCCCCTAAAGGGCTACTGAATGGCTATTAGGCTAATGTCCTGGAATATCAGGGGGCTCAGCAACTTCACAAAGGCACGCAGGGTCACAGCCTATGTCCAGAGGCACGGGGTCAAAATACTTCTTTTGCAGGAAACCCACGCTCTTGCTCATCTCTCGTCCTCCTTTGCCCCTGCATGGGGCTCCAACAAATACTATACAGCGTTCTCCTCACAGTCCAGAGGGGTCCTCACCCTGATCCACAAGTCCTTGGAGTTTTCTCTTCGCGCCAGCCACATTGATGACCAGGGTAGATACGTGATCCTCCACTGTTTCCTTGCTAATACAGAATGCCTCCTGGTCAACACATATGCCCCATGCATTGATGCACCCGAATTTTTTTACCACATCCTCGACATTCTCTCGGGATATGTTGGAGTCCCTGTTATCTGGGGGGGGGGGGGGGCATGAATCTCATCCTTGACACTGACTTGGACAGATCCGGTGCTGCACCTAGAACACTGTCCAAAGCCGCTCGTCGCCTCCATGCAGACATGGTCACTTCTGGGCTGGTAGACGCCTGGAGAGTACTTCACCCATCGTCGAAGAAGAGTTCACATTTTATTCCTCTGTCCATGACAGCCACTCCAGGATTGATCTTTTTCTTCTCTCCGCGGGGCTCATGGGCAAAACGCTTACCACACAGATCCTGCCACGCACTTTATCCGATCATTCCCCGCTCACACTAAACATCGCCTTACACCCGGCCCTTCCCCAGCACTCCGCCTGGCGGTTTAAGTCAGATGCACTGCACGATATTGTCTTCAAGGCTGACATCCTCGCAGATATCTCCTCGTTTTTTGATATTAACAAACGTCACAACACTACAGATGGGGTGAGATGGGAGGCCTTTAAGGTTTTCATCAGGGGCATGTGTATCTCTAGGGAGGCGGGGGTCCTGAAGGACATTAGAAACTCTCTGCGCCGTTCCGAGTCCAGACTCAAGGAGCTGGAGCGCGAGTATGCGACCACCCCCTCTCCACCCACGCTTGCACAGATTAGAACTGAACTGGATGCATTCGAGTCCTTTTCCCTCAGCGAGATAAAATACCTTGCCCGACCCGTTGCGGCTCGGAAATATGGTGAGGGAGAGAGACCGGGCCGCACCCTTGTCCGTGCCGAGGGAGGCAGGGCTCGGATTGATAGTATCATCGACAAAGATGGAATGAGGCATTGGTCTGATCGTCCCATTCTCGGGACCTTTGCAGATTTCTATGCCGCCCTTTACGCCTGGCAGCCAGAGCATTGCCTGCAGGACCTAGACGACCTCATAGACCGCATCCCAATGTCCCTTATTTCCCTAGCCACCAAAGAACAACTAGAGTCTCCCTTCACCCTTGACGAGAAAACCGCTGCAATTTCGGCCCTCCCTAAGGGTAAGGCCCCCGGCCCAGATGGCCTAACCGCCGAGTTCTATCAGGAACATGTTGCCCTCCTTGCTCCACGCCTTCACGAGGTTTGGGAGGAGTCGCTGCGTCTCTCTACCCTCCCCCGGTCCCTCCGCGAGGCCGTCATCACAGTGCTTCCCAAGCCAGGCAAACCCCTGGATGAATGTGGCTCCTATAGACCCCTGTCCCTCATCAACACCGACACCAAAATCTTTGCTAAAATTATAGCAAATAGGTTCCTCCCCATCATGAAATACCTGATTCATCCTGACAAGAGCGGCTTTGTCCCTGCCCGTCCCACGGCATTAAATATTCGGCGACTGTTTAATGTTATCTCTAGAATCGACCCCTAAGCCAACGCTGTAGCTGTGACGCTTGATGCCCAAAAGGCGTTCGACATGGTCTCGTGGCAATACCTTTGGGCGGTGCTGTAGAAGATGGGGGTCGGCCCGTACATGATGTCCTGCATTAAACTATTATACACTGACACCTTGGCCAGGGTCCTGGTTAACTCCCATCTGTCGGCTCCCTTCTCTCTCCACAGAGGGACACGGCAGGGGTGCCCGTTTTCTCCCTTGTTATTCGCGATGGCCATTGAGCCCATGGCGGATAGTGTGCGAAACAACCACGGGCGCAAAGGGATTCGCCTGCGGGACACCCCCGAAATGATATCACTGTATGACGATGACGTGCTTTTATACATTAGAGACCCCTCAATTCACCTTGACCCGATCATGCGCGAAATTATCAAAATTGGCACATTCTCGGGCTTCACCATAAATTACACTAAGTCAGAAATCTTTCCTCTCACGCCCGCAGCTTCCCAACCTGCATGCGAATTTCCTCTCAAATGGGCGCCTGAGGGCATCAAATATCTGGGGGTTCAGGTGTCCCTCTCAAAATCCTCCTTACTGTCCGATAACTACGGGGCTGCCGCGCAATACGCCAATGCCAAGATGGAAAAATGGCGGAACCTCCGCCTCACTTTCAGGGAGACTCTCCCTAATAAAAATGATTATAGTCCCAAAGCTCCTATACGTATTTGCTAACGTCCCACTTTGGCCCGGGAAACAGTACTTTGCGGACCTGCACGCGGGATGTGCCCGTTTCTTGTGGCACTCTGGTGCCGTGCGCAGAAAGTGGCAACAAATGACCCTACCTTATGAGAGGGGTGGCTTCAATGCGCCGGATCTCGCCCAGTACTGGATCGCCGCTCAGGCTCAGCACGCTACATATTGGTACCACCACCAGGACCCCCGCACCCCCCCCCCGCATGTCAAGCTCAAAATCCTTGCGACCGAGGAGGTAAATGTCATGTCCTTGATCCTTTTTCACTCGTATCGCTCGGAGGCCCCTGCTGACCCAGTGGCCTCCACCATAAGGGCGTGGCGGCAGATCCTGATGCCTGGTTCTGGCTCCCCCCCCCCCGTATTACAAATGGCTTCCCCTCTGGTCGTTCCCCGGCCTCACCCCCACACAGGATATGCTCCTTATGCGGCACTGGTTGGACCTGGGATACAGATCATTCTCCGACCTGTTCCCCAATGGGAAATTCATCACCCCTGATACCTGGAGACCGGGGCACTCCAAGTCCTCGTTGGAGCTGCTGCAATACTTCCGACTTAGGGCGGCGGTCCAAGACATGTGGCCTTCGTATCCGGACGAACCCCCCCGAGTCCCCCGAGGTCTGCTATATTGCCAATTCCGCCGGCGGTAAGGGCATTGTATCCTCCCTGTACAAAATGTTGATGGTGCAAGCTGTTGAACCCCCCCCCCTCCCCACACACACTGTTCGAGTTGCTTGGAGCCGCGATCTGGGATTAGACATCACAGGTGATATGTGGACCAAAATGTGCATGCACACACGCAAGATTTCTCTTAACTCCAGAGTAAGATGTGTTCAATACAAGTTACTTAATCGCCTCTACTACACACCCTATGCGATTGGGGAGTTTGCCCTGGACCAAACCCATCCCTGTCAAAGATGCAGATCTAATGATGCGGACCATGCTCACATGTTCTGGTCCTGTGGGGCACTGGCCCCGTTCTGGGATGCGGTGCTTGAGACTCTCTCCGAGATTGTGGGGTTCTCTGTCTGCCCTGACCCTTTGTCTCTATTTGGGCTGTGGGAGGGAACAGAGGCGAAACGGGAGGCAAGGTTTCTGAATGTGGCGGCGATTGTGGCCAAGAAATGTATCCTGCAATGTTGGAAACGTAGATCCACCCCCTTCCCTGGAAATGTGGCTGAAAGCCCTCACCTGGACACAATCTTGTGAAGACTACATTAACATGTTGCCTAGTACTGCCCGACCTAAAAACATATAGACAGGGTTTTGTAGCTATTTGAACCGAAAGGTGGACCTGGAGCTTCTATCATCTCCTCCGTCTCCAGATCCGGGGACGGATCACACTGCACGATAATGCCGTTGTGGCTATCAACCCCAATCATGATCATGTGTGGCCTACTGCTGGGCCTGTCCTCTGTCATTCACGCTTTAAATATGTAATGTGTGTTGTTGTTGCAACTTGTAGTGTACCAGCTACTACTTTTTTTGCCAATAAAGAAAAGTAAAAAAAAAAAAACTATTGTTCTCAATGTTAGAGGGATACTTTTTATCCTTCTTGGCTTTTCCTTTTGTGAGATTGGCACACCCCACTCTTATGTGGAGTGTTGAGGGTTACCTTGTATCCCATTTCTCACTGCTCCTGTAACATTGTGTTAGTTGACCGGCATACCTGAATGACTGGTTGCTGTGGATGTGTTCTACCTACTTTTGTGCAATTTTTACTTGTAGGATGTCTACACAGAAGCGTTACCATTGACCCAAAATGATGGCTCCTTTTTGCCATTTCAGTTGTGCTGGTCCTTTCTTGGTCCTTCTGCCAACCTGGGTGCAGGAAATTCTGGTTTGACTTTTGTCTTTGGTGGAAATCCTTTGTGTAGCCCGCCGAGGCTCCAATGTGTCTGTGAGGACAGGGAGCAGGGGGGAGGGGGGGGGGGGAGTTTGAAACTCTGCTGTTCTTTGTCTTGTGGGATGCCTGCCTGGAACCAGTACCAACTGGGAGGTTTGCTGCCCTGGAAGGAATGTAGCTTAAGTGTTGGATGGCTGGGGTCCTAGATAAAAGATTAGGATCCTGAGGCAAAAGACAAGTAGACCACTGCAACATAGGAACCGAAGATGATGACCCAGACTCCTCCTGCACCTTCCAGCAACCCGTGAAGCCCGCTGAAGTGGCCTGTGCTGTCCCGACTCCGTTTGACAGGGATGCTCAAAACAGGACTACCTCCCTTGCACTGGTGGGAATAATCTGTCCTAAGACGACCTGCAATTTGAGCCATCCCACAATGTGCTGCTACCTTCCTGGGCTGCAAACTGCCAATGCCCTGGGACTTGCGACCATCCTGCAGTGCATAGTCTTCCTTTGAACTAACTCTCACAAAACTTTGGACTCTGTCTGGACCTCAAGATACCCTTTCCCAAAGTCTCCTCACCAGAGAGCAGGACTGAGCAAGCGAGGTAATCGTTCGTACGAGAACAGTTCCCCATTGCAGTCTGTGACAAGGCACCAAAATTGCAGACTGATGTTGGAGCATGAAGAATCTTTTGCGAAGTGTCCTTTCTCTCGACTGCTGCTGCGACATCACGACCAAGGAACAGGAGACCGGATCCACCGCTGCTGCTGAAAGAATCCAGCTGCATCTTCATCACTCCTCAGGTGCTGTGGGAGTCGCGGTAGTACATGCCTTGAGTCCTTCTGTTTCTCCTTTGTTGCTGGAGTGTTGATTCCGGTGTTTGGGCGTTCCCCCATACAGGTTGCCCAGGAATGATGCTTGTGTGCCCATAGGGAGCCTTTTCCAAGTTCCCTGAAACAAATTTGACAAAAGCCTGTTATGTACTTGTAATTGAATAATCCTCTGGAACATTGTCCTTTCTGAATCTGTGCCTTATCTGCTTTACCTTCAATCTGACTTTGGAGAACTCGTACCTAGATGGGGATGGACTGCTAAAGCCTTAAGGCCTTTCAAA
The DNA here is from genome assembly GCF_040938575.1 of Ambystoma mexicanum. NCBI lineage: Eukaryota > Metazoa > Chordata > Amphibia > Caudata > Ambystomatidae > Ambystoma > Ambystoma mexicanum. The sequence continues at coordinate 614,791,864 of NC_090938.1, forward strand.
AATAAGAAGTCTTTTTTAAAGTGCTAACCTACTATTGTTGGTGTTGCTTAACCATATTTTATTCCTACCACAGAACATTTTGAGTTGCTATAACAAGTGATTTTACTTCCCTTTTGAACTGTTCAATTAACTGTATAATTCTTAACTAATGGTTTATTCATCTGAAGTATTGCATATGTACTCCTTCATCCCTTCCCCTTTCCTCCATACTGTATGGGTGTCCCTCGCTAGGGACGGGACACAGAACCTTTTTCACCAGAAAAAAAATCTTTTTCCCCTTTAAATTTAGAGGCGCACAGGGTCACGGCCCTGGGAGCATGCACGCCTGTTAGGACAGTTTTTCTGAAGTCCAACTAAGGGTTTACTAAAACCATTCAACTGAGGCAGTACAAGACTCCACTCTTAGTGTAAGGCTGTACCACCTGAGTTCATAGTAGCGTTGACAGAGCAGCCAGGCCCATTTTAGGAGGGAGGGCTGTAGAGTCAGTACAAATGAAATTGTAATACAAATGATCCAAAGAAACACTGAAACACTATGTACGTAAATAAAAATGATTTATTTAAATAGTTAGGATCAGATAAATCTAGGGGTACCATCTAAGTACCATCACACACATGTAATCACAATTATATAAACACAACACTATACTTGAAGGTACACAGACCAAAGTATAAACCTTATTTGGAACACCTGACAGTAGTTCTAGGGAGGTCCAAACCTTTTCATACACATTACAATATAGGTTACACCTATTCTTGGGTAGTAAATACCAATGGTTACTTTCACAATTGCATCCAGTAATGCAAGGGCAGTATGCCCTACCAGTTGTACAGAGACTCACAGTACAAATCACATAATCAGACAACTGGACAATATACTTTTTTGTTAATAGTCGAACACTTATTACAGGTACTGTAAACGCCTATAACTACTTTTATGATAAGTTATACTAGGTGAGTAAAAGCTAAGGATGTTATATTCAATTACTGGTACTTTTGAGATCAATGAAACACAGATTGACATAAGCAGTGACTCTGGTAACGTATTTTTGGATGGTACACAGCTTACTCAAGGTAAGTAAAACCCATATACTTATCTAACCTGGACTCCTTGTGAGATTAAATATTTCCCACCTATATAAGTGGCTGATGTAGGGTTTATAAGGGACAGTTAGAACCACAGACTCTGGGTTGGATAGCACAGAGAAAGTAAACCCGAATGTTAAACTTTACTGAATGGCTCAAAGTTATTCTAGGTAGGCAACAACCTAATAGACTTATTCTTGACAGGCTAACGGCAAGTCGGGGGAAGCAAGACCAAGTTGGGGGACACTAATACAATTATCCTAACAGGTCTAATCTGGTGATACCAGAGCACAATAGCATTTGGGTGGATAACTGCATTTAGAAAGTGTGCCTATTAGCATTTTGGGTCCATAACCGCATTCATAAAGTGTGCCTAATAGCATCTTGATTAGACAATTGCATTTAGAAAGTGTACCTATTAGCATTTGGGTGGACAATTGCATTTAGAAAGAAGTGTGCCTACTAGCATTTTGGTAACCTTTAGAAAGTGTGCCTAATAGCATTTGGGTGGATAACTGCATTTAGAAAGTGTGCCTAATAGCATTTGGGTGGATAACTGCATTTAGAAAGTGTGCCTAATAGCATTTGGGTGGATAACTGCATTTAGAAAGTGTGCCTAATAGCATTTGGGTGGATAACTGCATTTAGAAAGTGTGCCTAATAGCATTTGGGTGGATAACTGCATTTAGAAAGTGTGCCTAATAGCATTTGGGTGGATAACTGCATTTAGAAAGTGTGCCTAATAGCATTTGGGTGGATAACTGCATTTAGAAAGCGTGCCTAATAGCATTTGGGTGGATAACAGCATTTAGAAAGTGTGCCTAATAGCATTTGGGTGGATAACTGCATTTAGAAAGTGTGCCTATTAGCATTTTGGGTCCATAACCGCATTCATAAAGTGTGCCTAATAGCATCTTGATTAGACAATTGCATTTAGAAAGTGTACCTATTAGCATTTGGGTGGACAATTGCATTTAGAAAGAAGTGTGCCTACTAGCATTTTGGTAACCTTTAGAAAGTGTGCCTAATACCATTTGGGTGGATAACTGCATTTAGAAAGTGTGCCTATTAGCATTTTGGGTCCATAACCGCATTCATAAAGTGTGCCTAATAGCATCTTGATTAGACAATTGCATTTAGAAAGTGTGCCTAATAGCATTTTGGGTGGGTAACCGCTTTTTTGACAGTGTGCCTAATAGCATTTTGGGTGGGTAACCCCCTTTTTTGAAAGTGTGCCTAATAGCATCTTGATTAGACAATTGCATTTAGAAAGTGTGCCTAATAGCATTTTGGGTGGGTAACCGCTTTTTTGACAGTGTGCCTAATAGCATTTTGGGTGGGTAACCCCTTTTTTTTGAAAGTGTGCCTAATAGCATCTTGATTAGACAATTGCCTTTAGAAAGTGTGCATAATAGCATTTTGGGTGGGTAACCCCTTTTTTTTGAAAGTGTGCCTAATAGCATTTTGGGTGGGTAACCGCATTCAGAAAGTGTGCCTAATAGCATCTTGATTAGACAATTGCCTTTAGAAAGTGTGCCTAATAGCATTTTGGGTCCATAATTGCATTCAGAAAGTGTGCCTAATAGCATTTTGGGTGGATAACCGCATTTAGATTGTGTGCCTAATAGCATATTTGTAGGAGAACTGATTTTGTAAAGTGTGCTTAATGGCATAGTTGTGGAGAAACTGAATTTAGAAAATGTGCCCAATAGCTTATTTGTAGGAAAATTGAATTTGTAAAGTGTGCCTAATAGCATAGCTGTGGAGAATCTCAATTTAGAAAGTGTGCCTAATAGCATATTTGTGGAGAATCTCAATTTAGAAAGTGTACCTAATAGCATATTTGTGGGAAAACTGACTTTTTGGGAAAATTGAATTTGCATAGTGTGCTGAACAGCATAGTTGTGAAGAAATTGAATTTAGAAAGTGTGCCGAATAGCATAGTTGCGAGAAATTGCATTTAGGAAGTGTGCCGAATAGCATAGTTGTGAGAAATTGCATTTAGGAAGTGTGCCTAATAGCATATTTGTGGGAAAACTGATTTTGTAAAGTGGGATCAATAGCATAGTTGTGCAAAGTCGCATTTAGAAGTGTGCCCAATACCCTCCGTGTATAAAGTCGATTCTTGAAGTGTCAAAGCTACATCTAGAAGTGTGCCCAATTTCCTCCCTGTCCAAAGTTTAACCTGAAGTGTCCCCAGCACCATCTCTGTACAAAGTCTAATCTAAAAACTAAACCTACCCAGTAGCACCTCCTAGCTTAACCATGAGCACTCCCATACCACGAAGGTCCACCGGATCCGACCAATGGGCACCACCAGCCCCTTCCACCCAACCCCACCTCTTGTCACCACCTCCAACCTTCCAACCCTCCACCCCACCTCACTCCCTTCCCCTCACCAAACACCAAGCCAGAGGCGCACGATGGCGTGCCACCCACCCCAAGACCACCACTCCTACGAACCACCCCGATCAGCCTACCATAATCACACACCCTCCTCACACAACCCTGCCAAATACACCCAGCCCGGCAACCATCCAACCATCATCCCCCCCAGCTACACCCACCTCCATCCGGCCACAACCACACGCCTTCCTTTCCCTAAAAACTGCACGCCTAGCCCTAGCAAGAACAGAAGCCTCATGCCTCTCGCCCTCCGACCCCCCTACCCTCACGCACTCACCACTCACAACAAAGACACGAAAAAGGAAACGTACCTGGTCCCCCTCAATCTCCCACCACTCATCCCCTCTCCTGTCTCGATCCACCACCCTAGCCCCCCTTTCTCCACCCTCACCCTACGCCTCACCCAGCTTGAAACCCCTCTTCCTCGATTTCTCACCACCCGCTGCTGAAACTCTTTACCCAACACACCCCACCTTAAAATCCCCTAGACCAAACCGCAACAGACCAACCCATATACTCACCCACTCCAGCTCAATACCCAACACTTCCTCCGCCCGCCCACTCTTCCCATCATCCATCAACCACTGCACCCCTCTGGCAGCCCTCTCTCCACCCTCCCCCCCGCTCTCACCCATCTCGGCAACTCCCACATCGACCTCTCCTACCGAAGTGAAGTGCATACTATTCAACGCCCGATCCGTAGCAAAAAACAGACACAACATCTATGACCTCCTCGCTTCTGACAAACCTGACCTGGTTTTCATTACCGAAACCTGGCTCTCCGACGACTTCGCCCCTATAGCCAACGAAGCGTTCCCCCCAGACTACTCCCTCATCCCTCTGAACCGTCCCTCTAGAGGAGGTGGAATAGCATTCGCATTTAAAACTCACCTCCACGCCTCAATCATCGACAACAAACCAGCCATCCCTTCCTGCGAATCACTCCTAGTTAAACTATCGCTCTCCCCCTCACTCTCCCACAGCTTCCTATTAATTTACAGACCCCCTGGCTACGACAGACAATTCTCAAACAACCTCTGCGACTCTACTTCTGCACTCCAACTAAACCATCCCAACCTCACCCTTCTGGGAGATTTCAACATATGGTTCGACATCCCAGCCAACCCTATGACACACTCTTGTTGACGGCCTAGACGCAATCAACCTCCATCCCCACATAAACGGCCCAACCCACCATAAAGGACACACTCTAGATGCCATCTTCACCTCCCACAACCAGATTCACCTAAATCCCCCAATCCCTATCATCTGGTCCGACCACTCCATCGTTTCATTCACTATACGCTCTCCCACTCCAACACCTGTACCCGAACCAGAAACACTGACTATACGCAAATCCTGGAAGAAACTAATAATCCTTCCTGACCTAGCCAACGCACTCCTCCAGTCTCCCCCGCCTACCTACCTATCCAATAATCAACTAAACCCTGATGCCTTTGACTCTTGGCTCAACACCCCTCTAACTCGACTCACACCAACCTGCAAACCATCAGCCCGCTGTGGCCATTTTCCTAGATGGTTCACCCCTGAGCTGAAAACCAGTAAACAACTATACAAATACCTCGAACGTAAATGGCGGAAAGACAAAACTCCCCTGAACAGATCCAACTTAGCTCGGCATCTCCGCCAATACAAGGCTGAAATCCGAAAAGCAAAAAAAGCCCATTACAACTTCCGAATTCTAAACTGCAAAAACCCCAACAAAGAACTCCACAAAATCATCTCCGAATTCACCAAACCATCATGCACCGCCTCCACACCGACACCCTCTCAATCGCTGTGCGACTCACTCTCTCTCCACTTTTACACCACAGCCCTCGAAAGAACAAGCAACCTAACAAACTTGCTCTCTTATATCCCCCAACCAACCCACCGTCCACACCAGTCACCCAACCGCCAACGACCTCCAGCCAACCAACATTTGACTCCTTTAGTCCCATATCAGCAGACCAATTTCGCAAACTCCTTTCCGCCCGAAAACCATCCGGCTCCCCGCTTGATCCATGCCCGGCATCAACCCTTAAAGAAATATTTGCATCTACCTGCGCAGGAGAACACGCAAGAACCATCATAAATGACTCACTCACATCAGGAATCTTTCCAGACGCATTCAAAACTGTTCATGTCAAACCCCTATTAAAAAAACCATCCCTCAATCCTCTCGACCCCAAAAACTACCGCCCCATCTCAAACACAAGATTCCTTGCAAAACTCATCGACCGATCTGCCTACGCCCAACTAAATGCCTTTGTCGAATCCAACAATCTTCTTGATCCCGCCCAATCCGGTTTCAGAGCCCGACACGGAACCGAAACCACCCTAACCTCTATCTGGGATGACCTTAAAAACACGGCAGACGCCGCAGGATGCGCTGCATTAATCCTCCTCGACCTATCAGCCGCCTTCGACACAATCAACCACTCAATCCTCCTAGACCGCCTCCACTCCCTAGGAATTCGTGGAACCGCTCTAAAATGGATAGCTTCTTTCCTCAAAGATAGGCACCAAATAACGATACTCTCCACCTACTCCTCACAAACGCGACCAGTCGACACTGGAGTTCCGCAAGGAGCGTGCCTATCGGCACTCCTATTCAATCTCTACTTGATCACCCTCCCACCAATAATTCGCTCACACAACATCCTGTGCTACAACTATGCCGACGACACCCAACTAATTCTAAAATTCCTGAACTCAAAACCCTACTGCCGACCAGAGCTCACTTCCTGCCTCCTCGACATAGAGCTCTGGATGACCAAAAACCACCTTCTGCTAAACCCTTCCAAAACAGAAATCCTGGTATGTGGCAACTCTGAACTTCTTCCACACCCACTACCCTGGCCATCAACCATGGGCAAGTCTCCAACCCCCTCTAAATCTGTAAAAAACCTTGGATGCACTCTTGACTCTGACCTAACACTCTCGTGCCAAGTCAACAATGTCTCAAAGTCCTGCCATTACCACCTTAAAACCCTCAGGCGCATCTTTCCATACCTCTCCTTTCCCAACAGACTCTCCGCAGTCCAAGCAATTGTCATATCAAGACTAGACTACGCCAACCCACTCTACCTTGGAATCCACACCTACCAGCTGAATAAACTACAAAGAGCTCAAAACGCAGCAGCCAAACTACTACTTGCACTCGGACCAAGGGACCACATCTCCCCTGCTCTCAAAACTCTACACTGGCTTCCAGTAGCCCGAAGGGTGTCTTTCAAAACCCTATGCATTTCTCACCGAGCGCTGCATAAAACCGGACCTCAATATCTTCAAGATAAGTTAAAACCCTATCACCCACCACGCACTCTAAGATCTAGCTCGGCCGCCCTCCTGGTCGTACCTAAAACAAACTCAGTCAAGTTAGGTGGGTCATCATTCTCAGCCTTGGCCCCCAAGCTGTGGAACACGCTGCCACCCCACATCCGCCTAACAGAGGATCAAATATCCTTCCGCAAACTATTGAAAACTTGGCTCTTCCCCTAAAACCAACCCTGTGCTAAAACTAACTCAAACTGAATAACACCACTGCAATATTACCAGCCCAACAAACTACTAGATCTCGAACTGCAATATGACAAATAATAGTATAACATCAAGATCCAAGCGAGAAATCGACAACCAATAACCACCAATGTAAACTAAAGAACAACGTGAATAGGTCATAACAGCGAAATATCAACAAGATGAGTAAAGCAAATGTATAAAACCAATGAATGTTTAGAGCGGACAAACACATAAACGGGAACGTTGCGTGGAGGCGATGAAGGCATAAACCAGACGATTGAATAGGACAGAGAAACGTCTAGACCAAATGACTGAACTGATGTACCAAACGGATGATTGTATAGAGCGAATGAATGTATAAGCACTGAGGGAGGTATAAACCCGCATGAGCACAAGGGACTGATAAATATGTAGAGCAGATGAAAATATTGAATGGATGAGTGTATTGAGCAGGCGAGCGTATAGAGCGTACGATTATATTGAGCGAATGAGTGTATAAGAACGGATGAACCTATAAGGGCGAACAAGCGCATAGAGCGGACCAACGTATTGAACAAATGAGTGCGCTGAGTGCATATGCGCACAGAGCAAATGAGTGCGCTGAGCGACTGAGTGCGCGAAGCGGTTAAGCGCATGGAGCGGATGGATGCGCGGAACAGATGGGTGCCCTGAGGGAATGTGTGCGTGGAGCCGACATGTACCGACGGGTGTGTCGTGCGGACGGGTATATGGAGCGGACGGATATGTGGAGCGGACGAGTGCGTAGAGAGTGTGTGGAGCGCACGAATGCGTCGAGATGACGTATGTACGTATAGCTGTCGTATGAGTGTGGAGCGGACGTACATTGTAAAACGGAATTGTGTGTAGAGCGGACGTGGGTGTGTGCAGTGCGGACGTGAGTATGTATAGAGCGGACGTAGGTATGCGAGCAGAACAGATGTATGTGTGTCTGTAAAGCGGACGTGTGTTGTGTAGAGCGGACGTGTGTGTGTGTGTAGAGCGGACGTGTGTGTGTGTAGAGCGGATGTGTGTGCGCGTTGAGCAGACTTATGTGTGTGGGTGTAGAGCGGACGTGGATGTGTGTAAAGCGGACATAGACGTCTGTAGAGCGTGACGTATGTGTATGTAGAACGGACATGGATGTGTATGTAGCACGGACGTGTGTGCGTGTGTAGAGCAGACGTGTGTGCATGTGTGGAGCAGACGTCTATGTATAGAGCGGACGTGTATGCACGTGTAGAACGAACGTGTACATGTGTAGAGCGAACTTACGTGTGTACAGAACGGACGTGTGTGTGTTTAGAATGGATGTGTGCGTGTGTATAGAGCGGACGTGTGCGTGTAGAGCGGACATGCAGGCGTAGAGCGCACATGGATGTGTCTGGAGCAGACGTATGTGTAGTACAGACGTGTGCATGTGTGGAGCAGACGTATGTGTGTATATAGAGCAGATGTATAAATGTAGGTGTAGAGCGGACATGGGTGTGTAAAGCGAACCGGAGTGTGTGTAAAGTGAACAGGAGTGTGTAGTGCGGACGTATGTATATGTAGAACGGACGTGTATGTGTAAGTAGCGCGGACGGGTGTGCGTGTGTAGAGCAGACATATCTATGTGTAGAGCAAACATGTGTATGTATAGAGCGGACATCTGTGTGTATAGAGCGGACGTGTGAGTGTGTATAGAGCGGACGTGTATGTGTAGAACAGACGTATGTGTGTGTAGAGCGGACGCGCGTATATATGTGTGTGTATAGAGCTGACGTGGAACAGACATGCACGCGTGTGTGTGTAGAGCAGACGTGTGTGTGTGTGTGTATGTAGAGCAGGCACCTGTGTATAGATCAGAAGTATGTGTGCGCAGACCAGACGAAGTACCAGCTAGTAGAGCCGGTGATTCCTTAGTGCAGTTGAATGCATGATCGAACGAACGCATGAGCGACGAATTAGGAAGTATGTAGATATAATCCGATCTCATACGCATCATATCACATCACCACGCTTACTCTCTTCTTTTACACCATCACCCAACTAGAACACAGCGATACTATGACACCATTCGGTATAGCTGTTCTCATACCAACATCTTCCTCATACTACACATCACTCTAACTAAACACTGCTGGTTACACCCTCCAGCCGGCGTTCTCCTCAGGCCTAACGCAGCCTCAATCGATCTGGATAATCCGGCCAGAACGAACACATACTCCTCAACCCTCAACCACCACACCTAATGCTAAGAAGCTGCCTCCACCTACACCTGCAGCACACATATACGGTGCGCACACGCATCTTTGACGCCTTTATACTCTCTACTGACTTGAACTTCGGTTCCCGAGGGCGTTCAACCTACCAGCGCCTTGAGACTATACCAATGGTACATAAGGCGCTATATAAATGCAAAGTAACATAACATAACATTACTTTTGGGAAGAGGCACAACCTGATCACAGGTGAGTAATCACATCTACATTCTATTAGAATGGCAAAACAGTGTCTAAGGAAAGAAAGATGTTAACCATACTTTTAAAAATAGTGCATCACACATCCAAGGCAAGTAAGCACTTTTGTAACTATTCACTCTTAGTTACCAATCAACTCTTTTACAAGTTACTTTTAAACACTTATTTTCTTTTCCAGGCAAAATGCCCAATCCCTTGAAAGTCTTTGCCTTATTCTTGGAGCATGAGTGTTCAGTGGCAGAAGGGGGTGGAGGGGTGGGGGTTGGGGGGGCGGTTCAATAGGATCTAGTGTCCAACAGACAGTGTCAGAATCGGTTCTTAAGTAGCAAATGTCAGAGTTCCTTAGGAAGACTGGGCAAACAGGTGAGTACTTAACTTCTGAGTTAGAAGAGGGTCCAGGGGCTTCACAGAAGACGCCCTAGCAGGATTCTAGCATTGGAACTGGGTGCACTGGATGAGAGGCCTCCCCATCACAGAGAACACCCCACAGCTACACAGAAATCCGAACAGACTTAAGGTAAGTACATACCCATGCCAACACAGTACCTCAGCATTGAAGAAGATTTTGCAGCAGGAGGACTTGAGGGTCTGCAGCCAAATACCCGGTCAGTGGATTCCTTGTCATGGTGACTGAAAACAAGACCTCAGAAGGAACTTTGCAGCCGGGATCTGCAAAGAAGGCTCTAGGTGAGGCTTTCCTTGCGGCTGAATTCGGTTCTGAGGATTTGGCGCCTTTTCATAAGAGCCCAGAAGACAGAAAATCACGGTTGAAATATCATTGTTAAAAAGGTCCAGCACTCTGTTGAGGGCCTTTTCGGACTTCGATGTGTGTCTCTGGAGATCCACCATGATGCTCATGAAGTTTCAGAGAGATTCAGAATTCGGAAGACTGTGCACCGCACAGAGGCTCGAGGTCCCAGGGTATTTGGGTATTGCAGCAATGCAAGGTTGCAGCAACGTGTGGGATGGCTCAAAATGCAGGTCTTGAGTCTAGTGGGTCTCACCAGGCTCTGGGTCAGGGTCGTCGATTTTGGGGTCCCAAGGTCAATTGGAAGGAAGGGCTACAGCAGGCTCCGGATACACAGCAGGCTCCACGGTCGCTGGAAATAGTTTCATCCGCTTTTCCTTAAATATCCTCTTCGGTTTCCGTTCCAGTGGTCGACTTGTCTTCAGCTTCCAGGTTCGCAGTATTTAACAGGAACTAAAGCACAACTTCTGCATTTTACAAGAAGGGGTGGTCTGGTTGTCCAATCGGGACAGCCAGCCCCCAGCCCCCCACCCTCCCTGGGATTTGACCCCATTCAGGCAAGGAGGAAGACGAAGGGCTATGGAGTTTTGGACTCCTCTCCCTCGCTTCCTGCCCTCACAGACTGGAGCCTGGGGAGGGAGTCCAGGGAACTCCCCCCCCCCATAAAATAAACATTACACAAAGGAATGCCCCTCCCTGGATGTCAGGGGAAGAAACAAGAAAGGCCAAACACTAAAATGGCAAAAAACTAAGACGGGGTCATTTTGGTAAAATGAGCACCTTTAGGGGGCTGTACTGCAGCTGTGAACACAGCCTGCGGTAAAGGTGCACCAAATTAATACAAGGTATCACTGCCACCAGCCATTTAAGATACACTTGTCCCTGTAACTGACTTGTTAGTTTTAGTGTGAAAGGGGATACATTTGATCTCCCCAGCACTCCCCATAAGGTGAGGTCTGCTGGTTTCACAAAATAAAATGTAAAAGGGATCCAAAGATCTTTCTACCCTTGGGAACTGTAGTTCTCTCAAGGTTTAGCAAAAGAAAGTTAAAACGGGAGTCCCCAGTGCAGCCCAGCAACAGGCACTTATTGCCAATAAATTGTCAAAGAGGATAACTTGAAAAAGACACTATGGAAAATCAAAAAAATGACACCCATAAAAAGAGTAAAGGATTCTGTGAGTGTGGAAAAAGGTTCCCACCCAGAGGTATTGAGGAAAAATATCCCATTAGTAAAGCAAAAAGTTCTGGGGTTGATCCAGTTCAGGAAGATTTTCCATTCCTATCAAAATCTTACCGAACAGCTCCCCTGACTCTGCCCACCGGTGCCACTCCCCAGTCCTCTTTTTTTTCACATCGACTGGAACGTACCGCTTTTACCAGTGCTCCTGGGTTTGACTTCGGCCTTGTAATTCCACACGCTCTTCCCAGGATACTGTCTTTTTGTCTTTAATCTTACTCAGGTGCTCGGTCCTCTGGCGCCACACTCCTCCCCGGCTCGTTTTGACGTCCTTATGCTTCAGCAGGTGTCCAGCCTGCGAGGGGCTCTTCCCCCACGTCCCAACCCTACGCTCTTTGCCTCTGCTGCCTTGGCCGCAACCATGGCTGGGAAGATAGTACAGCGTGCGCTGCACTTACACCGCATGCTCTGAAGAACAGGTTAACTCCTGGAGGGAGCTCTTCGAGAAGTCGCCTCCAGAGGACTTTAAGAACTTCGTCAGACGCAAGTCAAGGCCCAAGGTAACGCTGCTTTTTTCCATCGCATCCCCCAAGGGCGACTCCTTTCCTAGGAAACGTCAGAGTGGGAGGGACCATTCAGGTTCTCACACCAGCACAGGTACCGAGGCTCATTCAGCTACCGGCCGCCAGGCCGAGGGGTCACAAGATCCTTTTGGAGACGGTGCTGAGGGCTGCACCGTTTTTTTACCGGGTGTCTACCCGAGGGGCTGCGCCCTACTACCGAACAAATGTCTGAGGGAGCACCTGCACGCAGCACTACCGGCGTCTCGTCCGAGGGTGCCACGCCTACCAGGCCTCGACCTGAGGTGCAGGGTATGCCTCAAGCTCTGCAGCCAAGAGTTCAGGAGGTGGCCGGTCCCAGTGAGCCAGCCACCACGACACAGGCACGTGGCATGCAGCTCGACAAAATAGCCACCGCGCCAGACAAGATGGCTGCTAGTCCGACACCATCCCCGTTCGGGGAGCTGGTAAGAGATCGTGTCCAGGTGGGACTGGTCTTCACCAGGCAAGTGGACTGCTGCTTATCCTTCAGCGTTATAGGGCAGATATCCCATGCAACCAGCAAGGCAGAGATTACGTACAGGCCTCTGCAGTCGCCCGCCCACCTGCCACCCCACCAGCCTATGAGGACAGGTTTTTTGAGAAATTCCTCATGCTGATGAGGTCCCCTCAGATGGGCTCCATTCTTCGCTATGTGATCAGGGACATACCGCCACCAGTCTGCCCCCCATCAGTAGCCATAGTCGTTCCTCCTATGACTCCGGTACCTCAGGCCCCGGCGCTGCCCACGCTGGGTCCTTCGATTCCAGCTCCCCTGCCTCCTACAGTTCAGGTGGTTCCACACCAGCCTCCGTGTCCAGTCTCCACATCTCATTCTTCGGCTCCCAGCACTCCTCCCCGGTGCCAGACCAACCGAACGCCCTGGTGGACACGATGAGGACGACCCAGACGCACCATCTTTAGCCAAGGCCTTCCATTAACGACTTGTAGGTTTGGCTGAATACTTGGGGCTTGCACAGCCTCTGGTGGAACAACCTGAGGCGGGGGGTCCTAGACGAGGACCTCACTCTCCACGGCTCGAACGGGGATACCGATGCAGAGGGACATTGTCGCCTTGTCCAAAAAGGGATGGCCGAAACCCCATTCAGCTCTGCCTACCAACAAGCGCCTCGACGCCAAGTACAGGCAATTGGAGGTGGGGATACACTCTTGTTGTCGGCACACTGAAAGCCGCAGTCTTCCTCGGCTCTGCTAGGCAAGGAGGAGAAGACCTTGGAGGCGTATGAGAAGGTGGTCTATTCCAACGCCAAGCTGAACCTTCAGTCTAACGTGGATACCATGCTTGCAGCCGTTAACCAGAGGCTTTGGCGGGAAATGGCCGGCTTCCTTCCGGAACTTCTGGTACACAGTCGGGCACGCTTCAAGGCGGTGCTGGCAGAAGCAAAGCTGGTGGCTGAAGACCTCATGGAGTCCACAGTGGCGCATATTGACACCTCGGGCTGGTCCATCTGAATCGCCACGGACACGAGAACGACTGCCTGGCTCCGGGCTATCAAGTTCAACCAGGACGTCCAGGAGCACATATTGGACCTTCCATTCGAGGGTAGCGACCTCTTTCCAACACGGATGAGGAACTTGATAAGAACAACAGTTCCCAGACTGCGAAATCCTTATCCATCCTCACGAAATCCATGCCCAAGACCTATAGTCAAATGCACCAGCGTTCTGACAAGGGGCGGGCATTCGGCGGGTTCTGGGCTTCCAAGAACGACGGTCCAGGAAGCCGGACCGTTCGCAAAGTCAACACCGCCGCAAGCAACACAAGGTGGGAAAAAGGCCTTTCAGTCCCCTTCCTCGGCCCCAGCCTCAGAAGGAAAGAAGGCAGGACATTCCTTTCCGGGTCCACGTGTCTCCAGGGGGCTGAGGGGCAGGCTGTGCACAGCATCACGCACAGCATTGGCGCATAAGATTCGCGGACCCCTCGTCCTGTCAGTAGTGTCCTCGGGTTACCGCCTACCTGTTCCTCCCTCCCCACCTTCCTCTGTTCCACAGATTGGGACGACAACTCTATTGGCGGAAATTCAATCGCTCATAGAGAGTCAAGCAGTGGAAGAAGTCCAAGCCTCCCAGCAGGGGATGGGCTTCTACTCCAGAATTTTCGCCATACAGAAGAACCAGGCTGGCCTGAGAGTTGTATTGGACCTTTCCTCCCTGAACCTTTCCCTTACGCTTAAAAATTTAAAGATGGTTACCCCAGCGCTTATTGCAGAGACACTATGCAAGGGAGACTGGATGCGCTCCCTAGATCTGAAGGACGCATACCTGCATGTCCTGATTTGTCAGCCCCATCGATCCTTCCTCTTAACCAGGCTTATGAATACAGTGGCATCCCTCCTCAGAGCCCAGGGGCACCATGTATATCTATACCTAGACTGGCTCGTCGGGGTGAGATTTCTAGGGGCGGTCCAGCACACCCCCTCTGCCCTCATGACTACGCTGCATGAATTGGGATTTTCCATCAATCTCAAGAAGTCACAGCTGGAGCCAACGCAGAGCCTGGCTTTTCTGGGACTCATCGGGGATACGAGCTCTGAGTTTTTCCCTCGGAAGACAAGATTGCAGCCTTCTAGAAGGCCACAAGCCATTTTCTCACCAGGAAGGTGACCTCGGCTTGGTGGTACCAGCACCTACTGGACCTCATGGCGGCATTTCTTCTGGC